>NC_091336.1:7607147-7627147 GCF_038502225.1 Cherax quadricarinatus
CACACCAGTGTATGGCCATGTGTATGTCCACACACCAGTGTATGGCCATGTGTATGTCCACACACCAGTGCATGGCCATGTGTATGTCCACACACCAGTGTATGGCTATGTGTATGTCCACACACCAGTGTATGGCCATGTGTATGTCCACACACCAGTGTATGGCCATGTGTATATCCACACACCAGTGTATGGCCATGTGTATGTCCACACACCAGTGTATGGCCATGTGTATGTCCACACACCAGTGTATGGCCATGTGTATGTCCACACACCAGTGTATGGCCATGTGTATGTCCACACACCAGTGTATGGCCATGTGTATGTCCACACACCAGTGTATGGCCATGTGTATGTCCACACACCAGTGTATGGCCATGTGTATGTCCACACACCAGTGTATGGCCATGTGTATGTCCACACACCAGTGTATGGCCATGTGTATGTCCCCACACCAATGTATGGCCATGTGTATGTCCACACACCAGTGTATGGCCATGTGTATGCCCACACACCAGTGTATGCCCATGTGTATGTCCACACACCAGTGTATGGCCATGTGTAAGTCCACACACCAGTGTATGGCCATGTGTATGTTCACACACCAGTGTATGGCCATGTGTATGTCCACACACCAGTGTATGGCCATGTGTATGTCCACACACCAGTATAGGGCCATGTGTATGTTCACACACCAGTGTATGGCCATGTGTATGTCCACACACCAGTGTATGGCCATGTGTATGTCCTCACACCAGTGTATGGCCATGTGTATGTCCACACACCAGTATATGGCCATGTGTATGTTCACACACCAGTGTATGGCCATGTGTATGTCCACACACCGGTATATGGCCATGTGTATGTCCACACACCAGTGTATGGCCATGTGTATGTCCACACACCAGTGTCTGGCCATGTGTATGTCCACACACCGGTATATGGCCATGTGTATGTCCACACACCAGTGTATGGCCATGTGTATGTCCACACACCAGTATATGGCTATGTGTATGTCCACACACCAGTGTATGGCCATGTGTATGTCCACACACCGGTATATGGCCATGTGTATGTCCACACACCAGTGTATGGCCATGTGTATGTCCACACACCGGTATATGGCCATGTGTATGTCCACACACCAGTGTATGGCCATGAGTATGTCCACACACCAGTATATGGCCATGTGTATGTTCACACACCAGTGTATGGCCATGTGTATGTTCACACACCAGTATATGGCCATGTGTATGTTCACACACCAGTGTATGGCCATGTGTATGTCCACACACCAGTGCATGGCCATGTGTATGTCCACACACCAGTGTATGGCTATGTGTATGTCCACACACCAGTGTATGGCCATGTGTATGTCCACACACCAGTGTATGGCCATGTGTATGTCCACACACCAGTGTATGGTCATGTGTATGTCCACACACCAGTGTATGGCCATGTGTATGTCCACACACCAGTGTATGGCCATGTGTATGTCCACACACCAGTGTATGGCCATGTGTATGTCCACACACCAGTGTATGGCCATATGTATGTCCACACACCAGTGTATGGCCATGTGTATGTTCACACACCAGTGTATGGCCATGTGTATGTCCACACACCAGTGTATGGCCATATGTATGCCCACACACCAGTGTATTTCCATGTGTATGTCCACACACCAATGTATGGCCATGTGTATGTCCACACACCAGTGTATGGCCATGTGTATGTCCACACACCAGTGTATGGCCATGTGTATGTCCACACACCAGTGTATGGCCATGTGAAAGTCCACACACCAGTGTATGGCCATGTGTATGTTCACACACCAGTGTATGGCCATGTGTATGTCCACACACCAGTGTATGGCCATGTGTATGTCCACACACCAGTATATGGCCATGTGTATGTTCACACACCAGTGTATGGCCATGTGTATGTCCACACACCAGTGTATGGCCATGTGTATGTCCACACACCAGTGTATGGCCATGTGTATGTCCACACACCAGTATATGGCCATGTGTATGTTCACACACCAGTGTATGGCCATGTGTATGTCCACACACCGGTATATGGCCATGTGTATGTCCACACACCAGTGTATGGCCATGTGTATGTCCACACACCAGTGTCTGGCCATGTGTATGTCCACACACCGGTATATGGCCATGTGTATGTCCACACACCAGTGTATGGCCATGTGTATGTCCACATACTAGTATATGGCTATGTGTATGTCCACACACCAGTGTATGGCCATGTGTATGTTCACACACCGGTATATGGCCATGTGTATGTCCACACACCAGTGTATGGCCATGTGTATGTCCACACACCGGTATATGGCCATGTGTATGTCACACACGAGTGTATGGCCATGTGTATGTCCACACACCAGTATATGGCCATGTGTATGTTCACACACCAGTGTATGGCCATGTGTATGTTCACACACCAGTATATGGCCATGTGTATGTTCACACACCAGTATATGGCCATGTGTATGTTCACACACCAGTGTATGGCCATGTGTATGTTCACACACCAGTATATGGCCATGTGTATGTCCACACACCAGTGTATGGCCATGTATATGTCCACACACCAGTATATGGTTATGTGTATGTTCACACACCAGTGTATGGCCATGTGTATGTCCACACACCGGTATATGGCCATGTGTATGTCCACACACCAGTGTATGGCCATGTGTATGTCCACACACCAGTATATGGCCATGTGTATGTTCACACACCAGTGTATGGCCATGTGTATGTTCACACACCGGTATATGGCCATGCGTATGTCCACACACCAGTGTATGGCTATGTGTATGTCCACACACCGGTATATGGCCATGTGTATGTCCACACACCAGTGTATGGCCATGTGTATGTCCACACACCAGTATATGGCCATGTGTATGTTCACACACCAGTGTATGGCCATGTGTATGTCCACACACCGGTATATGGCCATGTGTATGTCCACACACCAGTGTATAGCCATGTGTATGTCCACACACCAGTGTATGGCCATGTGTATGTTCACACACCAGTATATGGCCATGCGTATGTCCACACACCAGTGTATGGCTATGTGTATGTCCACACACCAGTATATGGCCATGTGTATGTCCACACACCAGTGTATGGCCATGTGTATGTTCACACACCAGTGTATGGCCATGTGTATGTTCACACACCAGTGTATGGCCATGTGTATGTTCACAAACCAGTGTATGGTCATGTGTATGTCCACACACCACTGTATGGCCATGTGTATGTCCCCACACCACTGTATGGCCATGTGTATGTTCACATACCAGTGTATGGCCATGTGCATGTACACACACCAGTGTATGGCCATGTGTATGTCCACACACCAGAAATGTCCATGTGTATGTCCACACACCAGTGTATGGCCATGTGTATGTCCACACACCAGTGTATGGCCATGTGTATGTTCACACACCAGTGTATGGCCATGTGTATGTTCACACACCAGTGTATGGCCATGTGTATGTCCACACACCAGTGCATGGCTATGTGTATGTCCACACACCAGTGTATGGCCATGTGTATGTTAACACACCAGTGTATGGCCATGTGTATGTCCACACACCAGTGTATGGCCATGTGTATGTCCACACACCAGAAATGTCCATGTGTATGTCAACACACAAGTGCATGGCCATGTGTATGTCCACACACCAGTGTATGGCCATGTGTATGTCCACACACCGGTGTATGGCCATGTGTATGTCCACACACCAGTGTATGGCCATGTGCATGTTCACACACCAGTGTATGGCCATGTGTATGTCCACACACCAGTGAATGTCCATGTACATGTCCACACACTAGTGTATGGCCATATGTATGTTCACACACCAGTCTATGGCCATGTGTATGTCTATACACCAGTGAATGTCCATGTATATGTCCACACACCAGTGTATGGCCATGTGTATGTCCACACACCAGTGTATGGCCATGTGTATGTCCACACACCAGAAATGTCCATGTGTATGTCCACACACCAGTGTATGGCCCTGTCTATGTCCAAACACAAGTGTATGGCCATGTGTATGTCCACACACCAGTGTATGGCCATGTGTATGTCCATACACCAGTGTATGGCACACTCTCTCTCCACACACCAATGTATGGCCCTCTTCCCACACACCAGTGTACTGCCCTCTTCCCACAAACCAGTGTATGGCCCTCTTCCCACACACCAGTGTATGGCCCTCTTCCCACACACAAGTGTATGGCCCTCTTCCCACACACCAGTGTATGGCCCTCTTCCCACACACCAGTGTATGGCCCTCTTCCCACACACCAGCGTGTGGCCCTCTTCCCACACACCAGTGTATGGCCCTCTTCCCACACACCAGTGTATGGCCCTCTTCCCACACACCAGTGTGTGGCCCTCTTCCCACACACCAGTGTGTGGCCCTCTTCCCACACACCAGTGTATGGCCCTCTTCCCACACACCAGTGTATGGCCCTCTTCCCACACACCAGTGTATGGCCCTCTTCCCACACACCAGTGTATGGCCCTCTTCCCACACACCAGTGTATGGCCCTCTTCCCACACACCAGTGTATGGCCCTCTTCCCACACACCAGTGTATGGCCCTCTTCCCACACGCCAGTGTATGGCCCTCTTCCCACACAACAGTGTATGGCCCTCTTCCCACACACCAGTGTATGGCCCTCTTCCCACACACCAGTGTATGGCCCTCTTCCCACACACCAGTGTATGGCCCTTTTTCTGTCTACACACTCTACATTTTATAAGCGTGTGCACATCAAGTGTACTGCCAGAGACACAGTCTTCTTGCCTTAGTCCAGCACTGACAACATCCAGCAGCTTACTAACCTTCTCACTTTCTCCGTAGTCATGTTTAACTTGATACATTTCGCTATGAAGGTCAATACAACTATTTTTTATCCGTGCTGTTATTCGTTCCTCAAACTCCTTTGCTGCTTCCTTTCTAGTACAGTTTTCGAAATTTGTTTTTGAAAATCTAGAAATTGCACTATACATCCTGTTTATTTAATGGTAGTTTAGGCAAGTCATCGACTGTGTTCTGCTCCCGGAGGCCTATGAGAGTAGGCAACTCACAAAATGTTAACTTTTAATCTCCGTTTTGATCATCTGTGAGTGTCTAGCGTCACATACAAGCATGTTAGACACAGATCTCAAGTTATTTAGAACAAGTCATGGAGAGAGAGTCGTGAAACTATCATACTGTAGGTGTATCTTCCAGTCTCGAAAATAACAAATAAGACATACCTTTCAGTTCGTGTAATGGAAGCCCAGTTATAACTTTTAATATAATTTCGTGTTATAGCTGCCAGGAAGGCGATTTTTAGGTCCTTAGGTGCACAGATCCACATGTTCGCACCTCCACAGGTTCTAGTGACACACAAATCCTCAAATCCAGAGATTTACAAGTATGCAAGTGCTATAGATTTACAGATCTTCAGGTCCACAAGTCCATCAGCATCCACGAGCCCACGTGTCCACAGGTCCAAACTGATACTACAGGAACACAAAGATTCCACAGGTCCACACAGATTCCACAGGTCTACATAGGTTTCACAGTTACACACAGGTTTCACAGGTCCACACAGGTTTCACAGGTCCACACAAATTTCACAGGTCCACACAGGTTTCACAGGTCCACACAGGTTTCACAGGTCCACACAAATTTCACAGGTTCACACAGGTTTCACAGGTTAACACAGGTTTCACAGGTCCACACAGGTTTCACAGGTCCACACCGGTTTCACAGGTCTGTACAGATTTCACAGGTCCACATAGTTTTCACAGGTCCACACAGGTTCCACAGGTCCACACAGGTTTCACAGGTTCACACAGGTTTCGCAAGTCCACACCGGTTTCACAGGTCCACACAGGTTTCACAGGTTCACACAGGTTTCGCAGGTCCACACCGGTTTCACAGGTTCACACAGGTTTCACAGGTCCACACAGGTTTCACAGGTCCACACAGTTTTCACAGGTCCACACAGGTTTCACAGGTCCACACAGGTTTCACAGGTCCACACAGGTTTCACAGGTCCACACAGGTTTCACAGGTCCACACAGGTTTCACAGGTCCACACAGGTTTCACAGGTCCACACAGGTTTCACAGGTTCACACAGGTTTCACAGGTTCAAACAGGTTTCGCAGGTCCACACAGGTTTCACAGTTCCACACAGGTTTCACAGGTCCACACAGATTCCACAGGTCTACATAGGTTTCACAGTTACACACAGGTTTCACAGGTCCACACAGATTTCGCAGGACCACACAGGTTTCACAGTTCCACACAGGTTTCACAGGTCCTCACAGGTTTCACAGGTCCACACAAGTTTCGCAGGCCCACACCGGTTTCACAGGTCTATACAGATTTCACAGGTCCACATAGGTTTCACAGGTCCACACAGGTTCCACAGGTCCACACAGGTTTCACAAGTTCACACAAGTTTCGCAGGTCCACGCCGGTTTCACAGGTCCACACAGGTTTCACAGGTTCACACAGGTTTCGCAGGTCCACACCGGTTTCACAGGTTCACACAGGTTTCACAGGTCCACACAGGTTTCACAGGTCCACACAGGTTTCACAGGTCCACACAGGTTTCACAGGTCCACACAGGTTTCACAGGTCCACACAGGTTTCACAGGTCCACACAGGTTTCACAGGTTCACACAGGTTTCGCAGGTCCACACCGGTTTCACAGGTCCACACAAGTTTCACAGGTCCACACAGGTTTCACAGGTCCACACAGGTTTCACAGGTTCACACAGGTTTCGCAGGTCCACACCGGTTTCACAGGTCCACACAAGTTTCACAGGTTCACACAGGTTTCGCAGGTCCACACCGGTTTCACAGGTTCACACAGGTTTCACAGGTCCACACAGGTTTCACAGATCCTCACAGGTTTCACATGTCCACACAGGTTTCACAGGTCCACACAGGTTTCACAGGTCCACACAGGTTTCACAGGTCCACACAGGTTTCACAGGTCCACACAGGTTTCACAGGTTCACACAGGTTTCACAGGTTCCACAGGTCCACACAGGTTTCACAGGTCCCCACAGGTTTCACAGGTCCACACAGGTTTCATAGGTCCACACAGGTTTCACAGGTCCACACAGGTTTCACAGGTCCACACAGGTTTCACAGGTCCACACAGGTTTCACAGGTCCACACAGGTTTCACAGGTCCACACAGGTTTCACAGGTCCACACAGGTTTCACAGGTCCACACAGGTTTCACAGGTCCACACAGGTTTCACAGGTCCACACAGGTTTCACAGGTTCACACAGGTTTCACAGGTCCACACAGGTTTCACAGGCCCACACAGGTTTCACAGGTCCACACAGGTTTCACAGGTCCACACAGGTTTCACAGGTCCACACAGGTTTCACAGGTCCACACAGTTTCACAGGTCCACACAGGTTTCACAGGTCCACACAGGTTTCACAGGTCCACACAGGTTTCACAGGTCCACACAGGTTTCACAGGTCCACACAGGTTTCACAGGTCCACACAGGTTTCACAGGTCCACACAGGTTTCACAGGTCCACACAGGTTTCACAGGTCCACACAGGTTTCACAGGTCCACACAGGTTTCACAGGTCCACACAGGTTTCACAGGTCCACACAGGTTTCCACACAGGTTTCATAGGTCCACACAGGTTTCACAGGTCCACACAGGTTTCACAGGTCCACACAGGTTTCACAGGTCCACACAGGTTTCACAGGTCCACACAGGTTTCACAGGTCCACACAGGTTTCACAGGTCCACACAGGTTTCACAGGTCCACACACACACGAGTCGAGGACATCTGAAGGCAAAAGGAGGCTGACAGAGTTTTATTGGCAAGTCGGTGAGTACAAGGGACCAATATCGAGGCAGAGTCAACACTACTCTCAGAGTGCCAACCCTCACTCATTTGGTGCCATCCCGCCCACTCTCTCTGGCTCTCCCGCACGCCTACCACCCTCCACCCAACTCACTATCTGTACACAGCTTCAAGGGTAGATATGAACAGGCCTTGGAGGCCAGAAATCAGTGACCAGATCCCTGTTAAATCATCAACTCTTCCTCTAACTCTGAAGTTATTTTTAATAATAGTATAATTAAACTATATGGAATGTTTATCGCATCTGTGAGTTTCAGTATATTAAAGAACATCACTGGAAAAAACTATTACAATGATGGAAATGTTTAACATTCGAACATTTTGTGAGTTTATTTTTTCATCTCTGGCATTGGACTAAATCAAAACAGTTTCGTCCAATTTCAAACTCCTACTCGCCTCATCTTGGTATTTCGTTGGAACATTAATATTTATGAGAGATATTTTTCTCACTTTCCTTTAGAGAACTGTGACGCCTTTTCTCTCTCTCTCTCTCTCTCTCTCTCTCTCTCTCTCTCTCTCTCTCTCAGGCTCATTCTCCCTTCCTTTTTCTCACTATTTCTAAATAATTTAACTAAACTTATATACCTTAAAGTAGTCAAACCTGCAAAAAATCTCCTTCGGGAGCCCGAAAGACGAGGCTGGGTTCCCTCTGGGTTTCTTCCCCAGAGACGACACTGAGGGAAGGCTCACATCCCCGGCTTTTCCTAGGGGAGGTTCTCTCTGGGTTTGTTTCTGCTCCAGAGATGACACGTTGGGGTTCATATCCCCGGAGTGAGTGAGCTTATAAGATTGCAAATGTTGTTTACGCTCTTCCCGTCCACCGAGTCCTCACGCCCCGCTACCCAAGACCCTTTTAGCGGCCCTGGTCGTCTGGTTGTGGTCCCTTTTAGTCGTTCTGTGGCCCTGGTCGTCTGGTTGTGGTCCCTTTTAGTCGTTCTCTGGCCCTGGTCGTCTGGTTGTGGTCCCTTTTAGTCGTTCTGTGGCCCTGGTCGTCTGGTTGTGGTCCCTTTTAGTCGTTCTCTGGCCCTGGTCGTCTGGTTGTGGTCCCTTTTAGTCGTTCTGTGGCCCTGGTCGTCTGGTTGTGGTCCCTTTTAGTCGTTCTGTGTCCGTGGTCGTCTGGTTGTGGTCCCTTTTAGTCGTTCTGTGGCCCTGGTCGTCTGGTTGTGGTCCCTTTTAGTCGTTCTATGGCCCTGGTCGTCTGGTTGTGGTCCTTTTCCTAGTCACCTTTGTCACTTTCTACCTTTTCTTGTTTATCTAGCATTGCTATCTCCGATGTTCCATCTGTTTTTCTCTTTTATTTAGCAAAATTGGATACATCAGCAGTGTGCTGCTACACTGTTCCGTATGACAGTTACGCAGTGGGAACAAAAGCTATCTATGTTTCCCTGTCATACACCGTCACACAGGATGGGTTTACCCTGTCATGCACCATCACATAAGAGAGGTTTACCTTGTCATACATCGTCACACAGGATGGGTTTACCCTGTCATGCACCATCACATAAGAGAGGTTTCCCCTGTCATACACCGTCACACAGGATGGGTTTACCCTGTCATGCACCATCACAAAGGAGGGGTTTTCCCTGTCATACACCGTCACACAGAATGGGTTTACTCTGTCATGCACCATCACATAGGAGAGGTTTTCCTTGTCATGCACCGTCACGCAGGATGGGTCTTCCCTGTTATATTCTACCACATAGAGTGGGTTTCACTGTCATATTCCATCACATAGACCACACAGGATGGGTTTTTCCTGCCATACATCATCACACAGGATGTGTTAGACAGTGGTGAAATCTGTCAGTCTGAGCTGGGAGATTTCAGTAAGGCATTGAGGATATCGTCAAGTATTCAACCAGGCTTAGTGCCACTGCTCACCCCTTCCACTACCCTCGTCACTACGCCTCCCCCCTTCCCCTCCCCTACCCGTCTCTCCCCCACCCCTACATCCACTACCCCCTTCATTCTCAGCGTGAGGCAGTAGATTGTTACGACACAAGTTACTATTACTGTCAAATTTGCTATTGAATGACAAGGCAAGACGGCCAATTTGAGCTATTTTCAAATTAGTCCTCCCCCCCTTACCCACTGATAATCCCCACTGTACAAAGTGGGAGGGGTAGTGACGGGCTCGAACCTCCGGCTCCAGGCGCCAGGACTCACCCACCAAGTGTGCGTAATTGTCACCGGAAAATTTATTTTCAATATTTTTTTTTTTTAAATTCAGTGAGATTTAGTTCAGATTTTTTTTTATTTATTTCAAATTGATTTCTCCTATAGATCGCATTGTGTGTGTGTTATTCTTCTTGGTTCTTCTTTACCAGCTTTATCAACTCTCTCCTCGTCTTCTTTATCGTTTTCTTCTTCCTTATTTTTCAATTTTTTTTTATTTCTCTCCTGTTTATTTTAATAATAGCAATGATAGTTTAGTAAATAGCAGCGCTAGTAGTAATAGTAGTAGTTGTAGTAATACTACTAATAGTAGTAGTAATAATGGTAATAGTAATACTGCTAGTAGTAATAATAACAATAGTAATAATAGGATTAGTAATAGTAGTAGCAATAGCACTAGTACTAGTAGTAGTAATAATAATAATAATAGTAATAATAATCGCTTTGAGATGTTCTGGTTCAACAAATCTTAAAAATTGGACAAATCATTGGTTCGTGTTGGTTCCTGAGCCTCGTCTCGTCTAGGACAGAGTATACTACACACTCTGGCCATACAATAGAGCGGAAAAATAATGTAAGGGACCTGGGAGTAGTAATGTCTGAGGATCTCACTTTCAAGGATCACAACAGTGCCACGATCACAAGTGCAAAGAAAATGATAGGATGGATAATGAGAACTTTCAAAACGAGAGATGCCAAGCCCATGATGATCCTTTTCAAATCACTTGTTCTCTCTAGGCTGGAATACTGCTGTACATTAACATCTCCATTCAAAGCAGGTGAAATTGCAGATCTAGAGAGTGTACAGAGATCCTTTACTGCACGTATAAGTTCTGTCAAGCACCTTAACTACTGGGAACGCTTGGAAGCACTTGACTTGTACTCGTTGGAACGCAGGAGGGAGAGATATATCATAATCTACACTTGGAAAATCCTGGAAGGAATGGTCCCAAATCTGCACACAGAAATCACTCCCTACGAAAGTAAAAGACTGGGCAGGCGATGCAAAATGCTCCCAATTAAAAGTAGGGGCGCCATTGGTACACTAAGGGAAAACACCATAAGTGTCCGGGGCCCAAGACTGTTCAACAGCCTCCCATCAAGCATTAGGGGAATTGCCAATAAGCCCCTGGCTGCCTTCAAGAGAGAGCTGGACAGATACCTAAAGTCAGTGCCGGATCAGCCGGGCTGTGGCTCGTACGTTGGACTGCGTGCGGCCAGCAGTAACAGCCAAGTTGATCAGGCCCTGATCCATCGGGAGGCCTGGTCATGGACCGGGCCGCGGGGGCGTTGATCCCCGAAATAACCTCCAGGTAACCTCCAGGTAACCTGCGAATTATATCCCCCATCAACGCTCTCCAAAAATTAAAACCCCCCTGGACTTTGTTTCTAGTCCCTCAGTACTCAAAACTGATCAATTGAGCCTTCATCTCTTCCCTGGATATTTTCTTCAATAAATATTGGAAGCTCCTGATGATGTGTTGATTGCAACACGAAAGGCCTAAACCTCCCTCTCTCTCTCTCTCTCTCTCTCTCTCTCTCCATATATATATATATATATATATATATATATATATATATATATATATATATATATATATATATATATATATATATATTATACATATATATATATATATTATATATATATATGTCGTGCCGAATATGCAAAACTGGTCAATTAGCAAGAACTCATTTAAAATTAAGTCCTTTCTGAAATTTTCTCTTATACGTTTAAAGATATATTTTTTTCATTAATGATAATGTAAAAATTTTTAATTTTGCACCAAAAGAATCTTAGAAAACTTACCTAACCTTATTATAACAAGAGCAATTTATTTTAGCCTAACCCAACAAAATATATTTTAGATTTGTTTACAATAATTTAATACTAAACAAACGCAATGAAATATATTTTTTTCGTTAGGTTCAGAATGATTTTGGCGAAATTATTGCATACACGAATTTTCACTTGTCCTATATGGCAAGATGAGCGTTGCTATTTAAGCCAAGATCGCAAGTTCTGCCTATTCGGCACGATACCTATCTCCAATACACCAGGGAGGAAGGAGGGGCAGCTGCCAGCTTCAGGGAGTCCCAAAAGTCTAGAAAATATGGAGAACTTGCCCATCATTATATGTTTGTTCCCATAGGCTCAGAGACCCTTGGCTCATGGGGAAAGAGTGCATCTAAATTCCTTAAGGAGCTGGGAAAAAGACTCATCAGGGTAACTAGGGATCCCAGGGCAGCTAGTTTTCTGTTCCAGCGGCTCAGTGTGGCTGTTCAAAGGGGTAATGCCTGCTGTATTTTGGGCACACGCCCGAGCTCTGAGGAGCTGGATGAGATTTTCGCCTTATAATCGGTGATACACACGTAACAACATGTACCGTATATGCCACCTTTATATCAACAATGTATCTCTTAAATCTTCTGTACCATATTATGTAATAAAATATTCCTATTGGTAAAAAAAAATATATATACTGAAAGATGGGGTGGTAGGGGAAGTGGAATATTCAAACTGCTTCAGGAAGAAATCCAAATATTCTTCCTTGAAGCCTTTTTATCCACTTCTCCGAGGCTATGGGTCTCACAATTTACACCAGAGGTATATATATATATATATATATATATATATA
Source organism: Cherax quadricarinatus (assembly GCF_038502225.1). NCBI lineage: Eukaryota > Metazoa > Arthropoda > Malacostraca > Decapoda > Parastacidae > Cherax > Cherax quadricarinatus. The sequence continues at coordinate 7,619,915 of NC_091336.1, forward strand.
TATATATATATATATATATATATATATATATATATATATATATATATATATATATATATATATATATATATATATATATATATATATATATATATATATATATATATATATATATATATATATATATATATATATATATATATATATATATCTTCGAAAGTCTTGGGGTTGAAGTTGACTGGTTAGACGTAATGAACCACGAAGGGTGATCATTGGTGGATTGCCCGCGGCGCACGGGCATTGTCAGCCAATTAGAGGCTTTCCTGCGCCCACCGAAATTTGAATTGATGGTAATTGCGCTGCCACTGCCTGCGGTGGCGCGCGGCGCCGCCCCTGCCCTCCCTCTCTTCCTCTCCCCCCTTTCATCCCCCTGGGGGTCTTCATTCTAGGGAAAGGCCCCCATCCCTCCCATTCCCCCCACCGTCATGGACCACTCATGGCCCGGGGCGGTGACCAACCCTCACCCCCAAATGTGACATCGCGCAGCGGGGGCGCCGCCGCGCCGTCGCCGCCGCCGCCGCCAGCTACGCTACGGAGGCCGCTGCGGCTTGTGGCGCGGTGAATGTCCGGTTCAAAGACAGGTACTGACCGGTTCTGAAGGTATTATTTACCGGTTCTAAAAGTACTGACCTGTTCTGAAGGTACTGACCGGTTCTGAAGGTACTGACCGGTTCTGAAGGTACTGACCGGTTCTAAAGGTACTGACCGGTTCTAAAAGTACTGACCAATTCTGAAGGTACTGGCCGGTTCTAAAGGTACTGACCGGTTCTGAAGGTACTGACCAGTTCTGAAGGTACTGACCAGTTCTGAAGGTACTGGCCAGTTCTGAAGGTACTGACCAGTTCTGAAGGTACTGACCAGTTCTGAAGGTACTGACCGGTTCTGAAGGTACTGACCAGTTCTGAACGTACTGACCGGTTCTGAAGGTACTGACCGGTTCTGAAGGTACTGACCAGTTCTGAAGGTACTGACCAGTTCTGAAGGTACTGACCAGTTCTGAACGTACTGACCAGTTCTGAAAGTACTGACCAGTTCTGAAGGTACTGACCGGTTCTGAAGGTACTGACCGGTTCTAAAGGTACTGACCGGTTCTGAAGGTACTGACCGGTTCTGAAGGTACTGACCGGTTCTGAAGGTACTGACCAGTTCTGAAGGTACTGACCAGTTCTGAAGGTACTGACCGGTTCTGAAGGTACTGACCAGTTCTGAAGGTACTGACCAGTTCTGAAGGTACTGACCGGTTCTGAAGGTACTGACCAGTTCTGAAGGTACTGACCGGTTCTGAAGGTACTGACCAGTTCTGAACGTACTGACCAGTTCTGAAGGTACTGACCGGTTCTGAAGGTACTGACCGGTTCTGAAGGTACTGACCGGTTCTGAAGGTACTGACCGGTTCTGAAGGTACTGACCGGCTCTGAAGATAATATTGACCAGTTCTGAAGATATTGACTTTCATGGGGCAGTTACTGTCCAATTCTGAAGGTGCTACTATCCAGTTTTAGAGCGATTATTGTCCCAGTCCGAGATGTGTCCGTCTGGTAGTGGCGATTAACCTCGTGGGTTCTATTGTTCATCTCTAAAGCTATTATTGTCCAGATTAAAGGGCGATTATTGTCCAGGTGTGGGCAGTTTTGGTTTGGTGTGTCTGGTGTCCAGTTGGAAAGAGAGTATTGTCCAATTCTGGGGTAATTACTATGTCGTGCGACGATTGTTGTCCAGTTGCGATGCTATTATTGACCAGATTGTAAGGTGATTATTGTCCGGTTCTGGTTCTATTGTGTTACAGCTTCTGGTGGTTAGTGACCAGTTGTTTTGTCTGATTGTGGTCAATATTGTCTGGTGTGGGCAGTGATATTGTGAAGCAGTGGAGTAGTTTTGTTCACATGTAAGGTGATATTGTTAACATGTTGAGCATTATTGTCCAAATGAAGCAATATTGTCCACATCTGGAACAATATTGTCCACATCTTGAACAATATTGTCCACATCTTGAACAATATTGTCCACATCTGGAACAATATTGTCCACATCTGGAACAATATTGTCCACATTCTGAACAATATTGTCCACATCTGGAACAATGTTGTCCACATCTTGAACAATATTGTCCCATCTTGAACAATATTGTCCACATCTGGAACAATATTGTCCACATCTTGAACAATATTGTCCACATCTTGAACAATATTGTCCACATCTGGAACAATATTGTCCACATCTTGAACAATATTGTCCACATCTTGAACAATATTGTCCACATCTGGAACAATATTGTCCACATCTGGAACAATATTGTCCACATTCTGAACAATATTGTCCACATCTGGAACAATGTTGTCCACATCTTGAACAATATTGTCCCATCTTGAACAATATTGTCCACATCTGGAACAATATTGTCCACATCTTGAACAATATTGTCCACATCCTGAACAATATTGTCCACATCTGGAACAATATTGTCCACATCTTGAACAATATTGTCCACATCTTGAACAATATTGTCCACATCTGGAACAATATTGTCCCATCTTGAACAATATTGTCCACATCTTGAACAATATTGTCCACATCTTGAACAATATTGTCCACATCTTGAACAATATTGTCCACATCTGGAACAATATTGTCCACATCTTGAACAATATTGTCCACATCTGGAACAATATTGTCCACATCTTGAACAATATTGTCCACATCTTGAACAATATTGTCCACACCTGGAACAATATTGTACCATCTTGAACAATATTGTCCACATCTTGAACAATATTGTCCACATCTTGAACAATATTGTCCACATCTTGAACAATATTGTCCACATCTTGAACAATATTGTCCACATCTTGAACAATATTGTCCACATCTGGAACAATATTGTCCACATCTTGAACAATATTGTCCACATCTGGAACAATATTGTCCACATCTTGAACAATATTGTCCACATCTTGAACAATATTGTCCACACCTGGAACAATATTGTCCCATCTTGAACAATATTGTCCACATCTTGAACAATATTGTCCACATCTTGAACAATATTGTCCACATCTTGAACAATATTGTCCACATCTTGAACAATATTGTCCACATCTTGAACAATATTGTCCCATCTTGAACAATATTGTCCACATCTTGAACAATATTGTCCCATCTTGAACAATATTGTCCACATCTTGAACAATATTGTAGACACCTGGAACAATATTGTCCCATCTTGAACAATATTGTCCACATCTTGAACAATATTGTCCACATCTGGAACAATATTGTCCACATCTGGAACAATATTGTCCACATCTTGAACAATATTGTCCACATCTGGAACAATATTGTCCACATCTTGAACAATATTGTCCACCTCTTGAACAATATTATCCACATCTGGAACAATATTGTCCCATCTTGAACAATATTGTCCACATCTTGAACAATATTGTCCACATCTTGAACAATATTGTCCACATCTTGAACAATATTGTCCACATCTTGAACAATATTGTCCACATCTTGAACAATATTGTCCACATCTGGAACAATATTGTCCACATCTTGAACAATATTGTCCACATCTGGAACAATATTGTCCACATCTTGAACAATATTGTCCACATCTTGAACAATATTGTCCACACCTGGAACAATATTGTCCCATCTTGAACAATATTGTCCACATCTTGAACAATATTGTCCACACCTGGAACAATATTGTCCCATCTTGAACAATATTGTCCACATCTTGAACAATATTGTCCACATCTTGAACAATATTGTCCACATCTTGAACAATATTGTCCCATCTTGAACAATATTGTCCACATCTTGAACAATATTGTCCACATCTTGAACAATATTGTCCCATCTTGAACAATATTGTCCCATCTTGAACAATATTGTCCACATCTTGAACAATATTGTCCACATCTTGAACAATATTGTCCCATCTTGAACAATATTGTCCACATCTTGAACAATATTGTCCACATCTCGAACAATATTGTCCACATCTTGAACAATATTGTCCCATCTTGAACAATATTGTCCACATCTTGAACAATATTGTCCCATCTTGAACAATATTGTCCACATCTTGAACAATATTGTCCACATCTTGAACAATATTGTCCACATCTTGAACAATATTGTCCACATCTTGAACAATATTGTCCACATCTTGAACAATATTGTCCCATCTTGAACAATATTGTCCACATCTTGAACAATATTGTCCCATCTTGAACAATATTGTCCACATCTGGAACAATATTGTCCCATCTTGAACAATATTGTCCACATCTGGAACAATATTGTCCACATCTTGAACAATATTGTCCACATCTTGAACAATATTGTCCACATCTTGAACAATATTGTCCCATCTTGAACAATATTGTCCCATCTTGAACAATATTGTCCACATCTTGAACAATATTGTCCACATCTTGAACAATATTGTCCCATCTTGAACAATATTGTCCACATCTTGAACAATATTGTCCACATCTTGAACAATATTGTCCACATCTTGAACAATATTGTCCACATCTTGAACAATATTGTCCACATCTTGAACAATATTGTCCACATCTTGAACAATATTGTCCACATCTTGAACAATATTGTCCACATCTTGAACAATATTGTCCACATCTTGAACAATATTGTCCACATCTTGAACAATATTGTCCACATCTTGAACAATATTGTCCCATCTTGAACAATATTGTCCACATCTTGAACAATATTGTCCCATCTTGAACAATATTGTCCACATCTTGAACAATATTGTCCCATCTTGAACAATATTGTCCACATCTTGAACAATATTGTCCACATCTTGAACAATATTGTCCCATCTTGAACAATATTGTCCACATCTGGAACAATATTGTCCCATCTTGAACAATATTGTCCACATCTGGAACAATATTGTCCACATCTTGAACAATATTGTCCACATCCTGAACAATATTGTCCACATCTGGAACAATATTGTCCCATCTTGAACAATATTGTCCACATCTGGAACAATATTGTCCCATCTTGAACAATATTGTCCACATCTGGAACAATATTGTCCACATCTTGAACAATATTGTCCACATCCTGAACAATATTGTCCACATCTGGAACAATATTGTCCACATCTTGAACAATATTGTCCACATCTTGAACAATATTGTCCACATCTTAAATATTGTCCACATCTTGAACATTATTGTCCACATCTGGAACAATATTGTCCCATCTTGAACAATATTGTCCACATCTTGAACAATATTGTCCACATCTGGAACAATATTGTCCACATCTGGAACAATATTGTCCCATCTTGAACAATATTGTCCCATCTTGAACAATATTGTCCACATCTGGAACAACATTGTCCACATCTTGAACAATATTGTCCACATTCTGAACAATATTGTCCACATCTGGAACAATATTGTCCACATCTTGAACACTACTGTCCCATCTTGAACAATATTGTCCACATCTTGAACAATATTGTCCACATCTGGAACAATATTGTCCACATTCTGAACAATATTGTCCACATCTGGAACAATGTTGTCCACATCTTGAACAATACTGTCCCATCTTGAACAATATTGTCCCATCTTGAACAATATTGTCCACATCTTGAACAATATTGTCCACATCTTGAACAATATTGTCCACATCTTGAACAATATTGTCCACATCTTGAACAATATTGTCCACATCTGCAACAATACTGTCCACAGCTGGAACAATATTGCCCAAATCTGAAGCATTATTGTCCACATATGAGACAATATCCACTTACAGAGAGATATTGTCCGCTATCGATGTAATAATGACCAGCTGAAGAGCAATTACTGACTACCTGGAGAATGATTTTGTCCAGTACTTGTGTCCAGGTTATTATAATTATTATTATTTTGTTTCATTATCATTATTACTATTTTTTATTATTGTATTTATAATTATTATTATTATTATTATTATTATTATTATTATTATTATTATTATTATTATTATTATTATTATTATTATATCTTATTATTATCAATTCACTCATGACCTGGTCTGGAACCGGGTCACCAGCTAGGAGAGCTGGTCTGGGACCGGGTCACCAGCTAGGAGAGCTGGTCTGGGACCGGGTCGTTAGGACCCTGGTCTCAAGACTGGACTGGAGGGAGACGTCAGGGGCGAGATGTGTCAGGAATGAAAGGGAAGAAGAGAAGTAAGAATAGATAAGAACAAGAAAGAGAAGAATAGGTAAGAAAGATCCTTCAGGGACGAGGTTAGTTATGCAGATGTGATCATTACAAGTTCCAACTTTGATTCTCCCTTGTTCCCTGATGACTGTAGACTGTGTCTCAGTCTACGACAGTCACAACCCTGAGCATGTAGACTGTGTCTCAGTCTACGACAGTCACAACCCTGAGCATGTAGACTGTGTCTCAGTCTACGACAGTCACAACCCTGAGCATGTAGACTGTGTCTCAGTCTACGACAGTCACAACCCTGAGCATGTAGACTGTGTCTCAGTCTACGACAGTCACAACCCTGAGCATGTAGACTGAATCTCAGTCTAGGACAGTCATAACCTTGAGCATGTAAACTGCATCTCAGTCTATGACAGTCATAACCTTGAGCATGTAAACTGCATCTCAGTCTATGACAGTCATAACCTTGAGCATGTAGACTGAATCTCAGTCTATGACAGTCATAACCTTGAGCATGTAGACTGTGTCTCAGTCTACGACAGTCACAACCCTGAGTATGTAGACTGAATCTCAGTCTATGACAGTCACAACCCTGAGCATGTAGACTGAATCTCAGTCTATGACAGTCACAACCCTGAGCATGTAGACTGAATCTCAGTCTATGACAGTCATAACCCTGAGCATGTAGACTGAATCTCAGTCTTTGACAATCACAACCCTGAGCATGTAGACTGAATGTCAGTCTATGACAGTCATAACCCTGAGCATGTAGACTGAATCTCAGTCTATGACAGTCATAACCCTGAGCATGTAGACTGAATCTCAGTCTATGACAGTCACAACCCTGAGCATGTAGACTGAATCTCAGTCTATGACAGTCATAACCCTGAGCATGTAGACTGAATCTCAGTCTTTGACAGTCACAACCCTGAGCATGTAGACTGAATCTCAGTCTATGACAGTCATAACCCTGAGCATGTAGACTGAATCTCAGTCTATGACAGTCACAACCCTG
>NC_091336.1:7632147-7732147 GCF_038502225.1 Cherax quadricarinatus
CATTTAATAAGATATTACAAATATGTACAAATAAGTTTGTGTGTATGTGTGTAAGTGCTCTAAGTAGTTCACTATGTCTCACGACTCGACTAAACTTAAACAAGTGACTGACAAAGTCCTCTCATAAACTAACTTCTTGACCAACTGGCAATCAGAACAGTCTGCTTGAACAATAAAAAGAATGCTAAGCCCAATAGCAATATAACAAGCAATTGCGACACAGAATCAGGAACAAGGAGATAATATAACGACACTAAGTAGGGACCATCTGCAGATCCTCCACAAGAGTCACAAAACTCCCATACTACTGAATCTAAGTTCAGCATAAGAAAATCCCTGACTGTGATAATACACAGATACCAGTACAAGTTAGGTCAGAAGCTACAGCTCAGGACCTGAGTTGCTCAGAGTGTCTAAGCGACACATAACCTCAGTACAACGTCGAAAATCACTAAGTCTATCCAAAGTTCTGTGAACAGAGTCTCCAGAACTAACAAGAATAATAATGAGACAGACGATCTTCCAACAAGAGCCAATAAGGGAGATTTAAGCTCCTGTCAGGGATACGTCCAACCACCCAACGAGTCTAGACCAGACTGAATACTTCAGGCGAAGTGAGGACACCCCCCCCTCCCTCGATCACCTGATAGCTCCGTGGACAGCTGCAGCTCAGAAACAGAAGCCGGCAGAGTAACGAGCCACAAGCGATAATTACAGTAGTTAGACAATCAAGACTTGAACTGAGCACATAATATGTTACACCCTACCTAACAACATAACTAAGTCAAATAATAATATAAAGCAATATATTTACGAGATAGCTATTATCGCAAATGTAAGCAATATAAAATTATATGAAAATATACATTATATTCATAATCATAATATACATTGTAACCCATTCAGGGGTTGCAACACCCCAGAATATCCACCATCATCCCAGAGAACCCACCATCATCCCAGAGAACCCACCATCATCCCAGAGAACCCACCATCAACCCCAGAGAACCCACCATCATCCCAGAGAACCCACCATCATCCCAGAAAACCCACCATCACCCCAGAGAACCCACTATCATCCCAGAGAATCCACCATCACCCCAGAGAACCCACTATCATCCCAGAGAACCCACCATCATCCCAGAGAACCCACCATCATCCCAGAGAATCCACTATCACCCCAGAGAACCCACCATCAAAACTTCTCTAACTCGACCCTCCAAAACTTTTCAGTCTACACCCCCAAAACTTCTCTAACTTGACCCCCAAAACTTTTCTAACTTGACCCCCAAAACTTCTCTAACTTAACCCCCAAAACTTCTACATTTCGACCCCCTAAACTTCTCTACCTCGTCCTTAGTTATCCCTTACTCTCCTAACACCCTCCCCTTTCTCCCCTTATATCCCACCTTTCCCTGCCACTAAGGCTAACCAGTCCCTACTCACATCTCTAATGCAACTGTAGTGAACACTACCCCTTAGGCTCTCGAGTTTTTCCCTGTCATCAGGAAAGGTGGGGGAGAAATCTCCTCCTGCGCTCCAGTTTCTCCCTGGAAAGAAGGGAAACTCCCCTCTTCTCATATTTTTCCCCCCTGCCAAGAAGGGTGACAACATATGCTTCACCTCCCAACGTCAGCAAGGTGGGGATATGTATTTTCATTTCTATTGTTGCCATTGGCTTTAATTGTTAACCCGAGGCTATTGTTAATGTGTATCTTCTGTTTTTAAGCTAATGTAATGTTAGAAAGTAGTTACTCCGTAGAGTTAACAGAGTTAGAGGAATACAGCATCAGACTGGCAGTGTAACTAGCAGTGTCTCTGAGAGACACAGCATCATGCTGGCAGTGTAAATATCAGTGTCTCTGAGATGCAACATCAGGCTGGCAGTGTGATTAACAGTGTCTCTGAGATGCAGCATCAGGCTGGCAGTGCAACTAGGAGTATCTATGAGATGCAGCATCAGGCTGGCAGTGTAACTAGCAGTATCTACGAGATGCAGCATCATGCTGGCAGTGTAACTAGCAATGTCTCTGAGATGCAGCATCAGGCTGGCAGTGTAACTAGCAGTGTCTCACAAGGATCACTGGTGGGCCCCTTTTATTCCTAACATATGTTTTTACATAACATCAGACTCGTACTTAAATATCACTCTAAACCCGCCGGTGACTTTTAATTAACCTAACAGAGGAGAATAATTAACCTCACTCGGGTCATGAGTGACCCACAATCACTCACAAGGACCCGAACATCTGCCTAAGCTTCTCTCTCTCATGTGCGGGTTATTTGTATATTGTTCCACTCACGGTATTGTGACTTTTTGTTCATCATTCGCTACTATGAACAAATCACTGAAGCAACGAAGTTTTAAGTGAAAATATTTGGTATACTCTGGATATACGGACTTGTTTACTTACGAGATATCGACTTTTTTTTCAAATCATATTGACAAGTTCCATTTTTTTTGGCTAGTCGGTCCGTATCTACAAGTGTCTCGGGCCTAGGCTTCACACACATTCGACTTTCCAATGTCTACGATTTATGAAATTCAACTCAGCGACTGTTTCTTTTCCAGTAACTGTTGCTGATTCAGGTCTTTCTGATATTTGACTGAGGCCAGAAGTAATGGAAGGTGCTCCAATGGACTGCCGAACCTCACATACATCACATATATGCAAAATAACCACAGGGGTGTTAAATGATAGCTCTAGGCATTTTGTATTGTAATCAACACATCACCTGGAGCTTGCAATGTTGCAGAAATGAGTGGGAAGTCTAGGTAGATTCCTTCAGAGAAACGACTCTTTCCGGAGAAAGTTTTCAGTTCATGCAAAGTTTTAAGAATAGGTATGATATGACTCGTGAATTCAAGTATAGCGTGAGCGTTTATGGGTAGTTGAGAGGAGGGGCCAGAAGCGGAGACTCGACTCCACCCCCGCAAAAACAACTGGGCGAGCACATCAACCAAACCCCCAACAGTACCAGACAAAAAAAAAAAAAACAGGGTGGATCAACCTCACGTGGTTGCAGGATGGATCAGAGATCCCTGGTAAGCCGGCACCTCCTTCAGACATCCTTCACTGGGGTCACTATCAGCGCCACAGTTAAGGGGCTCGCCGCCACTAACAAATTATCCCAAAACTTCAAATCCAGATTCCTTATAAACTCAAAGTTTTTATTTCTGCATCGAGTGTTTACCAAATTTGGGTGAGTGAGTGTTGGTATAATGACGGCACTCCATTGCAGTGCCAGATGTTGCTGGAGGACTGGCACTCATTATGCATTTTCCAGGACGGGATCTTCAAGCCAGGGAGAGGGCTCTTGATTCAAGGACTTGAAGGTACGACTCAGTGCCCCTCTGATCACAGCTATTTACCTTAAAATTCGCAGACGTTGTACGAGGCTAAATTCCACATAATTTTCTAGATAAAATCTATTGTAAAAGTTTCGAATTATGCATGAGGCCTAAATAAAGTTTTACGAACTTACTAACTTAGGCCTACGGACTTAGGTGAAAACGAATAAAACTCTCTTATTTTTGGCTTTGAGCTTAAGTAGGAACACCTTAAAAACTTGAGTGAGAAGGAACACCTTTACTATCTTGAGTGAGAGGGAGCACCTTTACTATCTTGAGTGAGAGGGAGCACCTTTACTATCTTGAGTGAGAGGGAGCACCTTTACTATCTTGAGTGAGAGGGAGCACCTTTACTATCTTGAGTGAGAGGGAGCACCTTTACTATCTTGAGTGAGAGGGAGCACCTTTACTATCTTGAGTGAGAGGGAGCACCTTTACAATCTTGAGTGAGAGGGAGCACCTTTACAATCTTGAGTGAGTGGGAGCACCTTTACTATCTTGAGTGAGAGGGAGCACCTTTACAATCTTGAGTGAGAGGGAGCACCTTTACTATCTTGAGTGAGAGGGAGCACCTTTACAATCTTGAGTGAGAGGGAGCACCTTTACAATCTTGAGTGAGAGGGAGCACCTTTACAATCTTGAGTGAGAGGGAGCACCTTTACTATCTTGAGTGAGAGGGAGCACCTTTACTATCTTGAGTGAGAGGGAGCACCTTTACTATCTTGAGTGAGAGGGAGCACCTTTACTATCTTGAGTGAGAGGGAGCACCTTTACTATCTTGAGTGAGAGGGAGCACCTTTACTATCTTGAGTGAGAGGGAGCACCTTTACTATCTTGAGTGAGAGGGAGCACCTTTACTATCTTGGGAGGGAGCACCTTTACTATCTTAGTGAGAGGAGCACCTTTACTATCTTGGATTGGGAGCACCTTTACTATCTTGAGGGAGGGAGCACCTTTACTATCTGAGGAGAGGGAGCACCTTTATATCTTGGGAGGGAGCACCTTTACTATCTTGGAGTGAGGGAGCACTTTACTATCTTGAGTGAGAGGGAGCACTTTACTATCTTGAGGAGAGGAGCACCTTTACTATCTGAGAGGGAGCACCTTTACAATCTTGAGAGGGAGCACCTTTACAACAGTGAGAGAGACCTTTCAATCTGAGGAGGGAGCACCTTACAACTTGGGAGGGAGACCTTACAACTTAGTGAGGGAGGGATTTACAATCTTGGATGAGAGGGAGCACCTTTACAATCTTGAGTGAGGGAGCACCTTTACTATCTTGAGAGAGACCTTTACTATCTTGAGTGAGAGGGAGCACCTTTACAATCTTGGAGGAGAGGGAGGGCCCACAATCTTGATGAGAGAGCACCTTACAATCTTGAGTGAGAGGGCACCTAAATCTTGGAGAGGGAGCACCTTTACAATCTTGAGTGAGAGGGAGCACCTTACAATCTTGAGGGAGGAGCACCTTTTACAATCTTGAGTGAGAGGGAGCACCTTTACAATCTTGAGTGAGAGGGAGCACCTTTACAATCTTGAGTGAGAGGGAGCACCTTTACAATCTTGAGTGAGAGGGAGCACCTTTCCTGTCTTGAGTGAGAGGGAAGACCCTTAGCTTTAAGAGCACACGATAGATTGGATGTGAGACAGAGACAAAGAGAGTGAAGGAAGAGAAGAAAATGAGAGTAAAGATTAAGTGGGGAAATGGTGAAGACAGAAAGAAGAGAGTTAGTTATAAAAGAAGATGGAAGGGACTTGAGAGAGGAAGGAAGAGATAGGCGGGGGAGGGATAGAGAAAGGAGAAGGATAGAAGGGGTTAGGGAGAGGGGGGGAGGGGAGGAAGACCCAGCGTCGCGATAAAAGGCTTCAGTTGTTTTAGCCATTAATGAATTTCATTAGAGAGCTTTCAGAGAAGTTTGGTGTGTGTACTCTGGGAAATGAATAGCGCCTGTATCTATCACGGAGATGAAACCTTCCATTAACATATACATACATTACCTTCGTCTATGTCTCCCCTTCCTCCTCATCCTCACCCTCCTCCTCCTCCTCCTCCTCCTCCTCCTCCTCCTCCTCCTCCTCCTCCTCCTCCTCCTCCTCCTCCTCCTCCTTCTACTCCTCCTCCTCTTTCTCCTCCTCCTCATCTTTCTCCTCCTCCTCCTTCCCATTCTCCTCCTCCTCCTCCTCCTCTTCCTCCTCTTCTTGCTCCTCCTGCTCCTCCTCCTCCTCCTCCTCCTCCTCCTCCTCCTCCTCCTTTCTCCTTCTCCTCCTCCCCCTTTCTTCTTCTCCTCCTCCTCATCCTCCTCTTTCTCTTCCTCCTCCTCCACTCCAGCTCCTTCATACTTCACCGTCTGGCGGGGAGAAATTAAGAAGCTCTCGGGAGACCTCTTAAATATCTCTCTATTCCTGTGTCTCTGTGAATGTCGTTATTCTCTCTCGCTCTCTCGCTCTCTCTCTCTCTCTCTCTCTCTCTCTCTCTCTCTCTCTCTCACACACACACACACACACACATAAAATATGCGTAATAACATGGAAAACACAGCATCTATTCACACAGTAAATCTACCTCATTGTAATGACAAAACAGGTTATTGTATTAACAGTAATCTTAAGGACGAGCCACACTTGATGTACTCATTGTTTATATAATCCCTTGTTAAGACTGTAACCAATCATACATGGGACAAACTGGTAGAAATTAAATTTCAAGAGCAACGGAGCACAAAAGTTTTATTAGAAATGCACAAAACAATATTACGCAAATAGACACAAATGCAATGTTTGGATGTTTATCTGGGCCTATGTTTCACCAGCTGGGAGCTAGTGAAACATTCCATACCACAGGTGGGGTTAGAACCCGCGATTAGAAAGTTATAAAACTCCAGACCGTCGCTTAAGCCACTGGGCCAGCTAGTTTCAATAAGATTCATTCATCTAGGTATATTTCTACACCATAGGAAGGTTAGTTGGATGAATCTTATTAAAGCTAGCTGGTCCAGTGGCTTACCTGACAGTCTGGAGTTTTATGACTCTCTGATCGCGGGTTCAAACCCCACCAGTGGTATGGTTTGTTTGCAATCGTGTCATTACGATTTCGTGAGTCATAGTGAATCGTAGCCTCGATAAATATTCAAACATTGCAAATGTTGCCATATACCTAAACTGATTTTCGGTATATTTATACCCGTTTCACCCAGTTTTCCAGCATGTTTAGAACCACGATCATAAGATTAACTGGGTAACTAATTCTCATATATTTAGTACAAAACTGGGAAAAAATTATGGAGTTCACTTTGAATTCTTCACGAAAGAGTTTTCCATATCTCAAAAAATGTCATTTTAAACCAGGTGAAATAAATATATTTGGTTCTTGCACCTGACCTTGTTCCTCCATCTGACCTTCTTCATCTGACCTTATTCTTTGACCTGACATACATTGTGTGCCTCAGGTCAAAGGGTTTTGTGTGTATACTGTATGTATTGTACATTTGTTGCTCTCTCGGACTGCCTGGTGTGTCAGTGACCGTGTCACAGCTAATGCATGAGGAATCCAGCCACCACCACTCCTTATACCACCACTCCTTATACCACCACTCCTTATACCACCACTCCTTATACCACCACTCCTTATACCACCACTCCTTATACCACCACTCCTTATACCACCACTCCTTATACCACCACTCCTTATATCACAGTTTTACTCTAGCTCATTCTAGCTCAATACATAGTCAATACCAAATTCACTATATTAAACCATAGTACAATTACAAGTGAGAGTCTTGTTCTATTTTTAATTTGTATTTTTATATTACTAGTTTATACCTAGTTGTACTTTAGTTCATTCCAGCACAACACATAGACAACATCAACTTCATTATGCGTAGTAGTGACTATACCCTACATGACCAAAATACTCTAGCTATATACTTGTCCAAACTTCCAACCACTACAGATATCAGTACTAGAACTCAACACACAACTCAGGATATAAATAACCATAATTTAAACCTAGAAGATGATTGATCACGTTGACCCTGATCTAAACCTCCATAATCTGACACCCAATCAAAACCTATTAGAAAGTAACTGCCTTTATTACACAGCATCACAAGCCACCACTATCCTAAACAATGCTAAAAGTCTATCAGTACTTAACTACAACATCAGGTCCTTAAGCAAACACTATGATGACCTCCTAGCACTCCTTGAATCATTAAAGACACCCTTCTCCTGCATTATTCTTACTGAGACCTGGCTTAAGCAGGACACAATAGATATCTACCCTCTACCAGGATACACAGCAATTCACAACTGCAGAACAAACCAAGTTGGGGGTGGTATTGCAATCTATTACTCTAACCAATTATCTTGTCTTAGCACCACTTACTTTAGTGATGAATATGAGGAATACATTTTTGCTAATTTTACTGTAAAAAACCTTAAGACGCCTATAACAATCGGTGCCATTTACCGGATACCTCACACAAACATCCCAAATTTCAGTGAGAAATTAAAGTCACTAATAACAAACAGACAAATGAATAAGCACCACCTTCTCTTAGCTGGAGACTTCAACATCAACCTTGGCTTACTAGATGATCAGCCTGTAACTGATTTCATCAACAATATGAACAACACACTTCTCATACCAACAATAACTAAACCAACCAGGCTCACTGAGACAAGTGCAACCATAATAGACCACATATGGACCAATATACTAGCCCCCCTTAAATCAGGGATAATCACAGATAGCACTACAGACCACTACCCTACCTTCCTCCTGACAAACATTAGTAAACCACCACTTGAATACAACAAAGTCTCATTTAGACTCCATGACGAGGCCTCAGTAAGGAAGTTCACAGCTGACCTAGAGACTGTTGATTGGCCTACAGAATTCTCCAAGGCCAATGGTATTGATGACTGGACAGACATTTTTCTTAACAAATTACTTAGACTATACAACAAACATTGTCCTATAAAAACAAAACAGATCACAAACAAACGGCTTGGTTGCCCATGGCTAACCAGCACCATTCTGAAATCCATTGACAAGAAACACCAATATGAAAAGCAATATAGACAGGGCTTAATACACAAAGATATTCTTAAACACTATTCGTCAGCTCTCACCATAGTAATAAAGAAAGCCAAACAACTATACTACTCCAGCAGATTCACAGACACTAGAGGAGATATAAAAAAGACCTGGAAAACATTCTCTCAGATTCTAGGGACCCACAAACTGAGAAAAACCAAGAATATTGTCCTAACTAAACCTAATGAAACACCACTACACCCCACTGACACAGCTAACAAGATAAACGACTTCTTCTCAACCATAGGATCTAATCTCGCCAGTAAAATCCCACATACCAATGCCCATGCCGGGGACTACCTAGATGGGAATTTCCCTAATTCCTTCTATCTTGCACCAACTGAGCCCACGGAAGTCACTGAGATTATAAAGTCACTTAAAAATAACTCGGGGAATCTGTCTCATGTCCCACCATTACTGTACAAGCGGGCGGCCCATGTCCTTTCGCATGCTATTTCATTACTTTTTAACAAGTCACTAGAGACTAGCACCTTCCCGAAACTACTCAAGATGGCAAGGGTTACACCAATACATAAAGGTGGTGACCCTACAGACTTAAACAACTATAGGCCAATATCTAACTTACCATTGCTATCCAAAATCTTTGAGAAACTCGTGCACAGGAGACTGTATTCATTTATAACGGCTCAAAACATACTCAACCCCTGCCAATTTGGATTCAGGAAAAATAAAAGCACTAATGATGCAATCATAAAAATGCTAGATCTGCTTTACACAGCATTGGAAAATAAGGAATATCCACTAGGAATTTTTATTGACCTAAGAAAAGCTTTTGACACAGTAGACCACGACATCCTACTCCACAAACTTGATCATTACGGTATAAGAGGCCATGCGCTTGCTTATTTCAAATCTTACATTACTAATAGGTATCAGTACGTCACCATTAAAGACACAGCATCAGCAACACGGCCACTTGATACTGGAGTTCCGCATGGAAGTGTCCTTGGTCCCCTGCTCTTCCTCATATACATCAATGACCTTCCAAACGTATCCCAACACCTGAAACCCATTCTCTTTGCTGATGACACGACTTATGTCATCTCTCACCCTAATCTTGCCACCCTCAACACCATTGTGAATGAGGAGCTGATTAAAATATCGACTTGGATGACAGCCAATAAACTTACGCTTAACACTGACAAAACCTACTATATTATGTTTGGTAGCAGAGCAGGAGATGCACAAATTAACATTAAGATTGACAAAACTCTAATTACCAGAAATAATGGGGGCAAATTCCTAGGCTTATACCTTGACAACAACCTGAATTTCAGCACCCATATCCAGCATATAACCAAAAAAGTATCCAAAACGGTTGGGATCCTCTCCAAGATACGATACTACGTGCCGTAAAATGCCCTTCTCACACTATACCACTCACTTATTTATCCATACCTCACCTATGCTATTTGTGCTTGGGGATCAACTGCAGCAACACACCTAAAGCCAATAATAACCCAACAAAAAGCTGCAGTAAGAATAATCACTAAATCCCATCCCTGGCAACACACACCCCCACTCTTCATAGACCTAAACTTACTCCCAGTTCAGTACATCCACACTTACTACTGTGCAATCTACATCTACAGGGCCTTAAACTCTAATATCAACCTTGACCTAAAACGATTTCTTGATAGTTGTGACAGAACCCACAGGCATAACACCAGACACAAACATCTCTACGACATTCCCCGTGTTCGACTAAACCTTTACAAAAATTCAATGTATGTCAAAGGCCCTAAAATCTGGAATACCCTACCTGAGAACTCTAGAACTGCAGACACATTCATCACCTTCAAAACTACCATTAGAAAACATCTTATCTCCCTGATACACCCTGTCAACTAACTACACGAATACCACCTGGTGGTTCACACTTACACTCACTCACCCATTTGACCATAAACAGAAATATTAATCTCAGTCTTAAAATAATGAATCCTGTGATACTCCAATACTGAAACTATGTACTGTGCCAAAACAAAAGCATTCACATTGCTAAACTCACAAACTAGTAATTAGTCACTTAGCCATAATACCAACTTACCTCATAATTTGTAATATTTTACAATTAAGAATAAAACTAAGTCTGCCCGAAATGCCTAGCCATGCTAAGCGTTCTAGTGGTACACTCTGTAATCACAATTTTACTACATGTAAACCAAACAATAAGCAAATTTCTGTAACCTAAGCATTGTAATCCTTATAGAGAATAAACTTTGAATTGAATTTGAATTGAATTGAATATACTGACCCGCATGAGTTTAGCGCTTCATGAAATGCAACCACCAATTAGAACACGTTAATAAGTAAGTTTATTTAGGTACAGGTACACATAAGTACAATTATTATACATATTTTAACATATGTGTAAATTTCCCGGAGGGTTAAAAACCTGAGTAACTCAAGAAAGCCCGTATGTCTGGCTTATTTCCACTGGGGTCTTGTCATCATTTTCCCCAGGATGCGACCTACTTACTGCCAGGTGTGTAGATGAATGGTTCAGAGAACCGACAAGTTGATAAATTAGACACATATGCAACACTTGGGTATCTTTAACGAGGAAACGTTTCGCCAATCAGTGTTCTTCACAGTTCTCCTTTGTATAGACTGATGAAGCCTCTGTGTGGCGAAACGTTTTCTCATTAAAGATACCCAAGTGTTGCACATGTGTCTAATTTATCTACTGCTAGGTGAACAGGGGCACCAGGTGTAAGGAAACATGTCCCGTGATCTGGTGGCTAAAGCTTTCGCTTCACACTGTGAGGATCCGGGTTCATTTCCCGGTGAGGCTAGAAACGTTGGGAGTGTTTTGTTACACTGTTTGTCCCTGTTCACCCATCAGTAAAATGGGTACTTGGGTGTTACTTGGCTGGTGTGGGTCGCATCCTGGGACAAAACTGACCTGATTTGCCCGAAATGCTCAGCATAATAAGCGGCTTTCTATATAGTAGTATGTGAGTGATGTCAGTTAGGACTGTATACCTTGTATATGTACGTGTAGTAATTTAAGAAATTATTACTTGTGCTGTGGTAGCACCCTGGTTCTTCAGCTGTGAGATCATAGTGCCATCACCTGTGCCCCGAGTACCTGTAGACCTGGGAATTGTGCCTGTGTAAGATGTAACTATGTAAATTCTTTATACGTAATACTATTTATAATTATGACGTAAAGAAAAAGTTATTGCTCGTGGCTCAATTGGTAGCTGCCTCACCTCTCACAATGAGGGACTGATGTTAATAATAATAATAATAATAATAATAATAATAATAATAATAATCTTTATTTCTACAAGTACACACACACGCAGCAAGCAGCCGCAGCAAGCAGCAACAAGGCTGCTCCTATATCTTGCCGTCCCCTGGGCCTATCCGAACTCCAGTGATAGCCAAATTTGCAAGTACTGCTGCAACAGCATGCAAGGAACCTATAGTGACATAAAAACTGACGGTGACGACAACGAAATGGACTAAATATGACAAAAGAGAGACCGGCATTCAAGTACCAGACCTGCTGCCAGACGTGAACAAGACATGAGACGTTTTCCACTACAGTGAAATAACTGACCTCCATATCAACTGCACCAGTGTTTAACGGGAAGACAACATGGCAGAAAACCTGATCAACTAAATCTCCAAGGAAATGACAGGTCTGTAGGACTTTTTTCTTCAGTGCCAAACGAGGGAAAGAATTGAGCATTTAAACATGGCTGACCGGCATCCAAACAGCCGCTACTGCCAGACGAACAACTAGCGAAGTGAAATTCTCATCTTTACTGACGTTCATCTGTTGACAGTAGCATCATATCTGTACCACCATCATATCACCTGTACCAGTGCTAACGAGAGGGAAACACAGGAGACATCGTCAAATCAACAGTACAAAACTCCAAGGTTATAGGTCGGATATCCCTCAGTGCCAGTCGTGAGAAAGAAGTGAATAGTTAAACAGTCAAGGTTAATGTTTTAGTAGCTGACCTATATTCAGCTGACCAGTGTACAGTGAGAGAATCATAGCAGAAAACGCCAAATATATCTATAAACTCAAGGAAAGTCAGGTTGTAGGTGGCGTTACTCCCCTCAGTGTTTTAAAAATGGCTGAGTCAGCAGAACAGGTCAGGCAGACAACAACACCACACAACCCCCGATAAATGGAACTGAGGGGGATTTGGAAGGATAAACCCATGGATTAAACCTTTCTGATCTACCAGAATGGAAAGGAGTTAGAAGTTAATTGAGGAAGCCAGACTGTGAAGTGAGATGGGAAGGGGAGTGTGTAATAAGGGGTTAACTGTAAGGGTTTTGTGAAGTTAAGGGAATAGTGAGCAGTGAAGAGGGTTTTGAAGAGGAAATTTTACTAGTAATTCAGTGGTGATTGCTAAAGCAGATACTAAGTGTACTAGGGACTGGAAAAGAGAAATAAATATTATTGTATATGAGTAAAAGAGCGAAGAGTGAAAATGGCAGGCATTAGGGGGGGTACAGGCTGCCATAATTATATTTATATTTCTTCTTCAATTCCATGAAGAAAGAAATCAGTCATGGGGGTTGGAAAAGGTGAATGGAGTAACAGCGCCCTGGACAGTAAAAGCCCAACAGTTGCCATCCTACCAGAAAAGTAAATGTCACTATCGCCGCAAGGTATGGCAACACCGCATACCCAAACAAAAACAGTGGCACACAGCTCTTATTGTAGCGCTCTTAAGTGGTGATATCCAAATTAATCCAGGACCTCAAACTATTGTGCAGAGGCAAAACAGACAGATAAATGACGGCGATAATGATGGTCTAGTAGCTAGGAATGATAACCTTAACTCCATATTTAATGCATACATAGGTCAATGTGAGACGATACAGCCATTATTATCTCAAACACTACCAAACAGGTGCATACACTGTACTAAAGTACGCATGAAAAACAGAAAAGGCACCTTATGTAAAATGTGTAAGGGGTGGGTGCATGATGGATGTATGTACAATTATAGCAACGGTGCCAGAATTCATTTTGTGTGTAACAAATGCACTTTGGCACAGTTACCCTTTAGCAGTGATGACACTGATTTACCTAAATTTAATACAAATGACCCATTGCCATATTTTGATGATTATGATTGTTTTATGAAAACAGGCCTTCACTTTATTCATGTCAATGCAAGATCACTTCTTCCTAAATTGGCAGAGATTAAGATTCTAGCTAACAAAATTAGGGCGGCAGTTATAACCATCTCTGAATCTTGGTTGGATGATACGGTGACTGACGACGAGGTCAAAATAGAAGGTTACAATATAAAACGCTTAGATAGGAACAGAAAGGGTGGTGGAGTATGTGCCTACATTAGAAATGACTTAGCTTACAACCCAAGACCTGATTTAAATAACAATAAACTGGAGATTCTATGGTTTGAAGTGCTGCTTCCTAAGACCAAACCCATCTTAGTAGGAACTAGTTACCGCCCTCCTACCCAGGACCAGTTCTTAGAAGACTTTTCGAGAGTCTTGTCCGGAGTTGAAAACAATTGCGAGACAATAATACTGGGCGACTTCAATATCTGTTTTCAGCAGCAAAATAACGGGCTATGCAAAAGGTATAAGCAAATTCTAGGATTAAATAGTTACACTCAACTAATTAATACTCCAACCCGGATCACACAGTTCTCAGCCACCCTAATTGACCACATACTTTGTAACCGCTCTGAGAACATTAGTCAGTCAGGCGTCATTACCACAGGTCTTAGTGATCATTTCATCATTTACTGCACCAGGAAAATCACTAGGGATAGGATAGGCCTACACAGGACAATAAAAATGAGGTCAACTAGAAACTACAGTAAAGAAACACTGGTAAATAGGCTACACAATTGTGACTGGACAGAGATAACAAGTTGCACGGACGTAAACGATGCCTGGGAAAAATTCAAAACAATGTTCACTACCATCCTTGATAATATTGCACCAGTTAAAGAGGTTAGGATTAAACGAAGAACTGAACCCTGGATGACTACTGAGATATTAGATAATATGAAATTCAGAGACCAGCTGCTAAAAAGATTTAAAGCAAACAGACAGGATATTGCAGCACTAAATGAATTCCAAAGGGTGAGGAACAGAGTACAGAGACTTATAAAAGGAGCAAAGGCAAAGCACTACTGCTCAAAAATTGAAGAGTATAAGCATAACCCCAGAAAGCTCTGGCAACAACTATAACATTTGGGGTATAGCCATAAGCCAGTAGATAGGTCTAACATAGTACTCACTATCGATAATGAGGTATGCCATGAAACATCTAAGGTGGCAAATTGCTTTAATTCATACTACACACTGTTGCATCAACACTAGTAAGTAAACTACCAGCTGCATCAAATACCTTTAACACAGACTCTGATAAGTTTCAAACATACTATACCAATAAAGGGGTAACCCCAAACAGTTGTCAACTAATAAGTGTATCTCATGACTTTATTCAAAAAGAACTAAGCAGGTTAAACCCAACTAAGAGCACAGGCCCTGATAACATCCCGTCTAAGTTCCTAAAAGATGGTGCTTCTGAACTGTCAATCCCTATTGCTCACATAATAAATCTATCAATCACCACTAATACCGTACCGGAGGGGTTCAAGGAGGCCAGAGTTACTCCTATCTTCAAGAAAAATAGTAGGTCTGATGTAAGCAACTATAGGCCTGTTGGTATACTCAGTATAATATCTAAAATTCTAGAGAGGGCGGTGTATTCTCAAGTAGTTAAGTACCTTAATGACAACAACATTCTCCATAGCTATCAATCGGGCTTTAGAAGATCCTACTCAACCGACACCTCCCTTATTAATCTGATGGATTACCTGAGAACTGAAATGTCAAAGGGGAACCTCATAGGTATGGTAACCTTAGACCTGCAAAAGGCCTTCGATACTGTCAACCACAATATATTATGTAATAAACTTCAAGCTATCGGTATAGGTTCTGTAGACTGGTTTAAGTCCTACCTTAGCAACAGGAGACAAATAGTCAAAATCAACAAAACAGAATCAGAACCCCTGCCGATAACATGTGGAGTTCCCCAAGGTAGTATTCTGGGTCCCTTATTATTCTTATGTTATGTCAATGATATGCCTATCAGTGTCAGGTGCAAACTCCTACTGTATGCAGATGACAGTGCTCTGTTAGTGTCAGGTAAAGACCCACAAGATATTGCTAATGTTTTAACACTGGAACTGGAGTCCTGCAGCAAATGGTTAGTAGACAACAAACTATCATTACACCTAGGGAAAACTGAAGCCATTCTCTTTGGCACGAAACATAAACTGAGAAGGATAAATAACTTTAATGTTCAATGTAATGGGGAGCCCATCACTTTGGTTCCATCAGTAAAATATTTGGGAATCCCCTTTGACCCATGCATGTCAGGAGAATTGATAGGGAACAGTGTAGTAAAGATAGCGAATGCCAGACTGAAGTTCCTGTATAGACAAGCACAGTGTCTACCTACTGAGGCTCGCAGGACCCTATGTCTAGCCCTTATACAATGCCATATGGATTACGCTTGCTCTTCTTGGTACTCTGCCTTGACAAAAAAAACTGAAAGATAGACTGCAAATCACCCAGAACAAAATCGTAAGATTCATCCTGGGGCTGGGACCAAGAGAACATGTAGGCCAGGATGAATTACAGCAGTTGGATATGCTGAATGTTGAAGACAGAGTAAAACAACTGAAGCTAAATCATGTTTATAAAATTGCTCACAAACAGTGTCCAGAATATCTTGCTGTCAATTTTGTCAAGGTTGGGAACCAAAGCAGTCATAGTACTAGGGGGAGAGAGCACAACTTTGTAGTACCCACAGTCATTGGCCAGGCTTCAAACACCTTTTATTGTACAGCAATAAAGGAATGGAACAGACTACCCGCACATGTCAAAGCCAGTCATAGCATGAACCAGTTCAAAAAGAGTGCCAAAAGGTGTCTGATGAATGTAGCTACAGAAAGGGAGGGGAATGATTTTCTATTTTTTATCTAACATACGTGTAAATTTTACCTTATTCCTAGTAATGACCCTCGTATTGTAGATAGTCTTAATGACCCTCGTGTAGTAGATAGTCTTTTTAGTATGATAATAAGATGTTATCTTCATTATAGAATAATAAGAAAATATTATAACCTTTATATTATAATAATAAGGTAAAAGGACCCCAATGGAAGTAAGTCACTCTGTCTGACTTTTTTGGGTTATCCTAGGTTCTCTACACATATGCTGCTATGTATGATAATTCTATGTAACTGTATTTGTGTATACCTGAATAAACTTACTTACTTACTTACTTACTTATGTACAAGGTATACAGTCCTAACTGACATCAGTGACATACTACTATATAGAAAGCCGCTTGTTATGCAGAACATCTCGGGCAAATTTGGATAATTTTGTCCCAGGATGCGACCCACACCAGCCGACTAAAACCCAGCTACCTATTTTACTGCTAGGTGAGCCTAAACAGCAGGTGTCTTAAGGAAACACGTCCTAATGTTTCCAGCCGTACCGGGATCGACCCCCAGACCTCAGTGTGTGAGCTGAATGCGCTACCATTCGAGCTACGGGACTGTAAAAACGTTGTGTATGTTTCCTGTTGTCCCTGTTCACTAAGCAGAAAGTAGGTATCTGGATGTTAGTCACCTCACACCCGTTGTCCCTGTTCACCTAGCATTAAGTAGGTACCTGGGTGTTAGCCGACTGTTGTGGATCACATCCTGGTAAGAGAAATAAAAGAACCCAATGGAAATAATTCATTTTGATGACATAGCTTCACTGGATTATTCTGGGTTACTCACCCTCTGGGTTAACAATTCAAACACAATCAACATCATCACTGCAAAGATTGTAATTTTTCCTCATAATAGTTTCCCCTAAATTATGTAAATCAATACCGTTTTCTTTTAATGTAAAGTAACAGAAAATGTTACATATTAGTGTAAACCATATAAAATATCTTGTATTTTCTTCCTAATTTTTATCTATAAGAATGGACGATAATGAAAATGTTTATTTCCTTGCAAAGCTTACAATGTGTGGCTTACATAATATAAAATACTAATTACAAATATGGCCACTAGCATGCCTAGGTATTTCGGGCAGACTAATATTAATTTTTACTCTATATTGACACAGGTTATGGAGCAGTACATTTTAATATACCTTATTGCTTATGATATAAAAGTTAGGTAACTAAAGTGATTAATTAGATTTATAATAGTGAGGTAGTATAAAACATATAACAATATGGTTTTGTCTTGGCATGATACACTGTTTCTATTAAAGCTGCTATGTTAGGAGAATATCTTAGGCAAACTTGGGACTAACTTAAGGCTTACTAGGCAATAGCTATTTTAGGAATTTTATGTTTACAGTCATTTAGGTGAGTGTAAGTATAAATTATGAGGAATTACAGATAACGAGAGTAAGTCTATTTTGTTTTGGATGTCTTCAAGATACAAACCCCTCAAAGAAGGTTCCTTGATGTTGGTGAGGGGCTCTTGATTTAGGGAATTGGATCTGTGCTCCAGTTCCCCGAATTAAGCCTGAATGCCTTCCACATCCCCCCCCCCAGGCGCTGTATAATCCTCCGGGTTTAGCGCGTCCCCTTGATTATAATAATAATAATAATTCAAGATGCAAAAAAAAAAAAAGAGAGAGATTTGGGTGGTTTTCATTTGGTTGGCTGATGACGGGTGTGTTAGATAAGATGTTTTTTAACGGTAGTTTTGAAAATGATGGTTGATTCTGCGGTTCTAGAGTTTTCAGGCAGATAGTTCCAGATATTAGGCCCTTTTATGTACGTACATTGAATTTTTGTGGAGATTTAGCCAGACACGAGGAATGTCAAAGAGATTTTTGTGTCTGATATTGTGTCTATGGGTACTGTTGCAACTACCAAGAAAGTGTTATAGTTCAGGGTTAATATTAGAATTTATGGTTCTGTAAATGTAGGTTTCACAGTAGGTGTGGATGTTTTGTACAGTGAGTAAGTTTAGGGCTTTGTAAAGTTAGGGGGGGGGGTTGTCTAGCATTGTATTGCGTGATAATTCTTACTGCGGCTTTGTGTTGGGTAATTATTGGCTTTAGGTGGGTTGCTGCTGTTGATCCCCAGACACAAATATCATAGGTGAGGTAGGAATAAATGAGTGAATAGTATAATGTGAGTAGGGTTGATTGTAGTATATAGTAACATATCTTGGAGAGGATCCCAACTGTTTTGGATACTGTTTTTTATGTTGGTTATAAGTGTTGAATTTCAGGTTGCGTCAAGGTGCAGGCCCAGGAATTTGTCCTCATTATGTTTAGCAATAAGAGTGTTGTCAGTCATAATGTTCAGCTTGGCAGCACCTGTTCTGTTCCCAAACATAATGTAGAAGGTTTTGTTATTATTACGTGTAAGTTTATTAGCAGTCATCATAATATACCCGAAATCCTCAGCATAACAAGCAGCTTTCTATATAGTAGTATGTATACTTTGTACATGTACTTGTAGAAATAAAGATATTATATTATTATTATTATTATTATTATTATTAGTAGTAGTAGTAGTAGTAGTAGTAGTAGTAGTGGTAGTAGTAGTAGTAGTGTTAGTATTAGTATTGGTATTAATATTAGTATTCAGAGTGTTTGCTCGGATTTTATCCTCTTTCTTCCAAAATTGCAAGCTTCTGATGATGTGTTGATTGCAGCACGAAAGGCCTAGAGCTATCTTTCAACTCCCTTCCCCTTCCGTGGCTGTTTTACATATGCTGCTATGTATGATACTTTATATAACTGCATTTATGTGTTCCTGTACCTGAATAAACTTACTTATTCTCGCTTCAGTAACAGCCTTGTTGATCAGACCCTGATCCACCATGAGACCTGGTCTCAGACCGGGCCGCGGGGGCATTGACCCCCGAAACCCTCTCCAGGTAAACTCCAGGTAAACACACAAACACACAGTATACAAAAGCACAGTGTCCGTGGTTCGATCCCCGGCCGGGTGGAAACATTGGGAGTGTTTTCTTACACTTGTCCCGTTCACCTAACAAGCCAGTACGCACCTGGGTGTTAGTGGACTGGTGTGGGTGGCATCCTGGGGACAAGATTAAAAAGGACAACATTGGAATAAGACAGACAGTCCTCGAAGACGCACTGACTTTCTTGAGTTATCCTGGGTGGCTAACCCTCCGAGGTTAAAAATCCCAACAAAATCTTATCTTAATTGTACTTAATGATCCTTCAGCAGGTTCTAACAAGGTAAAGTATGTTAATGATCCTTCAGCAGGTTCTAACAAGGTAAAGTATGTTAATGATCCTTCAGCAGGTGATAAATTTTAAGCATAACATAATAATACAATATGTCTCATAGTTTGACTTTACTGGGCTGTCTTAGCATCAAATAAACTTTATTTACTATATGTAACAATAGTTCAGTAATGTTTAAGAACTAAATAAAGATGTAATACTGAGAAGAGAGAGAGAGAGAGAGGTCTCTTTAAAAACACAGAATATTTAGAGAATTAACTAACATAAATAACTAAATTATATTGATGGTTACTTTCCATGTAGTTGATAGGCTTTAAAACCTATCAGACTAGCTAACATAACTGATGGTTATGCTAGTTTTTATTTAGGTAATACAACAATTGTCTTAAAAACATGTAGCTGTATTGGGCATACATGTATTATGTAGTTTTTATCTATAGTAATAAACAAGGACTCTTAATCCACTGTTTTAGCTGCAATATATTTCCTCATGAATATATATATATATATATATATATATATATATATATATATATATATATATATATATATATATATATATATATATATATATATATATATATATATATATATATATATATATATATATATATATATATATATATATATATATATATATATATATATATATATATATATATATATATATATATATATATATATATATATATATATATATATATATATATATATATATATATATATATATATATATATATATATATATATATATATATATATATATATATATATATATATATATATATATATATATATATATATGTATCATTATTATCATTGGGATCCTTAATCCGAGTTAAGGGAATTTAAATACTTTAACTCTTTACTTTAGCTACTAAAGTTAGGTTAATGTTAGACATCGGTCGACTTATAGTTGTCGGCTGCTGTGTGGTTGATGGAGGTGTCTATAAAGGTGTTAAATAAAGGAAAGGAAATGTGATGGTTATAGTGTGGATCCCTGGTGATGGTGGACACCCCCCTCCCCTCCCCCTCCCCCTCCCCCTCCCTCCCACCAGTCCACATGTTGTGTCTGAGGGAGGATCAGTGACCATCTCTAATTTTTCCAACTTTATTTGGCACTTCCTAGTCCTTGTTTGCTGCCTGAGGGGCTCGCCGAGATGCCGCCCAAGAAGGGAAAGAAGAGCAAGAAGCAAGACGAGTGGGATAGTGAGGGAGAGGAGGAGAAGGTGATGGGGGAGAGTGATGGTGAGGGAGGAACAGCAGGCCAGAAGAAAGGCAGGAAAAAGAAAGGAAAGGGGAAGAATGAGGCGAGTGATGAGGAGGAACAGGTAAAGGTGGAGCCGGAGGATAAGAAGAAGGGGAAGAAGAAGAAGGGAAAGGGGAAGCACGAGGCTAGTGAAGACGAGGAGAGCGTGAAGACAGTGCCAGCTGATGGGGAAGATAAGAAGGGCAAGAAGAAGAAGGGAAGAGGCAAGAATGATGTAAGTGACGTGGAGGAGAATGTCAAGATTATACCGGTTGAAAATGAGGACAAGAAGGGGAAGAAGAAGAAGGGGAGAGGCAAGAATGATGCAAGTGACGATGATGACGCTAAACCCGCAAGTGTGGATACCAAGAAGGGCAAGAAGAAGAAGGGAAGGGGCAAGAATGATATGAGTGACGAGGATGTACGATCTGTCGACGTCGACGACAAGAAGGGGAAGAAGGGTAAGGGAAGGGGGAAGAACGAAGCGAGCGACGAAGACGAACCGAGCATCAAGAAGAGCGAGGCTCAGAAGAAGGGCAAGAAGAAGAAGGGGAAGGCCAAAGAGGATTGGAGCGACAGCGACAAGGACGTCGAAGATATCACGAACCCAGCCGGCGAGAGTGACGACGAGACCCCAAGAGAGAAGCCGTCGACCAAGCTCACAAAGAAGAAGAAGGATAAGAAGAAAAAGGGCAAGAGGGACGATTGGACAGACGACGAAGATGACGATGACAAGCTGGTGGAGAAGATGAAGAACATGGACCTGGAAAATGGAACCGACGAAGATGAAATAATTTCCAAACAAAGCATAAACCTGAAGAAACAAAAGAAAAAGAGAGAGAGGAAGAAAATACAGGAGGAAGAGGAGGACGAAGAGGCAGACGCAGAAGATGAGGACGACGACACTGAGGAGAAGGAGAAAGAAGTAGAGGTAAAGAAGAAAGTGGAGGAAGAGGTGGCAGAGCCTATGGTGATCACTCCTCCGTCCACTCCATCTAAGGAAGCGGCTCCACCTCCAGTGGAGGAGTCGTCAGAGGAAGAGGAAGAGGAAGATGAGGAGAGCGAAGAAGCAAGGCAAAAGAAAAAACTTCAGGAAGGTTAGTGGTCATACCTTGACATCGACTTCAAAGTTGTGGCTCTAGGCACACTCCCTGGTGAGAGGTGCCTAGTGCCCCTGAAGGCACCGTGATCCAAGAAACTCTATCTATCCTTATCCTCCTTGGACCAAACCTTAATGCTCCCCATTCCCCCAGGTACTGCATGAACCCTATGGGTTTAGTGATTCCCAATGGATGTAATATGCTGTGGTCACATCTATAGCCATTATGTATTTTAAAGATTTGTATATTATGCCTGAAAATTTAATGAAAGATATATGGCAGAGACTTTAACTTTTTACTCGGGAAAATTTAAAGACATTCATTTTATATATGACCTGTTAATATGGTTGCTATACGTATATCATTAAGAGGATGCGTATTTCTTTTGTTATGATCCAACAAGGATCCCAATGGAAATAAGTCACTTGGACTTTTTATTGGTTATCCTAGGTAATTTATGCTATGTATGATGATAATTGTACTTATGTGTACCTGTGTCTAAATAAACTTACATTGAAATGGAGGTTCCCACAGTACAGTAACCTTTCATAAAGTTGTATATAGTGTGATTTATATCTTATGAATGCAGTTTAAAAGTTCATGCAATATTGGAAAGCACATCCTATGTTGTTCAGTGTTTTGATGAACTTTTTTCAACCCCATTATATAAAGGAAGCTTCCTTTTTTCCTTTTTTAAGAGTTGAGCTGTATACAATTCCTTGTACGTGGATTTTTAACCATCAAGAAAAAATTTAAATGTTTAAATGCAATAGTGTACAGCCTCTCCTCACTTAACGACCGAGTCCATTCCTAAGAGTAGGACGGTAAGCGAATTGGTTAAGCGAGGAGCATACTGTACTGGTAATGGGTTTGTGTCGACTATCTTTAGATATTTTTTAATGTCATCTTTGCACCATTTATAACATTTTTAGTATATTTTTAAATGTTTATACAGTAGTGTACTGTATACTGTAATAAACAGGAGAGGGAATTAGCTCCAATGTACATAGGTTTTGCATATTGGTCAGAGAGCTGGTCGTAACTCCAAGCAGTCGGTAAACGAGTATACATCGCTAAGTGAGGAGAGGCTGTATTAACGTTGGGAAGTTAATAATTGGTGTTGTAATAATGAAGTTTAATATTTTAACAGAAAAAGAAGCTTTGAAGAAGTTGTCTCACAAGGAAAGGAAGAAGATGAAGCAACAGCTTGAGTATGAGAGACAAATGGAGACTATGTTGAAGAAGGGTGGTCATGGCACCTCGTCCCTAGATGACACATTTGCGGTCTCTCAAGCTGAAAAGTCCGACAAGCAGCAGTCGCAGTTAGAAAATGCAGTAGACATAAAAGTATGTGGTGAATGTACAGTATATGGGTTTCCATTCAGACCCTTGTTGAAGCAGATCTCTCATATTTTGGCCTTTGCTTTATTTTGATGCCTGTTTTCTTAACCCATTTATGGTTGTAGTCAAATGGTGTATGCCAGTATTCTCCCAAAAACTTAAGGTTCAGTTGATATAATATGGCTGCTATTGGAAAAATGTTCTAAAATAAAAATATAAATTTTCATAATCCTTCAGATATGACCACTGTTTTTTTTTTTCACTTGAACTGTGACAAGTTTAATGTATTACTTTCATTTTGAATGTTAAATATATTTTGTCCTGGATAGCTCTATATATACATGTATATCTGTACAATATATAATCTGTTGAAAATAAAAGAGGACAAGCTTTGGAAACCTTTGTTAAAGCCAAAATTTGATACACGGTAAATTTTCCGTGTATCATATTTTGCTGGCATCGTCTGTTTGTAATGTAAATTCAGTACATTGATATGCTGCCTTGGTGACCGGTGAGTTTCCATCAGAGTACGTCGGCACCATGAATGTATTAACTCATGCACTGTCACTTCTAAGTTAGGCATGGTGGCACTATAATCTACACACACACAGGCATTTTTAAGTTAGGCATGGGGAGACATTTAAGCTAGGCATGAAAGCACATTTAATTTATTCATGGAGGTATATTTAAGCTAGGCATGAAGACACACAAAACTTAAGAATGAAGTAATAAAATTTGATCATGCATGAGGCAGTCATCTACATTTCACTGACACCATAATGTTTGTGGCACTATTGTTTAGTTTGGATGAGGAGGATTGTTGTTAAATATTTTGGTAAAGGAAAGCTGAGAATTAGGCTAATTCGGGAAATCAATATGCTAGGAACATCTGGAAAAACTAATGCATTCCCTCGTAGCTCGATAGTGTGCTAGGTGCTCTACTGAAACACTGTGGGGTCCACCCCCCCCCCCATGAAGTGTGACATAATGGGCAGGTCTCCTAATACTTGCCCTCCCTATTGCCTAGCAGAAAACTGATACAGGGAAGTTATTTTTGTTTGTGGGTTTCTTCCTGGGAGAGGACATGAAATAAGGCTCCAGTGAAAATGAGTCACTTCTTGGTTATCCTGGGTTATCTTGGATTACTAATGTGATTAGTTTCATCTAGGCTCTTAGTTTTAGTATTTTTGCCTTTGAAGTTTATAGGCCAAACTTTCTGCTGTGTTACATCAGTCAGATGAACCTTGAAAAGAATTTGCTAATTTATTTAAAGTAATGTTATATACTGTAATATATAAATTGAGATTAAAATTATGATTTTTTTTTACAGGTGTAGTTTTGCACAAGATGTGTTATTAGGGTAAATAATAATACTGTAATTTATTTGAGATACTATTTTGTTGTACAAAAGTTGCATTTGCTCTACACTGACAAAATATCCCAATGCAGTGGACCCTCGATAATTGTAAGGCTCAAAAGTCATAATTTTCGAAAATCGTAACGTTATTTTTCATCAAAACATTGACTCACGAATCGTCATTTGATTCGCAAATAGTCGTTCGTCTGGGACGTGTACACACAGCCCCGAGCCACCTCACACTCCATTCCCAGCCAGTGTGCTATTGTTTATCAGTGAGTGAGGAGGATCTCATGAGTTCATATGATACATTTCATAATATTCCTTTTGTTTTAGTGCTTACAACTGCTAAATAAGTCACCATGGCTCCAAAGAAAGCTTTTAGTGCCAGCCCTTTGGTAAAGAATGTGAGAAACACACATAATTTAAGAAAAAGTTTGTAGGAAAATATGAAGGTGGTGGTGGTGGTAGAGTGGTAGCAGTTGTGATAGTGGTAAAGGGTGCTAGTAGTTGTGATGGTGGTAGAGGGTGGTAGTGGTTGTGATAGTGATAGAGGTTGGTAGTGGTTATGATAGTAGTAGAGGTTGGTAGTGGTTGTGATAGTGGTAGACAGTGGTAGTGATGGTGGTAGTGATGCTGGTAGCAGTTGTGATAGTGGTAGAAGGTGGTAGTGATGGTGGTAGAGGGTGGTAGTGGTTGTGATAGTGGTAGAAGGTGGTAGTGATGCTGGTAGCAGTTGTGATAGTGGTAGAAGGTGGTAATGTTGGTGGTAGAGGGTGGTAGTGGTTGTGATGGTGGTAGTGGGTGCCTTCTTCAGTGATTCAGCAATTCTACCAACTCCTCCAATGTTGTTGGAGTTACATAGGGCTACAGAAAACACCGCCGCCTCAGCTGCTGCTTCACCATCATTATGGGCGGCTTATGCTCTCAGTGGCCCTTACACACAACAACAACACCACCACCACCACCACCACAACACCTCTCATGGCATTCATAATGACTTATTTTATTCATTCTAGAGTATATTCCATGTTTCTATATTATTAATATTGTTTATTATGTCATATTAGTTGAATTGTGTTAGATGAATAAGCCGTAGAGTTGATAGTGCCATATTCTCCAACAATAAACTCGCCTCCCCTCCCTCTGCCCCGTCTGCCATACACCAACAAAAGTCTTCAGTAAAGGCAAGTGTGATGTTAAATGTTCATTTATACATTTTATTAGTGCTTTACATTTATTTGGCATTCTTTTCTGCATTTTTTTTTTTTTTTTTTTTTCTCTCAACAAGTCGGTCGTCTCCCACCGAGGCAGGGTGACCCAGAAAAGAAAGAAAATCCCCAAAAAGAAAATACTTTCATCATCATTCAACGCTTTCACCACACTCACACATTATCACTGCTTTTGCAGAGGTGCCCAGAATACAACAGTTTAGAAGCATATACGTACAGTGGACCCCCGCATAACGATGGCATCGCATAGCGATTTTTCCGCATAACGATTACTTTTATCGCAAAATTTTTGCCGCGCATACCGATTAAAAACCCGCATACCGATTTTCGTCCGAGACGCGTCCAATGTGCCCTCAGCCAGCCTCACATGTGCCGCTCCGTCCCATTGTTTACCAGCCAGCCTCCGCGGTAACATCCAAGCATACACTCGGAATATTTCGTATTATTACAGTATTTTCGGTGCTGTTTCTGGAAAATAAGTGACCATGGGCCCCAAGAAAGCTTCTAGTGCCAACCCTGTGGTAAAAAGGGTGAGAATTAGTATGGAAATTAAGAAAGATTTTGAAGGGTTTGGGGCTAACCCTGAGAAGCCTATGCCAGTTGTGGAATCCATTGTGCCTACTTCAAAGATTAAGGAAATGTGTGCAGAGTGGGTTGAACTGCAAACCTTTATAGATGAAAATCACCCTGACACAGCTGTTGCAAGCCGTGCTTGTGACTATTTCAATGACAATGTTATGGCCCATTTTAGGAAAGTCTTGAAGGAACGGGAGGTACAGAGCTCTATGGACAGATTTGTTGTGCGACAGAGGTCCAGTGACTCTCAAGCTGGTCCTAGTGGCATTAAAAGAAGAAGGGAAGTAACCCCAGAAAAGGACTTGCTACCTCAAGTCCTAATGGAAGGGGATTCCCCTTCTAAACAGTAAGAAGATAATGCTCTCCCCTCCTCCCATCCCATCAATCATCACCAGATCTTCAATAAAAGTAAGTGTCATGTAATTGTGCATGCCTTTTTCAGTTTGTGTGTATTAAAATTAACATTTCATGTGGTAAAAAAAAATTTTTTTCATACTTTTGGGCGTCTTGCACGGATTAATTTTATTTCCATTATTTCTTATGGGGAAAATTCATTCGCATAACGATTATTTCGCATAACGATGAGCCCTCTTGCACGGATTAAAATCGTTAACCGGGGGTCCACTGTATAAAGATACACAACATATCCCTCCAAACTGCCATGTAAAAAATCTATATTTAAGCTAGGGAAGTGACTCCTGAAGTGACCTAGAGTCCTTATGGAGAGGGATGCCCATTCCAAACAATAACCTCTCTTCCCTCTCTCCTCCCTGTCTTCCATTCATCAACAACAGCCTTCAATAAAGGTAACTGTCATGTTGAATGTTCATTCTTTTGTGCATGTAAATCTATCTTTAAGGTAAAAAAAAAATTGTTGATACTTCTGGGTGTCTGGAACGAATTACGTAATTGGATTTACATTATTTCTTATGGGGAAAATGGATTCACAAATCGTCAGTTTCGATAATAGTCGTGCTCTCTGAAACAGATTAATTATGAAAAACGAGGGTCCACTGTAGATGTTAATTTGAGCTACAGATTATTTTATTGGAAAAGGAAGAGTTAAAATAGTAGTAATTGTTATCTAGATTTTTGCGTTTGTTACTAATGCATGCACTCTTACCTATAACATTAGAAAACAGAACTGCATGAATGTGTTGTTATTCATACTTTTGCAAGTAGTACTGTATTGTATAAGGTTTTTCCTTTGGCTGTTATATGCTCTTATAGTGGACATGAAACATGAAGATTTTTCACTTTGTTACTTAAGTAACGTTCACTTTGATGCTTTTCCAGATAGAAAATTTCAGCATATCGGCAAAGGGCAAAGCACTGTTCACAAATGCTTCTCTCTTGATTGCCAATGGACGAAGATACGGTCTAGTTGGTCCTAATGGGTAAGTTTTCTAACTTCTCTAGCAAAAGCCTTTCTTATCCTTAAGGATGTCCTGGTCTGAATAGATGGCTTAAATTATGTTAAAACTGAATTTTGCACTATTGGCTTCTCTTGTTTATATGTGCTCTCACAAGCATTATTCTGTGTTTTAGATCTCATTTACTTGAATTTAGACTTTACAACACTTGATTAAGTTACTGGTGTCCTTTCTGTCTCCCCTCTCTAAAGTTACTGTTTATTCTAACCATTTTCCTTAATGATATTTTTTAGGTTTCTTTATATTCCTTTTGCATTATGCCTATTAATTTACCAGCACTTTTCTGAACATTAGTATCTGAGTATTGAACTACCAGTTGTTTCAATAATAGCAATAATAACAACGCTGAATATTTACTACTTTGGGTCACCCCAGAGGCGTCGCTAGGGTTGGTGTCACCCAGGGCGGAATCTTTTGTGTCACCCCCATGAAATCCAAGGGGATAGGGGGAATAAATGCCAGTTACATCACTGCTGCATGACCAGTGGCTATTGTTTAGCAGTGAGAACATTTAACCCTTAAACTGTCTAAACATAGATCTACGTTCAAATCCGTAGTGCTCCAAAAGTACATCTACTTTTTTTTTTACATATTTTTAAATATAAAAAAAATGTAGATCAAAGTTTTTTTTTTACATGCTTTCAAATGTAAAAAAAAAAAAAAGAAAGAGGTACGTTTTTTTACATACTTTCAAATGTTGAAAAAACGTAGATCAACGTTTGGACAGTTTAACCCTTAAACGGTCCAAACATATATATACGTTTTTTCAACATTTGAAAGTATGTAAAAAATGTACATCATTTTTTTTTTACATTTGAAAATGTGTAAAAAAAACATAGATCTACTTTTGGAGCACTACGGATTTGAACGTCGATCTATTTGGACCGTTTAAGGGTTAAGGGTTAAAGGCCATAAACCAAACTTTATTATTGATTAAATAAATAATCATAGTAATACATGTATTGAGGAAACATAAACTCAAATACCACTTTGAGTATAGGCAACAGGTCCAACATTTATTCATCTCCAGCAATGAAAAAAAGCTTGAAAATAAAGAAAAACATTAGTTTTGATTTGACCTTGAGTACAGGTAACATTTCAGTGAATCTAATCTTACATTTCCTTGTCTTCAGTCCTGCAAAATCATCTATCACATCATCAAAATCAATCATTTTCCCTATATAGGCCTATTTGTACTCTGCAATTCTATAACAGGCTATATAGAAACGAAGGATTTTTCTCTTGTGTTGCTGCAGCACTGTTTTGGTCATTAGTGTCACCTTTAGAGGCTCTGTGGTGTCGCCCCCTAAAGGGTGTCACCCGGGGCGGCCCGCCCACCCCTTACGACGCCACTGGGTCACCCTACAGTAGTAGGAAATGGCTGATATTAAAAAAAATAGCAAGAAAAATGTTACTGTACATATTGGTATGGACCCCTCACTCTCCTCTTGGTAATACAGTTGTAAACTTGGAACAACTATGTCATGTATCTAGTTTATTCATCAGTAGTATGCTGTTGCTTTTGTAAATCTCTACCAGTAATTTCTTTGGTTCTGAATCCAATATCATCTTTTAACCCTTTCAGGGTCCACAGGCCCTCTCAGAGACTTGTTCTCAGGGTCCCCCAAATTTAAAAAAAAAAAAAAATTATTTTTTCTTATGAAAAGATAGAGAATATTTTCCCGATCATAATGACACCAAAAGTATGAAATTTAATGGAAAACTTACGGAATTATGCTCTCGCAAAGTTAGCGGTCTCAACGATGTCTATGCATTGGCGATTTTGCCCACTTTGAGCCCTATTTTCGGCCAATTCCAGTGTACTAGTTGACAAAAATCATAACTACTTCGCTGGAACTCCATATTTTCTGTCGAATGAGTACAAGAAACCACCCATTTACTGATTTCAACTATCCAATAAAGTGGTCAGAATTTAGCAATTTTGCCGGTTTCACACAAATTTCAAAAGATGCCAATTTCCAAATAGGGCTCAGAAAAAACAAGAAAGACATTCCTGGCAATAAAATAACATTTCCTCTGTTCATTAGTCATGTCCCCACGCCCCTCTTACATTCTTTTGCTTTCCACTTCAAATTTTTATTCTCACAAAAAAATAGAAGATTTACTGTTATGCAGACTACTGCATTAGTGTAGAAATGGTATAAATAATATCAGCGTACTTGTGAAAGAATATTAGACTCACCAGTTGACGTGTATTGGACGCTTAGCATGATTTGTTTACTTTTGAACTTTGGTAAAAATTGAACATTTCTGCTACTTTGAGCTCAGTTTCAAGGTACTTTTCATTGTAAAACCAGTCAAAATCATCTCAATTTCTGTAACATGTCTTCCATTCAATAAAATGAGACCAGGAAAACTAGAATTCAACAATAAATACCATGCGAAAATACAGTGCAAAGTCACTGTTTTAATATAAAAACACGGTCAAAGTTTTTTTTTTTTTCTCATTGCGCACTGTGTGCTGCAGGATTTTTTTTTTTATAATGTGCACACTGACCATAGACCCATTCTTTTATATGTAGGCCTACGAGTTTTCTCTAGCTAGATTTGAGGGCGCTGGAATTTAGGTGTACTAGTACGTCAAAAACCCTGAAAGGGTTAATTGTAATATCTGTACACTTCTGAAAAATTGGAGAATAGGTATTGGTGAATAATTTTCTTTTTTAACACATCAGCTATTTCCCACCAAGGCAGGATGACCCAAAAAAGAAGAAACACTTTCATCATCATTCACTCTATCACTATCTTGCCAGAGGCACGCCTACATAGTTAAAAAAAAAACTGCAGCATCAACACCCCTCCTTCAGAGTGCAGGAACTGTACTTCCACCTCCAGGAGATGGAAAGTACTGTTGAATGTTTCCTTTAATTGTTCACTTACTAACAGCCTGGTTGATCAGATCCTGATCCACCACGATGTCGGGAAAGGGTTCTTAAGTGGAGTACATGTGGTAAATGATAATCACTAAGATGGTAAACTCGTATATTGAGTATAGGTAGTAGGAAACCCAACCTGCAGTCTTGTCCTGTCTGCCTGAGGGTACGTGTCTGACTAACTTCTCCCTCACTGCAGTGCTTCTGGCAGGGTTTGAACTCTGCTGACCTGACAGTATTTGAAGTCTGCCAGGCTCTGTATAATCCTACAGGTTTAGCGTTTACCCACAATTGTAATAATAATTTGAAGTCCGTGTCATCACAGCTAATTTATGTTGAATTATGCTGACAACGTGGCCTTGTCTCAGACCTGGCCATGGGGGTGTTGACCCCTGAAACCCTCTCCAGGTATACTTGTTTTTAGGTTGATAGTTATGTAGAACTCTCGTCTACACATTTCTTTGTCCCTCTATTCTCGTTCAAGCCTTAAACTGAAACTAAGTAATTAAGAGTTTTTTTTTTTTTGTTGTTTTTTTTCTCAACAAGTTGGCCGTCTCCCACCGAGGCAGGGTGGCCCAAAAAAGAAAGAAAATCCCCAAAAAGAAAATGCTTTCATCATCATTCAACACTTTCACCACACTCACACATAATCACTGTTTTTGCAGAGGTGCTCAGAATACAACAGTTTAGAAGCATATAC
Source organism: Cherax quadricarinatus (assembly GCF_038502225.1). NCBI lineage: Eukaryota > Metazoa > Arthropoda > Malacostraca > Decapoda > Parastacidae > Cherax > Cherax quadricarinatus. Next base: position 7,663,781 of record NC_091336.1, read on the forward strand.
GTATAAAGATACACAACATATCCCTCCAAACTGCCAATATCCCAAACCCCTCCTTTAAAGTGCAGGCATTGTACTTCCCATTTCCAGGACTCAAATCCGACTATATGAAAATAACCGGTTTCCCTGAATCCCTTCACTAAATATTACCCTGCTCACACTCCAACAGATCGTCAGGTCCCAAGTACCATTTGTCTCCATTCACTCCTATCTAACACGCTCACGCACGCTTGCTGGAAGTCCAAGCCCCTTGCCCACAAAACCTCCTTTACCCCCTCTCTCCAACCCTTTCGAGGACGACCCCTACCTCGCCTTCCTTCCCCTATAGATTTATATGTTTTCCATGTCATTCTACTTTGATCCATTCTCTCTAAATGACCAAACCACCTCAACAACCCCTCTTCTGCCCTCTGACTAATACTTTTACTAACTCCACACCTTTTCCTAATTTCCACACTCCGAATTTTCTGCATAATATTTACACCACACATTGCCCTTAGACAGGAAAATGTTAGATAAAATCGCTAACATATTTTTAATATTGCACTCAAGAAATAATGGTTTCTTCTCAGTTTACAAAAAACTGAGAAACACATGAGAAAATATTATCATATTTTAAGAAAATTGTATTTTACAGGCATGGCAAGACAACTCTTCTGCGCCATATACAGTCCAGAATCCTCAACATTCCTCCAAATATTGACGTGTTATATTGTGAGCAGGTAAATCTTTGCTTACTTGTTTCTGAATATATAATGGAACATCATTTAATTACCTCTTAGTTGTGATCACAGTACAGTATTTTATGTTATAGGATGGAAATGTGCATTTGGTCCCCTAAAGGTTTTTGCATTCACCTTCATCTGAGAATGTGTGGAGGTTACAAGTTTCTGCACACTTTTATCAGTAGAAATAACTAGCAAGCAGAGCATTGGTGCAGCCACAGGAATAGCAAAAGGGGCTAAAGCCCCTCAAGATGTAAATATTCTTTTTTCAATAGCTCACTTTTATACAGACCGGTGGCCACAAAAGAGTGATAGTTAAAAAAATTCACAATGAAAATCATATGCTTTTGAAGACAATTTCTTGGATTTTTCACCATATAATTTTTAAGCCTAACAGACCGTAATACTGGTCGAAGGCAGCTGTATACCCTCTAAATTGAAATTTGACTGCTACAGCTGGTAAGTGGAGATTTGCAGTGGTTAACTGCAAATGAAGGATATATTTAACCATTTGATCTATGTGCTGTTCTCCGTATATTACGTAAGTTACATTTCACATCAATTTTTTTATGGTAGTAATGATTTTGCAGGAAGTGATTGCTGATAACACCCCTGCAATTGATGTGGTTCTTCAAGCAGATGAGAAACGTTTGGAGCTTCTAAAAGAAAAAGATCAACTAGAAGCAGACATGAAGAAGAAAAACAAAGAAGTGGATATGGATCACTTACAAGAAATTTATGATGAACTGCAGGCCATTGGAGCAGATAAGGCTGAGCCCAAGGCAAGGAGGTATACTTAGAAAATGGTTTAGTACTTTTCACATGGTTTCAAATATGACCATTCTGATATTTATAATATTACTTTCTTTCAGCACACCGGGCGTATCCCACCGAGGCAGGGTGGCCCAAAAGGAAAAACGAAAGTTTCTCCTTTTACATTTAGTAATATATACAGGAGAAGGGGTTACTAGCCCCATGCTCCTGGCATTTTAGTCGCCTCTTACAACATACATGGCTTACAGAGGAAGAATTCTGTTCCACTTCCCCATGGAGATAAGAGGAAATAAGCAAGAACAAGAACTAGAAAGAAAATAGCAGAAAATCCAGAGGGGTGTGTATATATATGCTTGTGTATGTATGTGTAGTGTGACCTAAGTGTAAGTAGAAGTAGCAAGACGTACCTGAAATCTTGCATGTTTATGAGACAGAAGAAAGGAGATTCGAAATTATTACTACTGAGAATGGTCAAGATTCTCAGGCAGCGCTCTAGTCCACTCGGCCATACAAATGCCACATAGACTTGGCAGCCTGGTTCACAAGCCATGTTTCTTTCCCAGCCCGGGCACGTCAGTCAGCCTCAAGCATGGATTCAAGCTGTTTCAATCTCCTCCTGTATGTTCTGACCTCTCAAGCGATTTTTATATCGATGCATCACACAGAAACAAGCGGGTATATACGAAGAAAGATCGCAGTCAGCAGGATTCGAAACTACTACTACTGAGAATGGTCAAGATTCTCAGGCAGTGCTCTAGTCCACTCGGCCACACAAATGCCACATAGACTGGGCAGCCTGGTTCACAAGCCATGTTTCTTTTTTTGTGAACCAGGCTGCCCAGTCTGTGGCATTTGTGTGGCCGAGTGGACTAAAGCGCTGCCTGAGAATCTTGACCATTCTCAGTAGTAGTAGTTTCGAATCCTGCTGACTGCTATCTTTCTTTGTATATACAGTGGAACCTCTACTTGCTAGCTCATCCACGTGCAAGTTTTTTCAAATACGAGCAGTTGATGGGTCGATTTTTTGCTTCCATACACAAGCAAAATTTCCATAAGCGAGCAGACCTCAAGGCAGGTTCCTTGATGCTGGTGAGGGGCTCTTGCTCTTGATCTAGGGAATTGTATCTCATTTGTTTGTTGGACTATCTTATTGAAACCTGGGCAATGTATGATGGAAAGATGCTTCTTAACTTAAACCAAAAATGAAAGAAATCGGAGCGTAAATAATGGAGTTCACTTCTCAGCAATCTGCCACCCCTTAGCGGTATTTTTGTATGGTTTTTATGGTTGTATTCTCGTTATTTTGGTCTCATTTGATAGAATGGAAGATATATTACAGAAATAGATATGATTTTGATTGCTTTCACGACGAAAAGTACCTTGAAATTGAGCTCAACGTAGGACAAATGTTCCATTGCTTGGTTATGTTCAAGAGTAAACAAATGACGTCACTGGCCATTCCAATATGCAGTAGTGAATGGGTTGACATTATTTATACAATTATTGCAATAAGGCATAACAGTAAATCTTACATTTTTTGTGGGAATAAAAATTACAAATTATTTACATTGTAATAATAATGATAATAAAAATAATATGTATAATAATATGTATAATAATAATAATATAATACAATAATATAATAATATAATACATATAATAATACATATAGAATCACACATAAAGTGGGAGTTGTCACAGTTGCTCTTTGCTGATGACACTGTGCTCTTGGGAGATTCTGAAGAGTAGTTGCAGAGATTGGTGGATGAATTTGGTAGGGTGTGCAAAAGAAGAAAATTGAAAGTGAATACAGGAAAGAGTAAGGTTATGAGGATAAAAAGATTAGGTGATGAAAGATTGGATATCAGATTGGAGGGAGAGAGTATGGAGGAGGTGAATGTATTCAGATATTTGGGAGTAGACGTGTCAGCGGATGGGTCTATGAAAGATGAGGTGAATCATAGAATTGATGAGGGGAAAAGGGTGAGTGGTGCACTTAGGAGTCTGTGGAGACAAAGAACTTTGTCCTTGGAGGCAAAGAGGGGAATGTATGAGAGTATAGTTTTACCAACGCTCTTATATGGGTGTGAAGCATGGGTGATGAATGTTGCAGCGAGGAGAAGGCTGGAGGCAGTGGAGATGTCATGTCTGAGGTCAATGTGTGGTGTGAATATAATGCAGAGAATTCGTAGTTTGGAAGTTAGGAGGACGTGCGGGATTACCAAAACTGTTGTCCAGAGGGCTGAGGAAGGGTTGTTGAGGTGGTTTGGACATGTGGAGAGAATGGAGCGAAACAGAATAACTTCAAGAGTGTATCAGTCTGTAGTGGAAGGAAGGCGGGGTAGGGGTCGGCCTAGGAAAGGTTGGAGGGAGGGGGTAAAGGAGGTTTTGTGTGCGAGGGGCTTGGACTTCCAGCAGGCATGCGTGAGAGTGTTTGATAGGAGTGAATGGAGACGAATGGTTTTTAATACTTGACGTGCTGTTGGAGTGTGAGCAAAGTAACATTTATGAAGGGGTTCAGGGAAACCGGCAGGCCGGACTTGAGTCCTGGAGATGGGAAGTACAGTGCCTGCACTCTGAAGGAGGGGTGTTAATGTTGCAGTTTAAAAACTGTAGTGTAAAGCACCCTTCTGGCAAGACAGTGATGGAGTGAATGATGGTGAAAGTTTTTCTTTTTCGGGCCACCCTGCCTTGGTGGGAATCAGCCAGTGTGATAATAAAAAAAAAAAAAATAATACATATATAATAATAATGTACTACATAATAATAATTATAATAATAGGTGGCTTCAAAAGGCCATCACTAGATGGCAGTGTTTACCACAACAAAGAGGGAGCGGTTGTGGCCGCCTCCGCCTGTTACATAATGACATATTTTATTCATTCTAGAGTATATATTAGATTTCTTTTATTCATTCTAGAGTATATACAGTGGAACCTCAAAAATCGAACGTATCACATATCGAACATTTCGAAAATAGGACCATTTTTTCGGACAAACTGTGTCCCTATTATCGAACGTGCCCCTATTTTCGGACTGCCGGGTACGGGACCTGTCTGCCGGCCCGCTCTGTCCGTGTCCCCGCTCAGGCGCCGTGAGCAGTGAACACTAACCTGCGCTCTCATTCACGCATTTTACGATTATTTCGTTGTGTTTAGTGCTTGTGGGACTGTGAAATAAGCTGCCATGGGCCCAAAGAAACTTGCTAGTGGTACCCCTGTGGTAAAGAAAGTGAGAAACACCATAGATGTGAAGAAGGAAATAATACAGAAGTATGAGAGTGGTGTGAGACTTGAGCTTGCCAGGATGTATGGGATAAACAAGTCGACCATCGGTTCTATCCTGTCAAAGAAAGAACAAATCAAGGAAGCTCATGTTGCGAAAGGTGTTAATATAGAGAGTGGATGAGGTGCCTTCTTCAAAGATTAAGGAGATTTGTACCAAGTGGAATGATGTCCAAATGTTTGTGCAGAAGTACCACCCTGAGCAAGCTGAAACAAGCCATCTTTTCAACAAGTTCAGTGACAGAACCATGTCCCATTTTAGGGAAATGTTAAAGAGGTGCCAGAAACAGAGGACTGTGGACAGTTATTTTGTGAGACAGGAGTCCAGTGACTCTCAAGCTGGTCCTAGTGGCATTAAAAGACAGAAGGGAAGTAACCCCAGAGAGGGCTTTACCTGAAGTCCTCATGTAGGGGGATTCTCCTTCCAAACACTAATCTAACTCCCTCTCTCCTCCTCCCTATCTTCCAGATGCCATCACCAATCTTCAATAAAGGTAAGTAAAAATGTTATTTTATATGTATTACTATACAAAATTAAAAACTATAGTAGGTTCCACTGTATTAAGTTTCAGTGATGGAGTGAATGATGGTGAAAGTTTTTCTTTTTCGGGCCACCCTGCCTTGGTGGGAATCGGCCGGTGTGATAATAAAATAATAAAAATAAAATTTTTGGGTTTTTGGAACGGATTAATTGTATTTCCATTATTTCTTATGGGAAATATTGCTTCGAATTTCAGACTTTTCGAATTTAGAACTAGCTCCTGGAACGGATTAAGTTCGATTTTTGAGGTTCCACTGTATTAAGTTTCTATCACCTTCACTCCTCATTGAAACCCCCAGTCAGAAACCTTGCCACCAACAACATCTTCCTCCTCGTCTACTGAAGATGACATCGAATCTTCACCTCCACCTTTAACACCATTTAACAAGAATGAAAAACCTGTGCCAACAACACCATCTTACGACTCTCGAAATGATAGTTTCTGATGAAGATGCAGAAAATTATTATCCATGGTTTGGAATCACTTTCTACACCACAGCTAATTATGCTCAAGATATGCTGTTACCAGAACTGAGCACTCATCTCATCCAAAAGAAAGTCAAATTTACCATCGACTCAACTTGCAGAGCTCCTGGTACAGAACTTTCTTGTTTTCAAAAGCACATTGAAAATAATTCTCAAGATCCCATTTATCAACACTTGCTAACACGTCTCATGATCATCCTGATCCAACGATTTAAACTTCTTGAAAATGGTACAGAAATCAACAAGCAAGATGTTATCGTAAAACAATGTCACAACTCAAAGTAATCACCAAACTCCATGAAATGACCAATCAACAATAAGCTCCTCCCTTGTTGCCTGCAGCCACAAATCACCAGCAAGTCTCAGTTTTCTTCCATCCAGCAAGATGCAGTCAGCTTCTGCAGTGTTCCAGTGCCTTCTACGTCGTCCTCGTCATTGCTTTCCAGGCTTAGCAGTTGGATCTAGTCCTGACTCTTCTCTTCAACTCAAGACATTCCTCTCACTGTCTATTCTTCGCCCTGTCCCCACTTGCCCCTCGCCCCTCGTGGGTCCTTACCTGTGAGTCCGTGTTTTTTTTTTTTTTTTCAACAAGTCGGCCGTCTCCCACCGAGGCAGGGTGACTCAAAAAGAAAGAAAATCCCCAAAAAGAAAATTCTTTCATCATCATCATTCAACACTTAAACCTCACTCACACATAATCACTGTTTTTGCAGAGGTGCCCAGAATGCAACAGTTTAGAAGTATATACGTATAAAAATACACAATATATCCCTTCAAACTGCCAATATCTCAAATCCCTCCTTTAGAGTGCAGGCATTGTACTTCCGATTTCCAGGACTCGAGTCTGGTTATATAAAATAACTGGTTTCCCTGAATCCTTTCACTAAATATTACCCTGCTCGCACTCCAATAGCTCGTCAGGTCCCAAATACCATTCATCTCCATTCACTCCTATCTAACACGCTCACACACGATTGCTGAAAGTCCAAACCCCTCGCCCACAACACCACCTTTACCCCTTCCTTCCAACCTTTTCGAGGATGACCCCTACCCCGCCTTCCTTCCCCTACAGATTTATACGCTCTCCATGTCATTCTACTTTGATCCATTCTCTCTAAATGACCAAACCACCTCAACAAACCCTCTTCAGCCCTCTGACTAATATTTTTATTAACTCCACACCTTCTCCTAATTTCCACACTCCGAATTTTCTGCATAATATTTACACCACACATTGCCCTTAGACAGGACATCTCCACTGCCTCCAAGCGCCTCCTTGCTGCAGCATTTACAACCCAAGCTTCACACCCATGTAAGAGTGTTGGTACTACTATACTTTCATACATTTCCTTCTTTGCCTCTGTAGAAAAAGAGAGAGGTTAAGAGAGTGGTGAAGCAATGTAAAAAGAGAGCAAATGAGAGAGTGGGTGAGCTGTTATCAACAAATTTTGTTGAAAATAAGAAAAAGTTTTGGAGTGAGATTAACAAGTTAAGGAAGCCTAGAGAACAAATGGATTTGTCAGTTAAAAATAGGAGAGGAGAGTTATTAAATGGAGAGTTAGAGGTATTGGGAAGATGGAGGGAATATTTTGAGGAATTGTTAAATGTTGATGAAGATAGGGAAGCTGTGATTTCGTGTATAGGGCAAGGAGGAATAACATCTTGTAGGAGTGAGGAAGAGCCAGTTGTGAGTGTGGGGGAAATTCGTGAGGCAGTAGGTAAAATGAAAGGGGGTAAGGCAGCCGGGATTGATGGGATAAAGATAGAAATGTTAAAAGCAGGTGGGGATATAGTTTTGGAGTGGTTGGTGCAATTATTTAATAAATGTATGGAAGAGGGTAAGGTACCTAGGGATTGGCAGAGAGCATGCATAGTTCCTTTGTATAAAGGCAAAGGGGATAAAAGAGAGTGCAAAAATTATAGGGGGATAAGTCTGTTGAGTGTACCTGGTAAAGTGTATGGTAGAGTTATAATTGAAAGAATTAAGAGTAAGACGGAGAATAGGATAGCAGATGAACAAGGAGGCTTTAGGAAAGGTAGGGGGTGTGTGGACCAGGTGTTTACAGTGAAACATATAAGTGAACAGTATTTAGATAAGGCTAAAGAGGTCTTTGTGGCGTTTATGGATTTGGAAAAGGCATATGACAGGGTGGATAGGGGGGCAATGTGGCAGATGTTGCAAGTGTATGGTGTAGGAGGTAGGTTACTGAAAGCAGTGAAGAGTTTTTACGAGGATAGTGAGGCTCAAGTTAGAGTATGTAGAAAAGAGGGAAATTTTTTCCCAGTAAAAGTAGGCCTTAGACAAGGATGTGTGATGTCACCGTGGTTGTTTAATATATTTATAGATGGGGTTGTAAGAGAAGTAAATGCGAGGGTCTTGGCAAGAGGCGTGGAGTTAAAAGATAAAGAATCACACACAGGGTGGGAGTTGTCACAGCTGCTCTTTGCTGATGACACTGTGCTCTTGGGAGATTCTGAAGAGAAGCTGCAGAGATTGGTGGATGAATTTGGTAGGGTGTGCAAAAGAAGAAAATTAAAGGTGAATACAGGAAAGAGTAAGGTTATGAGGATAACAAAAAGATTAGGTGATGAAAGATTGAATATCAGATTGGAGGGAGAGAGTATGGAGGAGGTGAACGTATTCAGATATTTGGGAGTGGACGTGTCAGCGGATGGGTCTATGAAAGATGAGGTGAATCATAGAATTGATGAGGGAAAAAGAGTGAGTGGTGCACTTAGGAGTCTGTGGAGACAGAGAACTTTGTCCTTGGAGGCAAAGAGGGGAATGTATGAGAGTATAGTTTTACCAACGCTCTTATATGGGTGTGAAGCATGGGTGATGAATGTTGCAGCGAGGAGAAGGCTGGAGGCAGTGGAGATGTCATGTCTGAGGGCAATGTGTGGTGTGAATATAATGCAGAGAATTCGTAGTTTGGAAGTTAGGAGGAGGTGCGGGATTACCAAAACTGTTGTCCAGAGGGCTGAGGAAGGGTTGTTGAGGTGGTTCGGACATGTAGAGAGAATGGAGCGAAACAGAATAACTTCAAGAGTGTATCAGTCTGTAGTGGAAGGAAGGCGGGGTAGGGGTCGGCCTAGGAAGGGTTGGAGGGAGGGGGTAAAGGAGGTTTTGTGTGCGAGGGGCTTGGACTTCCAGCAGGCATGCGTGAGCGTGTTTGATAGGAGTGAATGGAGACAAATGGTTTTTAATACTTGACGTGCTGTTGGAGTGTGAGCAAAGTAACATTTATGAAGGGATTCAGGGAAACCGGCAGGCCGGACTTGAGTCCTGGAGATGGGAAGTACAGTGCCTGCACTCTGAAGGAGGGGTGTTAATGTTGCAGTTTAAAAACTGTAGTGTAAAGCACCCTTCTGGCAAGACAGTGATGGAGTGAATGATGGTGAAAGTTTTTCTTTTTCGGGCCACCCTGCCTTGGTGGGAATCGGCCAGTGTGATAATAAAAAAAAAAAAAAAAAAAAATATACCTCAGTGCACCACTCACCTTTTTTCCTTCATCAATTCTAGGATTAACCTCATCCTTCATAAACCCATCCGCTGACACGTCAACTCCCAAATATCTGAAAACATTCACTTCTTCCATACTCTTCCTCCCCAATTTGATATCCAATTTTTCTTTATCTAAATCATTTGATACTGTCATCACCTTACTCTTTTCTATGTTCACTTTCAACTTTCTACCTTTACACACACTCCCAAATTTGTCCACTAACCTTTGCAATCTTTCTTTAGAATCTCCCATAAGCACAGTATCATCAGCAAAAAGTAACTGTGTCACTTCCCATTTTGTATTTAATTCCCCATAATTTAATCCCACCCCTCTCCCGAACACCCTAGCATTTACTTCTTTTACAACCCCATCTATAAATATTTTAAACAACCATGGTGACATTACACATCCCTGTCTGAGACCTACTTTTACCGGGAAGTATTCTCCCTCTCTTCTACACACCCTAACCTGAGCCTCACTATCCTCATAAAAACTTACCACCTATTCCATATACTTGCAACATCTGCCACATTGCTTCCCTATCCACTCTATCATATGCCTTTTCTAAATCCATAAATGCAATAAAAACTTCCCTACCTTTATCTAAATACTGCTCACATATATGCTTCAATGTAAACACTTGATCTGCACATCCCCTACCCACTCTAAAACCTCTTTGCTCATCTGCAATTCTACATTCTGTCTTACCTCTAATTCTTTCAATAATAACCCTACCGTACACTTTTCCTGGTATACTCAGTAAACTTATTCCTCTATAATTTTTACTTTCTCTTTTGTCCCCCTTCCCTTTATATAAAGGGACTATACACGCTCTCCTCCAATCCCTAAGTACCTTCCCCTCTTTCATACATTTTTTTTAACAAGTTGGCCGTCTCCCACCGAGGCAGGGTGACCCAAAGAGAAAGAAAATCCCCAATAAGAAAATACTTTCATCATCATTCAACTCTTTCACCTCACTTACACATAATCACTGTTTTTGCAGAGGTGCTCAGAACACAACAGCTTAGAAGCATATACGTATAAAGATACACAACGCATCCCTCCAAACGGTCAATATCCCGAACCCCTCCTTTAGAGTGCAGGCATTGTACTTCCCATTTCCAGGACTCAAATCTGGCTATATAAAAATAACTGGTTTCCCTGAATCCCTTCACTAAATATTTCCCTGCTCACACTCCAACAGATCATCAGAGTATGAGCAGGGTAATATTTAGTAAAGGGATTCAGGGAAACCGGTTATTTTTATATAGCCGGACTTGAGTCCTGGAAATGGGAAGTAGAATGCCTGCACACTATCTAAGACATACATTTATTAAACAAAAATACCAACCACTCCAACACTATGTCTTCACCTGCTTTTAACATTTCTGTCATGATCCCATCACTTCCAGCTTCTTTACTCCCTTTCATTCTACGTAATGCCTCACGCACCTCCCCTACACTCACATCCTGCTCTTCACTCCTAAAAGATGGTATACCTCCCTGGCCAGTGCATGAAATTACCGCCTCCCTTTCTTTGTAGACATTTAAAAGTTCTTCAAAATATTCTTGCCATTTACCCAAAACCTCCATCTCCCCATCTACTAACTCCCCTACTCTGTTTTTATCTGACATATCCATTTGTTCCCTAGGCTTTCTTAACTTGTTATATTATTTATTATTTCATATTAAATGAACTGTGATAGATAAATAAGATGTAGAGTTGATAGCGAAATATTCAAGGAGTATTTTGTCCTGTCTCCAGACAAACTCTCGTCAGCTACTGCCGCCGCCACATATGTAATGACATATTTTATTCATTCTGGAGTATATGTCAGATTTCTGTTATTTATATTGTTTGTTATTTCATATTAGATGAACTGTCATAGATAAATAAGCTGTAGAGTTGATGATAGCAAAATATTCAAGGAGTATTTTGTCCTGCCTCCAGACAAACTCTCGTCGGCCGCCACCACTGCTGCCACGTGTATAATGACACTTTTATTCATTCTGGAGCATATATCAAGTTTCTATGTTATTTATATTGTTATGTCATATTAGATGAACTATGATAGATAAATAAGCCGTATAGATGATATTAGCGAAATTATTCATGAAGTACAGTGGACCCCCGGTTAACGATATTTTTTCACTCCAGAAGTATGTTCAGGTGCCAGTACTGACCGAATTTGTTCCCATAAGGAATATTGTGAAGTAGATTAGTCCATTTCACACCCCCAAACATACACGTACAAACGCACTTAAATAAATAAACTTACATAATTGGTCGCATTCGGAGGTGATCGTTATGCGGGGGTCCACTGTATTTTGTCCGGTCTCCAGACAAACTCTTGTCCACCGCCAACACCGCCCATACCACTACATGAATTACATATTTTATTCATTTTAGAGTATATATCAGGTGTCTGTTATATTTATTATTATTATTATCACACTGGCCGATTCCCACCAAGGCAGGGTGGCCCGAAAAAGATAACTTTCACCATCATTCACTCCATCACTGTCTTGCCAGAAGGGTGCTTTACACTACAGTTTTTAAACTGCAACATTAACACCCCTCCTTCAGAGTGCAGGCACTGTACTTCCCATCTCCAGGACTCGAGTCCGGCCTGCCGGTTTCCCTGAATCCCTTCATAAATGTTACTTTGCTCACACTCCAACAGCACGTCAAGTATTAAAAACCATTTGTCTCCATTCACTCCTATCAAACACGCTCACGCATGCCTGCTGGAAGTCCAAGCCCCTCGCACACAAAACCTCCTTTACCCCCTCCCTCCAACCTTTCCTAGGCCGACCCCTACCCCGCCTTCCTTCCACTACAGACTGATACACTCTTGAAGTCATTCTGTTTCGCTCCATTCTCTCTACATGTCCGAACCACCTCGACAACCCTTCCTCAGCCCTCTGGACAACAGTTTTGGTAATCCCGCACCTCCTCCTAACTTCCAAACTACGAATTCTCTGCATTATATTCACACCACACATTGACCTCAGACATGACATCTCCACTGCCTCCAGCCTTCTCCTCGCTGCAACATTCATCATCCATGCTTCACACCCATATAAGAGCGTTGGTAAAACTATACTCTCATACATTCCCCTCTTTGCCTCCAAGGACAAAGTTCTTTGTCTCCACAGACTCCTAAGTGCACCACTCACTCTTTTTCCCTCATCAATTCTATGATTCACCTCATCTTTCATAGACCCATCTGCTGACACGTCCACTCCCAAATATCTGAATACATTCACCTCCTCCATACTCTCTCTCTCCAATCTGATATCCAATCTTTCATCACCTAATATTTTTGTTATTCTCATAACCTTACTCTTTCCTGTATTCACTTTTAATTTTCTTCTTTTGCAAAAAATATAAAATATATAAAACTACGCAATAACTTCAAAACTTGAAATTTTGGAAAGTTTCCAGACATAATCAGTAGACATGAAGTTCACGAAGTATGTAAACAAACAGTGGTGCGCTGTAAAAAGAGGCCCTCCTCTACCCATGTTAAAGTTGAATTCATAAATTATGCACTGTAAGTGGAGAATTAGCACTTCTTTACTGTTGGGAAGCACTTGAAGGGTTCTTTTAGGCTTTGAAGAAGTGTCACCACCACTACTTTTCTGCTTTGTTATTATTAGGCAAAATTAAGGGTTATTTTTGGGCCACAGTACACTACAGATAACTGAAATCGCAGAAACCAAACCCATGGATACTGGGGTTTTACTGTATATCACTGTGCTGGACTTTTCTTGTCATGATAATATATTATTGTCATACCTTTAAAATCTTAATTCAACATTTGAAAATAAATTTTTATCATATGTAATGTTTAATATTAGATAAAGAGAAAGGGTAATGTTTCTTTTTCTGTATCGCTGAATTTTTCAGAATTTTGGCTGGTCTTGGGTTTACACGTGAGATGCAGGGAAGAGCCACAAAAAACTTCAGTGGTGGCTGGAGAATGAGAGTATCCCTGGCCCGGGCTCTCTTCATGGAACCAACACTTCTCATGTTGGACGAGCCTACTAACCACTTGGATCTTAATGCTGTTATTTGGTTAGATAATTATCTTCAGGTATGACTCTTGTTTCTTCATTGTTAAGCACCAGCCGTATCTTTAATACCTTGTCCACTCTGACGACTTCTTATAAGTGGGGTGGCAACATGTAGAATACAATACAGCCTCTCCTCACTTAGCGACGTACTCTTTTACCGACGTCTTGGACTTATGATGGGCTCTCTGACCAGTATGCATACCTAAATACTGTAATGTATATTAGAGCTGATTTCCTCTATTCTGTTTATTACAGTATGCAGTACACTACTGTATAAATATTTAGAAATGTACCAGAGATGTTATAAACAGTGCAAAAGGTGACATTAAAACAATATCAAAGATGGTTGACACAAACCCACTAGCATTATAGTATGCTCCTCACTTAGTGACGAATTCGTTTACCAATGAGGTCTTAGAAATGGAACTCCGTCGTTAAGTGAGGAGAGGCTGTACTGTATTTCCCAGACATTTTGGATAACTTAGTGTCTAGTTGAGAACAACCTGCTGGTTTTGTAACTTGTGCAAGTGACAGCTGTCAATTTTTGCACTAGCTAAAACAAGAATATATGGACAAGAAAGGACTAATCTGTAGGTAGTAAGATGAATTACAACCATCCAGGGAGGTTTTTTTTTTTTAACAGACCTGTAATAAAAATGTGAGACAAATGTCTTTTTTCTACCAACTCATGTATAACGTTCACTGAAGAAAAATTTTCGTCATGTATAAAATTCACCGAGATTGTTTTTTGTATTATCTTTGTGCAAATAAGCTATTGTTCTAAGTATGCCATCCAAAACTAACACTCTAGAAGGTAACTAAAATATCTTAAGTGTTCTGGAGGAAAATCCATTATAAAAAATTATAATATATTTTATAAAACAGTATTTATATACATGTATCTGTATTCTGACAGAGCATTCAGATGTTAATTTAACTTAAAAGTTACTGAGGATCATAATGTTTGCTTCACACTCAAATTAACCCCTTCAGGGTCCAAGGCCCAAATCTGAAGTGGTGCCCCAGTGTCCAAGAATTTTCAAAAAAAAAATTTGTTATTTTTTCTTATGAAATAGTAGAGAATCTTTTTGTGAAGCTAATAAAACAAAAAGTACGAAATTTGATGGAAAATTGACGAAATTATGCTCTCGCGAATTTTGATGTGTCAGCGATATTTACGAATCGGAGATTTTGCCGACTTTGACTCCCATTTTAGGCCAATTACATTATTCCAGTCAACCAAATTCTTAGCTATTTCACTAGTATTACTTCTATTCTATCAATTGAGCACAAGAAATCGCCAAGTCAACTGTTTCAACTACAAATTAGTGATCGGAAATTGTTAATTTGGCCAATTTAACACAAAGTTCAAAATATTCCAATTTCAAAATAGGGTCCAGAATAAACAATGTAGGTATTCCTGGAACTAAACTAACATTTCTTCTGTTCATTAGTTACATTTTGAGGCTTTACAAATAAATTCCATTTTGATTTTTTATTCACATAATGAATTTTTATTCACACCAAAAAATAGAAGATTTACTGTTATGCAATACTGTAATAATTGTATAAATATCATCACCATATTTGTGAATGCATATTAGACCCACCAGCTGGCGTGTATTAGACGTGTGAGGTCGTTTGTTTACTCTTGAATATCGGCAAAATTTAACATTTCTGCTACTTTGAGCTCAGTTTCAAGCCATTTCCAGTGCTAAAACCAATCAAAATCATCTCTATTTCTGTAATATGTCTCACATTCTATCAAATGAGACCAAGAAATCGCAAATAGAACTATAAAAAACATATGAAAAAACACTGCAAAGTCGCTGTTTTAATCGAAAAATCATGATTTCAGTTTTTTTTCTCTCATTATACACAGTGTGCTGCAGGATCTGTTTTATGTTGTGCACACATACCACATAGATGTATTCTCTCATATCTAGGCCCAAACTCACAGTTTATCAGAGTGAGCTGAGCTCATGACATAGATCTACGGTTTGGACCCTGAACGTAAAGCCGTAGATCTACGGGACGGACCCTGAAAGGGTTAAAACAATTTACAATATGATGTATTAGTTTAGTACTATTTAAAGCAATGAAATTTGGTATTACAATGGAACAGTTTACATTATGATATATTACAATCTACTACTATTTAAAACAATGAAAAAATAGACATCCTAATTTCGTAGTAAGTGGTTGAGCATTCATCAGCAGAATATGAGCAGCTTTTGAGAAACTGGTAGTGATTAGGTACAGTTTGTCTGGTTAATTTTAGGTGATGAGGTGATTTCTTATTAGGGCCTTAAACTGGTTTGCAGACAGGGGTCCTTTAGTGTGTTCTGGCAATGAATTCCAGATCTTCATGCCTTTTACGTGTATAGCATTTTTTGCATAGGGAGAGATGAACACAAGGGATATCGAAGACTGATCTGTGTCTCGTATTATGGTTGTGTGTTCTGTTATAGTTATCAAGGAGGAGTTTGAGAGGAGGGTTTACATTAGAGTATAGTATTCTGTGTATGTAGCAGGCACCATAATAAGTGTGGATGTTTTGTATATTTAGCAAGTTAAGACTCTTGAAAAGAGGTGGAGTGTGTTGTCTGATGCAGGAGTTAGTAATCAATCGCACTGCAGCTTTTTTTCTGGGTTATTAAAGGCTTAAGGTGATTAGCTGTGGTTGAGCCTCATGCATAAATACCATAGGTGAGGTAAGGGTAAATGAGAGTGGTACAAAGCTAGAAGAGCTGATTGAGTACATTGTGCTGTATCTTTGAAAGGATGCCTACTGTTTTGGAGACTTTCTTGGAAATTTGCTATGTGTCTGTCTGAAATTTGAGACTGCAGTCAAGGTGGAAACCTAGAAATTTGCTCTCTGCTTGTCTCGAAATAGGTGAACCATTTATCAATAAGTTTGGCTGTGCATTTGAAGCTCTTGTTTCCAAAAAGCATGAAGTAGGTTTTGTCTATATTGAGAGTAATTATCCAAGTAGATATTTTTAGCAGTTCAGCATTTACTGTGTCTGTTAGTATGGTTGGGTTTGGGTGAGAAAAGAAATAAGTTGTTATTTTTTTTTATCACACCGGCCGATTCCCACCAAGGCAGGGTGGCCCGAAAAAGAAAAACTTTCACCATCATTCACTCCATCACTGTCTTGCCAGAAGGGTGCTTTACACTACAGTTTTTAAACTGCAACATTAACACCCCTCCTTCAGAGTGCAGGCACTGTACTTCCCATCTCCAGGACTCAAGTCCGGCCTGCCGGTTTCCCTGAATCCCTTCATAAATGTTACTTTGCTCACACTCCAACAGCACGTCAAGTATTAAAAACCATTTGTCTCCATTCACTCCTATCAAACACGCTCACGCATGCCTGCTGGAAGTCCAAGCCCCTCGCACACAAAACCTCCTTTACCCCCTCCCTCCAACCCTTCCTAGGCCGACCCCTACCCCGCCTTCCTTCCACTACAGACTGATACACTCTTGAAGTCATTCTGTTTCGCTCCATTCTCTCTACATGTCCAAACCACCTCAACAACCCTTCCTCAGCCCTCTGGACAACAGTTTTGGTAATCCCGCACCTCCTCCTAACTTCCAAACTACGAATTCTCTGCATTATATTCACACCACACATTGCCCTCAGACATGACATCTCCACTGCCTCCAGCCTTCTCCTCGCTGCAACATTCATCACCCACGCTTCACACCCATATAAGAGCGTTGGTAAAACTATACTCTCATACATTCCCCTCTTTGCCTCCAAGGACAAAGTTCTTTGTCTCCACAGACTCCTAAGTGCACCACTCACTCTTTTTCCCTCATCAATTCTATGATTCACCTCATCTTTCATAGACCCATCCGCTGACACGTCCACTCCCAAATATCTGAATACGTTCACCTCCTCCATACTCTCTCCCTCCAATCTGATATTCAATCTTTCATCACCTAATCTTTTTGTTATCCTCATAACCTTACTCTTTCCTGTATTCACCTTTAATTTTCTTCTTTTGCACACCCTACCAAATTCATCCACCAATCTCTGCAACTTCTCTTCAGAATCTCCCAAGAGCACAGTGTCATCAGCAAAGAGCAGCTGTGACAACTCCCACTTTGTGTGTGATTCTTTATCTTTTAACTCCACGCCTCTTGCCAAGACCCTCGCATTTACTTCTCTTACAACCCCATCTATAAATATATTAAACAACCACGGTGACATCACACATCCTTGTCTAAGGCCTACTTTTACTGGGAAAAAATTTCCCTCTTTCATCTGCAAATAAAATAAGTTTATGGAGATTAGATGCGTTTGGTAAATCATTGATGTAAATGAGAAAGAGAAGTGGGCCAAGAATGCTCCCCTGTGGGACTCCAACAAGAACAGGTTGTGTTGTGGAGCTGGCTCCATTTGTGTATACATACTGGGTTCTGTTGTTAAGATAAGATTTTAGGTAATTGAGAGAGTGTCCTCTGACCCCGTAATGTTCGAGTTTTTGGTGCAAAAGGTCATGGTCAACTGGATCAAAAGATTTTCGTAAGTCTATGAAAAGTCCCAGGGGACATTCGTTTTTCTCGAGTGCAGAATATATTAGTTCAAGCATATGTATAATTGCATCATTAGTATTTTTTTTCGATCTGAACCCAAACTGACAAGGGTTGAGTATGTTGTGGGATATGAAGTAGGGGTAGACTTGTTTGTGAATTAATTTTTCGAAGATTTTAGAGAGTAGGGGCAGGTATGATATAGGCCTATAATTGTTCAGTTCAGAAGGGAAGTAACCATGGATAGGGACTTGATACCTGAAGTCCTTATGTAAGGGGATTCCCCTTCCAAACAATAAACTCTCCTCCCTCTCCCCTCCTCGCCTTCTTCCATACACCAAGAGTCTTCACTAAAGGTAAAAGTGATTTAAATGTTCATTTATCCATTTCATTAGTGCTTTATATTTATTTCTCATTGTGTTCTGTATGTAAAACTAGTTATTCTCTATAAAATGTATTTTTTGTTAATATTTTTGGGTGTCTGGAACGGATTAATTGCATTTACATTTCTTATGGGAAATATTGCTTCAGTTTTTGTTGAATTCGGTTTTTGTCATACTCTGGAACAATTTAAAGACGAAAACCAAGGTTCTACTATATGAAATAACTTTAAAACACTTGAAATTTTGGAAAGTTTCCAGAGATAATGGAGAGACGCAGAGCTTGCGGAGAACATGAACAAGCTGGGAGGGGTGCAGTGATGATACAGGGGTACCTCGGTATGCATCCTTAATCTGTTCCAGGACCTTGGACTTGTACCAAACAGGATGTATACCAAACGAATTTTCCCATAAGAAATAGTATAGGGAAAACGATTAATCTGTTTCCATGAAAAATAAAAGTACTACATATTGTTATTGGCATATACATTGATTGGGTTGTATAAAATAATTTAAACACTGCTTAATACTAAAATATGTACATAATTTAAACACTGCTTAACCCTTTCAGGGTCCAAGGCCCAAATCTGGAGTCACGCACCAGTGTCCAAGAATTTAAAAAAAAAAAAATTGTTATTTTTTCTTACGAAATCGTAGAGAATCTTTTTGTGAAGGTAATAAAACAAAAAGTACGAAATTTGGTGGAAAATTGACGAAATTATGCTCTCGCGAATTTTGATGTGTCAGCGATATTTACGAATCGGCGATTTTGCCGACTTTGACTCCCATTTTAGGCCAATTACATTATTCCAATCAACCAAATTCTTAGCTATTTCACTAGTATTACTTCTATTCTATCGATTGAGCACAAGAAATCGCCAAGTCAACTGTTTCAACTACAAAATAAAGTGATCAGAAATTGTTAATTTGGCCAATTTAACACAAAGTTCAAAATATTCCAATTTCAAAATAGGGTCCAGAATGAACAATGTAGGCATTCCTGGCACTAAACTAACATTTCCTCTGTTCATTAGTTATGTTTTGAGGCTTTACAAATAAATTCCATTTTGATTTTTTATTCACATAATGAATTTTTATTCACACCAAAAAATAGAAGATTTACTGTTATGCAATACTGTAATAATTGTATAAATATCATCACTATATTTGTGAATGTATATTAGACCCACCAGCTGACGTGTATTAGACGTGTGAGGTCGTTTGTTTACTCTTGAATATCGGCAAAAATTTAACATTTCTGCTACTTTGAGCTCAGTTTCAAGCCATTTCCAGTGCTAAAACCAATCAAAATCATCTCTATTTCTGTAATATGTCTTCCATTCTATCAAATGAGACCAAGAAATCGCAAATACAACTATAAAAAATATACGAATAAACACTGCAAAGTTGCTGTTTTAATCGAAAAATCATGATTTCATTTTTTTTCTCTCATTATACACAGTGTGCTGCAGGATCTGTTTTATGTGGTGCACACGTACCACATAGATGTATTCTCTCATATCTAGGCCCAAATGTACCACTCACAGTTTGTCAGAGTGAGCTGAGCTCATGGCGTAGATCTACGGTTTGGACCCTGAACGTAAAGCCGTAGATCTACGGGACGGACCCTGAAAGGGTTAATGCTAAAATACATACATAAATACAAAAGAAGAAATAAATGCAAATTTAACCTCACTTTACTTTGCTGAAAAGAGTCGAGTTCCTACTAGGATAGTGCTGAGAAGGGAGGAGGAGGAAATGTTATTGTTTGGAAGGAGAGTTCCCTTCTTCTTCTTCTCTCTTTTTCCTATTTGGACCTGGTTGAAGCTCACCAAGTTTGACTTGTACATTAAATAAATGTCTTATTTTATGTTATTATAGACATTTTCATTAATCCATCAATATTTTCTTCAAAATTATATAAGAAACACGTTACACAGCATATAAACATGCTAAGTTTATATGTCAGGCAGAGGGAAAACATTACGTTTTCTCGGGTACAGCACCAAAGAAAACGTGTATGAATCTGTGTTTGGCCTAGTCATTCCACTTTTGTTTACAATTCTCGGTGTGAATTATTCATTACTTCTCCCTTTGTTTATGATGGCATCTAAAGGTAGTTGTTAGAAATGATTAAACTAAGTGAGCATGGTATTTCAATGGTAATAATATGGCTCTGGGCTGCATTAAATGTCATAAAGCTATGTAGCCCAGACTACCTACCGGCTACCTACATCTACCGGCTACCAACACCTGACTTCCTACAAATAAATACTACTCCCCTCTCATCCTACATTAAGGCTACGCATATTTTTAAGGTAAATGAGTGTACTGTATGTGTATTTTATCTCTGGGCTGCTTTAAATATCATATTAATTAAGTTTGAGACGGGGAGTCAGGCTGCCTACACCTGACTTCCTAGAAATTAGTACAAAGGTAGCATGCGGTGTCGTGGCTCATTTTGACCCACACAAATTCTAGCATGCAAATCATATTCCAAACAAAGGTCATACACGAAGCAAAAGTTTTCGCGCCCAAACAGGACATATACTATGTTTGACTTATTCCAAAGCAGACGTATGACGAGGTACCACTGTATTAGAAAGTCAGGTGGGGGAGCCGTATAGCGAGTTTTGGTCATAATTTGAAATGTCTATATTAGCAGAACGCCGTAAAGCGGCGCCCTACTGTATTAGATTTGGATTGTTTATTAGGATACTGCAAAATATTCTGCAGTTTAATTTGTTGGTTATATGTTAGAGGTTACCAAATATATAACTCAGAAGTCAGTGATAAATATCTCACCTTCTGATTTCATTTAAAAATAAATTTTTGTGATGAGGCTTTTCACAAAATAACATAATTAAGCTTAAGTAAAGAAATGATTACCTGTGATATACTTTTGATGAGTTTTGAGTCTTTCTACTCCCGGAGCCGTATCATGGGCCAGGCTCATCTGGTGCTAGCCTGGCCAGCCAGGCTGTCGTGTAATCACTTGTTACATAAACTTTTGAAATTGCTGAGTGGATGTGTTATTTTACAGGGTTGGAAGAAGACGCTGTTAGTTGTGTCCCATGACCAGTCATTCCTCGATAATGTCTGTACAGATATCATCCACTTAGATCAACACAAGCTGTATTATTACAAAGGAAATTATTCTATGTTTAAAAAGGTAAGTGATAATTGTTATTTTTATGAAGAATAAAGTGCCACAACCAGAGTGTGGGTTGTCCCTCTTGTATATACTCATAACCAAATGAAGGAAATTCGAGTTTACCTCACTCTGGCTTGGTAATATGCATTAATAGCAAAGTATAATTCACTACTGGTGTCACTTCACTTAAAACGTGTTTTGGTGGAATGATATGGCATATGCTCTCATTACTATACAGTGGAACCTCTGGTCACGACCATAATTTGTTCCAAAACTCGATTGGGTTGTGACCCAAACCTAATTTTCCCATTGGATTGTATGTAAATATGATTAATCCATTCCAGACCCCTACGAACTGTATGTAAATATTTTTTTCTTTTAAGCACATAAATAGTTAATTATAAAGGAGGCCTTCCACATTTGCAAATGTTAGGGGACCAAGAACCTCGTAAATCTTGAAAATTTGCAAATGTTTGGTCCGCAAATATGATGCAGGGAAATACATTGGACCTCCACCTTACGATATTAATCCATTTCTAAGAGCTCATCGTAAGCTGAAATTATCGTTAGCCGAATTAATTTTTCCCATAAGAAATAATGGAAATCAAATTAATCCGTTCCTGACACCCCAAAGTATGAAAAAAAAAAATTTTTTACCACATGAAATATTAATTTAATACACACAAACTGAAGAAGACATGCACAATTACTACTATGCTAAGAATAGAATACATGACACTTACCTTTGAAGATCTGATGATGATTGATGGGATGTTAGGAGGGGAGAGTGTGGAAGTTATTGTTTAGAAGGAGATTCCCCTTCCATTAGGCCTTGAGGTAGCAAGTCCTTTTCCGGGGTTACTTCCCTTTTTCTTTTAATGCCACTAGGACCAGCTCGAGAGTCACTGGACCTCTGTCGCACAACAAATCTGTCCATAGAGCTCTGTACCTCCCGTTCCTTTAAGACGTTCCTAAAATGGGCCATAACATTGTCATTGTACAGGTTGCCAACACAGCTTGCAGTAGCTGTGTCAGGGTGATTTTCATCCGTAAAGATTTGCAGTTCAACCCACTTTGCACACATTTCCTTAATCTCTTTTTTCAATTCCACACTAATTCTTGCCCTTTTTACTACAGGGATGGCACTAGAAGCTTTCTTGGGGTCCATGGTGACTTATTTTGCAGTTACAAGCACTAAAAACACTGGAATGTACCAAATGTATGCGTATATGCGACCCCACTGGCTGGCTTGTAAACACTGGCGCTGAGGAAACACGTGGGACGCGTCCCAGACGAATCACGTAAAGCGAGTTTTTTATCGTGAGGCGAGGCAAAAATTTTGCGTTCAAATGCTTCGTATGGCGGATTTAACGTGACGGGATGTGTTCGTAAGGTGGGGGTCCACTGTATAATAATACTGTACTGTAGCATTTGCGAATGTTTTGATGCGCAAATATGTTGTTGGGAAATATAATAATGGCATTTACTTAGCCTAACAATACTGCTTCCTTAACCTATTGAACCATGAACAATCATAAAACACATGAAAACATCATAAAATAGTGTATATACATTTTTTTTTTTTTTTTGAACAAGTCGGTCGTCTCCCACCGAGGCAGGGTGACCCAAAAAAAAGAAAGAAAATCCCCAAAAAGAAAATACTTTCATCATCATTCAACACTTTCACCACACACACACATTATCACTGCTTTTGCAGAGGTGCTCAGGATACAACAGTTTAGAAGCATATACGTATAGAGATACACAACATATCCCTCCAAACTGCCAATATCCCAAACCCCTCCTTTAAAGTGCAGGCATTGTACTTCCCATTTCCAGGACTCAAGTCCGACTATATGAAAATAACTGGTTTCCCTGAATCCCTTCACTAAATATTACCCTGCTCACACTCCAACAGATCGTCAGGTCCCAAGTATCATTCGTCTCCATTCACTCCTATCTAACACGCTCATGCACGCTTGCTGGAAGTCCAAGCCCCTCACCCACAAAACCTCCTTTACCCCCTCTTTCCAACCCTTTCGAGGACGACCCCTACCCCTCTTTCCTTCCCCTATAGATTTATATGCTTTCCATGTCATTCTACTTTGATCCATTCCCTCTAAATGACCAAACCACCTCAACAACCCCTCTTCTGCCCTCTGACTAATGCTTTTATTAACTCCACACCTTCTCCTAATTTCCACACTCCGAATTTTCTGCATAATATTTACACCACACATTGCCCTTAGACAGGACATCTCCACTGCCTCCAACCGTCTCCTCGCTGCTGCATTTACCACCCAAGCTTCACATCCATATAAGAGTGTTGGTACTACTATACTTTCATACATTCCCTTCTTTGCCTCCTTAGATAACGTTTTTTGACTCCACATATACCTCAATGCACCACTCACCTTTTTTCCCTCATCAATTCTATGATTAACCTCATCCTTCATAAATCCATCCGCCTACACGTCAACTCCCAAGTATCTGAAAACATTCACTTCTTCCATACTCCTCCTCCCCAATTTGATATCCAATTTTTCTTTATCTAAATCATTTGATACCCTCATCACCTAACTCTTTTCTATGTTCACTTTCAACTTTCTACCTTTACACACATTCTCAAACTCATCCACTAACCTTTGCAATTTTTCTTTAGAATCTCCCATAAGCACAGTATCATCAGCAAAAAGTAACTGTCAATTCCCATTTTGAATTTGATTCCCCATAATTTAATCCCACCCCTCTCCCGAACACCCTAGCATTTACTTCTTTTACAACCCCATCTATAAATATATTAAACAACCATGGTGACATTACACATCCCTGTCTAAGACCTACTTTTACCGGGAAGTATTCTCCCTCTCTTCTACACACCCTAACCTGAGCCTCACTATCCTCATAAAAGCTCTTTACAGCATTTAGTAACTTACCACCTATTCCATATACTTGCAACATCTGCCACATTGCTCCTCTATCCACTCTATCATATGCCTTTTCTAAATCCATAAATGCAATAAAAACTTCCCTACCTTTATTTAAATACTGTTCACATATATGCTTCAATGTAAACACTTGATCTACACATCCCCTACCCACTCTGAAGCCTCCTTGCTCGTCCACAATTCTACATTCTGTCTTACCTCTAATTCTTTCAATTATAACCCTACCGTATACTTTTCCTGGTATACTCAGTAAACTTATTCCTCTATAATTTTTACAATCTCTTTTGTCCCCTTTCCCTTTATATAAAGCGACTATACATGCTCTCTGCCAATCCCTAGGTACCTTCCCCTCTTTCATACATTTATTAAACAAAAGTACCAACCACTCCAACACTATATCCCCCCCTGCTTTTAACATTTCTGTCATGATCCCATCAGTTCCAGCTGCTTTACCCCCTTTCATTCTACGTAATGCCTCACGTACCTCCACCACACTTACATTCTGCTCTTCTTCACTCCTAAAAGATGGTATACCTCCCTGGCCAGTGCATGAAATTACCGCCTCCCTTTCTTCCTTAACATTTAAAAGTTCCTCAAAATATTCTCGCCATCTACCTAATACCTCCCTCTCCCCATCTACTAACTCCCCTACTCTGTTTTTAACTGACAAATCCATACTTTCCCTAGGCTTTCTTAACTTGTTTAACTCACTCCAAAATTTTTTCTTATTTTCATTAAAATTTCTTGACAGTGCCTCTCCCACTCTTTCATCTGCTCTCCTTTTGCACTCTCTCACCACTCTCTTCACCTTTCTTTTACTCTCCATATACTCTGCTCTTCTTATAACACTTCTGCTTTGTAAAAACCTCTCGTAAGCTACCTTTTTCTCTTTTATCACACCCTTTACTTCATCATTCCACCAATCACTCCTCTTTCCTCCTGCCCCCACCCTCCTATAACCACAAACTTCTGCCCCACATTCTAATACTGCATTTTTAAAACTATTCCAACCCTCTTCAACCCCCCCCACTACTCATCTTTGCACTAGCCCACCTTTCTGCCAATAGTCACTTATATCTCGCCCGAACTTCCTCCTCCCTTAGTTTATACACTTTCACCTCCCTCTTACTTGTTGTTGCCACCTTCCTCTTTTCCCATCTACCTCTTACTCTAACTGTAGCTACAACTAAATAATGATCCGATATATCAGTTGCCCCTCTATAAACATGTACATCCTGAAGCCTACCCATCAACCTTTTATCCACCAATACATAATCTAACAAACTACTTTCATTACGTGCTACATCATACCTTGTATATTTATTTATCCTCTTTTTCATAAAATATGTATTACTTATTAACAAATTTCTTTCTACACATAGCTCAATTAAAGGCTCCCCATTTACATTTACCCCTGGCACCCCAAATTTACCTACTACTCCCTCCATAACATTTTTACCCACTTTAGCATTGAAATCCCCAACCACCATTACTCTCACACTTGATTCAAAACTCCCCACGCATTCACTCAACATTTCCCAGAATCTCTCTCTCTCCTCTACACTTCTCTCTTCTCCAGGTGCATACACGCTTACTATAACCCACTTTTCACATCCAATCTTTATTTTACTCCACATAATCCTTGAATTTATACATTTGTAGTCCCTCTTTTCCTGCCATAGCTTATCCTTCAACATTATTGCTACTCCTTCTTTAGCTCTAACTCTATTTGAAACCCCTGACCTAATTCCATTTATTCCTCTCCATTGAAACTCTCCCACCCCCTTCAGCTTTGTTTCACTTAAAGCCAGGACATCCAGTTTCTTCTCATTCATAACATCCACAATCATCTCTTTCTTATCATTTGCACAACATCCACACACATTCAGACTTCCCACTTTGACAATTTTCTTCTTCTTATTCTTTCTAGTAATCTTTACAGGAAAAGGGGTTACTAGCCCATTGTTCCCGGCATTTTAGTTGACTTTTACAACACGCATGGCTTACGGAGGAAAGATTCTTATTCCACTTCCCCATGGATATAAAAGGAAAAGTAATAAGACCAAGAACTATTAAGATAAAATCAAAGAAAACTCAGATGAGTGTGTATAAATAAACGTGTACATGTATGTGTAGTGTGACCTAAGTGTAAGTAGAAGTAGCAAGACGTACCTGTAATCTTGCATATTTATGAGACAGACAAAAGACACCAGCAATCCTACCATCATGTAAAACAATTACAGGCTTTCGTTTTACACTCACTTGGCAGGACGGTAGTACCTCCCTGGGTGGTTGCTGTCTACCAACCTACTACCAATAATATATATGTATACATACATATATATACATGTTATGGTTTATTAACAAATAATGAACAAACGAAACACCACTCAGAAGGTTAGGCAGATGAACTATGACAACTTGTGACGATGATGATGATGGTGATGATAGCCATGCAGTTACTGATGACAGTTGAATAGAGGTGATTGTATGGAGTGTAACTGCATGGCATGATGAGTCTAAGGTGTGGATTGTAACTCTTCACTGCCAGCTTCACTACCGACATTGCTAGAGTCAGAGTTAGCAATGGAACGTGGCGGGAAGTGTTTTCCTGTACTTTTTTCTGCACTATGATTGGGCAGCTGGGCATTCACGAATGTTTGAAGCTCGCGAAAGTGGAGGGCTAGCTGTACCATAGAATGCACAGTAAAATAGTAAACTAAATGTAATAACCATGAATAACACTGAGAAAACCTTGAACAACAGAGAAAACTAACATTGCATGAGTCTGTTCTGGCCGTGTTCACATTGTGCTGCTTGAACGCATAAGGATTTTCGAACTGGTAAACGACTAGCTGTTTAATTTTTAGGTCGCTACTTGTGTTCACGCACAGCAGAAGGGTTAATCTGTCCTTCATTGGCTTGTGACTGAGCATAGCCTTCTCCTGGGTTATGTAGGTCCTCCTCGGCATCTTCCAAAACAGCTCGGTCTCGTCGTAGTTAAACACTTGTTGCAGGACGTATCCTTTGGCCCTCACTAATTCAGCGAAGTATTACGCGAACGTTTCCACAACAGCAGCGTCTGAACTAGCAGCCTCTCCATGCCTTACCACACTATGAATGTGACTTCTCTCAAACTTTTAAAACCATCTGCACTCGTAGAAGGATAATTCTGCCGCAAATCACTGTGTATTTTCCTGGCTTTCTCCCACATGATCACCTCGCTTATGCTATCACCTGCAAGTTACTACTCATTCAACCACACTAGCAACAGTTTCTCACCTCTTCCAGCACTTAAGGCCTCTCCTTGGTTGACATCATAACTCCCTTAGAAACATTAGCCGCTTTAATAGCCGCTTTCTCTGCTTCAGAATAGTCGAGATCATAGACTTTGGCTTCTTGAACTCCACAGCAAGATCGGTAACACACACACCACGCTCATACTTTTCAATAATTTCTTTCTTTATTTCTATTTCAGTTTTCTTCAAACCCTTCTTTTTACCCACATTACCACTCTTCACTTGCTTAGAGGCCATGGTTAATTGAAAATTGAATCCAAAAACATGCAAAATGCAACACAAGGAGTTCACAGCGAATGAACACACGTCTGACTGAGATTGACTACAAGACGAGGTGTACACAAACAACAGGAAGTGGGGAAAATCAGTGCGTGTGAAAAAAATTGCGCGGAATTTGAAAATTGGAGTGGCTGTGTTTGTTCGACACCCGATTATGTGTTTGTGACCAGATGCAAAAATTTGGCGTATTTTTTGGTCGTGAACCGATTTGTTTGTGTTTGGAAGCGTTCATGACCAGAGGTTCCACTGTATTAATTTCATTTGCCTTGCATTCATTTCCTTTCAAGCTTTCATAGTAGAAAATGAGAATGCAATTTTTTTTTATTGTTCCTTAATTTTGTCAGGGTACATTACCTATGACAGGGGTCATTTGTTTCTTTCTTTGCCAGTTTTTTTTTTTTCTTTAACATGCTGGCCGTCTCCCAGTAAGGCAGGTTGACCTGAAAAAGAAACACTTCCACCATCATTCACACCATCACTGTCTTGCCAGAGGCATGCAGATATGACAGTTTAGATGTCATTCTAAGCAGCAGATATATCTAACCCTACCTTTAAGTGCAGGCACTCTACTTTCCACCTTCATGACTCAAGTCCAGCTAACCGGTTTCCCTGAATTCATTCATAAAATATGCATTACCTTGATCCGGTTATTATGATGTTGCATTATTAATACAGTCATACCCCACTCTGTCATTAATTGGTTCCAAGAGCGTGACATAAACTAGACATAATGCCCTAAAAAATGGCATAAAATAATGACAGACACCATAAAACTAGCGTAAATAACTCGGAAAGACTATTGCTAAACCTTAAAGAATGCTAAAAACACATTTTAGTCATATTTTTTAAAGATTAAACAAATTATTATGTAGGTGACGTTGCTGAGTGACGTAAAATTGGCTGTAATGACATTCACTAAACTGAAATTTACTCTAGAAAAGTGGCATAAAGGTGAATTTGACATAGGCTGAAGTGACATAAAGCAGGGCATGACTGTACTGTATATATAATGTGTTGCAGATGTTGGTTCAAAAACGCAAAGAGCAAGCAAAGGCGTACGAGAAGCAGGAGAAGCGAATCAAGGAAATGAAGGCTTCCGGCGCCTCAAAGAAACAGGCAGTAAGTTCTCTTGCAGCATTTTATCTAGTATGTGTGTGTTCAGTATATGTATTGAAAACAACAACACACACACACATTGTAGAGGCCAGGCCAGGAGCTATGACTCGACCCCTGCAACCACAACTCGGTCAGTACACACACACACATTTAGATTTTGTTTAAATTTTATGCAAACCAGTAAACTACAGTTCTACAATATTTCCAAACAAGTGAAAATTTTCTGAAATTGTCACAAAAATGTGACTGCCAACAAATATACATTTTATGTGAATCGAAGGTAGTTAGAGATTTGCTTCTGAAAATATAAAAAATGGTTAATGAGCCAAAATACATCCCCAGAAAATCTGTTTATTAGCAGGAAAATAAAATAAAAGTATAATGTAATAAAATCTGTTTTGAACATGATAAATTGGTGTGCTTTGTAATAGCTAATATA
Source organism: Cherax quadricarinatus (assembly GCF_038502225.1). NCBI lineage: Eukaryota > Metazoa > Arthropoda > Malacostraca > Decapoda > Parastacidae > Cherax > Cherax quadricarinatus. The sequence goes on from NC_091336.1 coordinate 7,693,332, forward strand.
GAGTTATAGGGTTATTCAACACTTTGTGTTACAGCATAAGCAATTTTTTTTTTTATGTGTGAGTATAAAGTCCCCCAGTATTGTACTGCACTCAACAATTGTTACATTAACCCTTTGACTGTCCCAACCCCCAATCCTGAGGTGTCTCCTGGTGTCGCAAAATTTAAAAAAAAAAAAAAATTATTTTTTCTTATGAAATGATAGAGAATCTTTTCCCGATTGTAATGACACCAAAAAAACGAAATTTGATGGAAAACTGACGGAATTATGCTCTTGCACAGTTAGCGACCTTGGCGCTGTTTACAAATCGGCGATTTCGCCCACTTTGAGCCCCATTTTCGGCTAATTCCATTGTTCCAGTCGTCCAAACTCATAGCTATTTCTTTAGAACTCCATTTTTTCTATCGATTGAGTACAAGAAACTGCCCATTTACCGATTTCAACTACTTAATAATGTGGTCAGAAATTTGCAATTTGGCCAATTTCACGAAAAATAAAAAATATGACAATTTCAAAATAAGGTCCAGAATGAACAATGTAGACATTCCTGGCTCTAAAATAACATTTTCTTTGCTCATCAGTCATGTCTCCAGGCCCCTCTTGATATTACTCTTGCTTTCTATTTTGAATTTTTATTCAAACAAAAAATAGAAGACTTACTATTATGCAGACTACTGCAATACTGTAATAATTGTATAAATAACATCAACCCATTCATGACTGCATATTAGAATGGCTAGTTGGACATTTATTGGACAATGGCATCATTTGTTTACTTTTGAACATTGGCAAAAATCAAACATTTCCCCTACTTTGAGATCCATTTCTAGGTTCATTTTATAGTAAAATCAATCAAAATCACCTCTATTTCTAAAATATGTTTTCCATTCTATCAAATGAGACCAAGAAAATGAGAATACAACCATAAATACTATACGAAAATAGACCACAAAGTCGGCATTTTAATTAAAAAAAACGGTCTGAGTTTTTTTTTTCTCATTATGCACTGCGTGCTCCAGGATTTTTTTTATATGGTGCACACTGACCACACAGACCCATTCTCTCACATGTGGGCCTACCAGCTTTCTCTTGCTTGATTTGAAGCCGCTAGAATTTATGAGTATATATACGTCAAACACGGTACCTCGTAAGACGTATATATACGGCCGCGACAGCCAAAGGGTTAATGCACAACACAATATATAAGAAACAGTGAAACTACGGTAGCTTATTATATACCTTAGGTGAGAACTTTAAGCCAGGAGAGCTACCTGAAGGCTGCTTGAAGATGGTTCTGGGGCTCGCTGTTTCTGATGCAAGAAAGTTATTACAAAAATCATTCAGCAGTCCTCATGAAAAGGGTGACTTGCTGCTGACTCTTCCCCTTCCCTTCCACTCCCTAGGTGTGGTGTAACATACAAGTTTGGCATTTTCCCTTTGAATATGGTGGTAATATGTTCTTCATCCACAGAGGGAAGGAGCTGATTTTATAATCTCAGAATTTTATCAAATTTAGGTACCCTCTGCAAACATTCTTATAAAGAATTATCATAGTACCTGTATATTATGCTTTCAGTAATGTCATTTAGTAGACATGTATTTTTTTTAACATTGGTGCTTTCCCACTGAGGTGGGGTGACCTGACAAGAAAACACTCATTCAATCACTGTCTTACCAGAAGGGCACTGACATCACAGTTCAGATGACCCTCCAAACCACAGCACCCCTACCCCTCCTTCAGAGTGTAGGCACTGTACTTTACACCTCCAGGATTCAAGTCCAGCTAACTGGACTTGATTCCAATTAGCGGGACTTTGATTAGAAAGAACGTGTATTTAGCTAAAGTTTTTGCTATCGCCATCAAGTATCTTGCACAAAGTTGCTTACCCGCTTCTATTTTAGATTGTAACCTTGTATTTTTTATTTATCTTAGGTTATGTTAGTTCTTATATGTGCATATCTATAAGTCAAGCGTGCATATAAATTTCTGGTGCTACATTTTTTACCTATACCATATCTAAAGACCATTGGTACACAGATCAGGCTTATTTTGCATAAGAATTACACATTCTATGAGATTTGATTTGTAGCATCTTCATATTATGTTAAGAAGTTACAATAAGTTTAAAGTTGCCTAAATTTTCTGTGGGTATGAGAAGAACAAGGTCTTTCAACTTTGCCATATTAATGTGTAAATCTTAAACTTATTTAATGTTTCAGTATAATCAAGGATTTATTTTTTTGTTCTTAAATTTTTACTTTTTTTCTTGCATTTCAGTGAAGTATGAGTACTACCATACTGATAGTCATTTAAGAGGTATTTCCTTATTGTTCTATTACTTTTCAGGAAAAGAAGACAAAGGAAGTGCTTACCCGCAAACAAGAAAAGAATCGCAGCAAAAACAAGAAAGAAGAGGATGAAAGTGGACCCGTTGAATTGCTCGAAAGACCTCAAGAATATGTTGTAAAGTTCAACTTTCCTGAACCACCACCACTGCAACCTCCGATTCTTGGGCTTTACAATGTTTGCTTCAATTATGAAGGTCACAAGCCACTGTTTAAAGCCGTTGATTTTGGCATAGATATGGAGACGAGGATAGCAATTGTTGGTCCAAATGGTGTAGGTAAATCAACATTCTTAAAATTGCTCCTAGGTGAACTGAGTCCAACTTCAGGTGAAGTGCGGAGAAATCATCGCTTAAAAATTGGTAGATATGATCAGCACTCTGGGGAACACTTAACTGCTGAAGAATCCCCCTCAGAATATCTCATGAGACTGTTTAATTTGCAGTATGAAAAGGCAAGAAAAGCTCTTGGTACATTTGGTCTTTCATCCCATGCACATACCATTAAGAATAAGGATCTATCAGGAGGTCAGAAAGCACGTGTAGCTTTGGCCGAGCTCTGTTTGTCGTCACCTGATATTCTTATTCTTGATGAACCCACCAATAACTTAGATATTGAAAGTATTGATGCTCTCGCTGAAGCCATCGCAGATTACAAGGGTGGTGTGATTATTGTTTCTCATGACGAACGCTTAATCCGTGAAACAGATTGTAATTTATGGGTGATAGAAGATCAGACTATTAATGAGATTGATGGAGGCTTTGATGAATATAGAAAAGAGTTGTTGGAGGAGCTTGGTGAAGAGATCAATAATCCAAGTATTTCTGCTCATAATGCTGCTGACTTGTAAGTTTTGACATAGAATGTTTGTATTTACATATGTAAGTGCCAGTTTGCCATTCTATATTTATGCAAAGGTTTTATATTTACATTTGCCTTTTGCTTTCTGGTTATGGCTATGAAAAACTAATATGGAACAAAGAAATTCATTTGTAATGAATTACTTTAATATAATACAGTATTGTGATATTGCTAAGGCATATAACATTTATTTTTTTAATTGTTGCAGAAATAATTTTTTTCTATTTTGTTTTAAAATTTGCAGTAAATCTTCATTTTAAAATCTCTACTGTTTGAAATCCTTAACATTTTTTGCTTATCATGCATGGTTATGTATTTGTTTCTGTTGATTCAAAAATCAGGATGTTGATAATTTTGTGTTCAGTAGATCTTAAATACTTACATCTCTGCTTGCTTGACACAGTTAAAAGGATCAATAACTTGTGCTACAGATTTCTAGCAAGCAACTAGTTAAATCAAGTTCCCAAGTTAATGGTGCTGAATTTCTAGCTGAATGAGTCCTGAATAATCAAAGGAAACAGTAGTGATTTAATTTAAATGATGCATCTCTATAAAGCACATAATTACACTTGAGTGTAACACTTTTCTCAGGTGTATTGTACTCTTTCTCCTTTGGTTTTTTTTTTATTTAAATTACCATTTTTTTTTTTTGTAATATATGCATAATTTTTTAAATAAAATGTAACTATGCTGAACTTTCTTAAAGGTATTACATTCATTTCTTCATTCTGGAAATTTGGTCGTTTCAAGGTTTGATTATAAAATTTACAGTAAGGCTTTTCTTTGTATGTTGTCTATAGTAAGTGGACAGTTGTCCATAGCAGCACTACTGTAGAAGTATATCTGAGTATCTGGTGAGTTTAGTCAGAGGAAAAACCCACCACTGGGAAAAAGTAATATATAATATCCAATGCTTATCGAAGTTTTATGTACATACATGGATTGGAAAGGACTACTTCAGAAACAGCAGTATCTCTAAACATACTGTGATGCACCTTTTGTTGTGTTGTGTGCCCTATTTTGTATAATCTGTTATATTGTCTCTCCCCCCCCTCCCTTTTTTTTTCTTTTCTCATTAGAGATGTAGAAGGAAAATTAAACATGAGAGAACTTGTAGATTCTGTATTTAACATAAATCCTTAACACAGTATAAAATTCTTTTAGAAGAAAATTAATGTATATGCGCGCGCATGTGTGTGCGTGTACATGTGTGTGTGTGCGCGCGTGTGTGCACGTGCGCCTGGAGAAGAGAGAAGTGTAGAGGAGAGAGAGATTTTGGGAAATGTTGAGTGAGTGCATGGGGAGTTTTGAATCAAGTGAGAGTACTTGTGGTTGGGGATCTCAATGCTAAAGTGGGTAAAAATGTTGTAGAGGGAGTAGTAGGTAAATCAGGGGTGCCAGGGGTAAATGAAAATGTGAAGCCTTTAATTGAATTGTGTGTAGAATAGGTTTGGTAATAAGTAATACATATTTTATGAAAAAGAGGATAAATAAGTATAGAAGATATGATATAGCACATAATGAAAGTAGTTTGTTAGATTGTTATAGTGGATAAAAGGTTGATGAGTAGGCTTCAGGACGTACATGTTTATAGAGGAGCAACAGATATATCGGATCATTATCTAGTAGCTGCAGTTAGAGTAAGAAGTAGATAGGACAAAAGAAAAATGGCAACAGTAAGTAAGAGAGAGGTGAAAGTTTATAAACTAAGGAAAGAGGAAGTTAGGGTGAGATACAAGCAACTTTTGGCAGAAAAGTGAGCTAGTGCAAATATGGGTAGTGGGGGGGGGGGGTTGAAGAGGGGTGGGCTAGTTTTAAAAATGAATGCAGTATTAGAATGTGGGGCAGAAGTTTGTGGTTATAAGAGGGTGGGTGAAGGAGAAAAGAGGAGTGATTGGTGGAATGATGAGGTAAAGAATGCAATAAAAGAGAAAAAGGTAGCTTATGAGAGGTTTTTGCAAAGCAGAAGTGATATGGAGTATAAAAGAAAAGTGAAGAGAGTGGTGAGAGAGAGCAAATGATAGAGTGGGAGTGGCACTGTCAAGAAATTTTGCTGAAAATAAGAAAAAAATTTTGGAGTGAGATAAACAAGTTAAGAAAGCCTAGGGAACAAATGGATTTGTCAGTTAAAAACAGAGTAGGGAAGTTAGTAGATGGGGAGATGGTGGTTTTGGGTAGATTGTGGGAATGTTTTAAGGAACTTTTAAATGTTGTTGAAGAAAGGGAGGCAGTAATTTCATGCATTGGTCAGGGAGGTATAACATCTTTTAGAAGTGAAGAAGAGCAGGATGTGAGTGTAGGGGAGGTGCACGAGGCATTACGTAGAATGAAAGCTGGAACTGTCGGGATCATGACAGAAATGTTAAAAGCAGGGGGGATATAGTGTTGGTTGGTATTTTTGTTTTGGGTAGATGGCGAGAATATTTTGAGGAGCTTTTATATGTCGACAAAGAAAGGGAAGCGATAATTTTATGCACTGGCCAGGGAGGTATACCATCTTTTAGGAGTGAAGAAGAACAGGATGCGAGTGTGGGGGAGGTGCGTGAAGCATTACGTAGAATGAAAGGGGGTAAAGCAGCTGGAACTGATGGGATGACAGAAATGTTAAAAGCAGGGGGGGATATAGTGTTGGAGTGGTTGGTATTTTTGTTTAATAAATGTATGAAAGAGGGGAAGGTACCTAGGGATTGGCAGAGAGTATGTATAGTCCCTTTATATAAAGGGAAGGGGGACAAGAGAGATTGTAAAAATTATAGAGGAATAAGTTTACCGAGTATACCAGGAAAAGTGTACGGTAGGGTTATAATTGAAAGAAGTAGAGGTAAGACAGAATGTAGGATTGCGGATGAGCAAGGAGGTTTCAGAGTGGGTAGGGGATGTGTAGATCAAGTGTTTACATTGAGGCATATATGTGAACAGTATTTAGATAAAGGTAGGGAAGTTTTTATTGCATTTATGGATTTAGAAAAGGCATATGATAGTGGATAGTGGAGCAATGTGACAGATGTTGCAAGTATATGGAATAGGTGGTAAGTTGACTTAAGAAATCGTAATGACACGATTGCAAATAAACCATACCCCCGGCCGGGATTGAACCCGCGGTCATAGTCTCAAAACTCTATGACCGCGGGTTCAATCCCGGCCGGGGGTATGGTTTAAGGTGGTAAGTTACTAAATGCTGCAAAGAGTTTTTATGAGGATAGTGAGGCTCAGGATAGGGTGTGTAGAAGAGAGGGAGACTACTTCCCGGTAAAAGTAGGTCTTAGACAGGGATGTGTAATGTCACCATGGTTGTTTAATATATTTATAGATGGGGTTGTAAAAGAAGTAAATGCTAGGGTGTTCGGGAGAGGGGTGGGATTAAATTATGGGGAATCAAATACAAAATGGGAATTGACACAGTTGCTTTTTGCTGATGATACTGTGTTCATGGGAGATTCTAAATGAGAATTGCAAAGGTTAGTGGACGAGTTTGGGAGTGTGTGTAAAGGTAGAAAGTTGAAAGTGAACATATAAAAGAGTAAGGTGATGAGGGTATCAAATGATTTAGATAAAGAGAAATTGGATATCAAATTGGGGAGGAGTAGTATGGAAGAAGAGAATGTTTTCAGATACTTGGGAGTTGACGTGTAGGCGGATGGATTTATGAAGGATGAGGTTAATCATAGAATTGACGAGGGAAAAAAGGTGAGTGGTGCATTGAGGTATATGTGGAGACAAAAAATGTTATCTATGGAGGCAAAGAAGGGAATGTATGAAAGTATAGTAGTACCAACACTCTTATATGGGTGTGAAGCTTGGGTTGTGAATGCAGCAGCGAGGAGGCGGAGGCAGTGGAAATGTCCTGTCTAAGGGCAATGTGTGGTGTAAATATTATGCAGAAAATTCAGAGTGGAAATTAGGAGAAGGTGTGGAGTTAATAGAAGTATTAGTCAGAGGGCTGAAGAGGGGTTGTTGAGGTGGTTTGGTCATTTAGAGAGAATGGATCAAAGTAGAATGACATGGAGAGCGTATAAATCTGTAGGGGAAGGAAGGCGGGGTAGGGGTCGTTCTCAAAAAGGTTGGAGGGAGGGGGTAAAGGAGGTTTTATGGGCGAGGGGCTTGGACTTCCAGCAAGCGTGCGTGAGCGTGTTAATATTTGGGACCTGACGATCTGTTGGAGTGTGAGCAGAGTAATATTTAGTGAAGGGATTCAGGGAAACCGGTTATTTTTATATAGCCGGACTTGAGTCCTGGAAATGGGAAGTACAATGCCTGCACTCTAAAGGAGGGGTTTGGGATATTGGCAGTTTGGAGGGATATGTTGTGTATCTCTATAGGTATATGCTTCTAAACTGTTGTGTTCTGAGCACCTCTGCAAAAACAGTGATTATGTGTGAGTGAGGTGAAAGTGTTGAATGATGATGAAAGTATTTTCTTTTTGGGGATTTTTTTCTTTTTTGGGTCACCCTGCCTCGGTGGGAGACGGCCGACTTGTTAAAAAAAAAAAAAAATGAAAGAGGGAAAGGCACCTAGGGATTGGCAGAGAGCATGTATAGTTCCTTTATATAAAGGAAAGGGGGACAAAAGAGTTTGTATAAATTATAGGGGAATAAGTTTATTAAGTATACCTGGAAAAGTGTATGGTAGGGTTATTATTGAAAGAATTAGAGGTAAGACAGAGTAGGATTTCGGATGAGCAAGGAGGTTTTAGAGTGGGTAGGGGATGTGTAGATCAAGTGTTTACCTTGAAGCATATATGTGAACAGCATTTAGATAAAGTTTTCATTACCTCTATGGATTTGGAAAAGATATATGATAGAGTGGATTGGGGAGCAATATGGCAGATGTTGCAAGTATATGGAATAGGTAGTAAGTTAATAAATGCTGTAGAGAGTTTTTATGAGGATAGTGAGGCTCAAGTTAGGGTATGTAGAAGAGAGGGAGACTACTTCCCAGTAAAAGTAGGTCTTGGAAAGGGATGTGTAATGTCACCATGGTTGTTTAATATATTTATAGATGGGGTTGTAAAAGAAGTAAATGCTAGGGTGTTGGGGAGAGGGGTGAGATTAAATTATGGGGAATCAAATACAAAATGGGAGTTGACAGTTACTTTTTGCTGATAATACTGTGCTTATGGGAGATTCTAAAGAAAAGTTGCAAAGGTTAGTAGACGAGTTTGGGAGGGTGTGTAAAGGTTGAAAGTTGAAAGTGAACATAGATAAGAGTAAGGAAATGAGAGTATCAAATGTAAAATTTAAATTAAGAAAAATTGGATATAACATTTGAAAGAGGAAGTATGGAAGAAGTGAATGTTTTCTGATATTTGGGAGTTGACTTGTCAGTGGATAAGTTTATGAAGGATGAGGTTAACCATAGAATTGATGAACGAAAAAAGGCGAGTGGTGTGTTGAGGTATATGTGGAGACAAAGAACGTTATCCATGGAGGCAAAGAAGGGAATGTACAAAAGTATGGTAGTACCAACACTCTTGTATGGGTGTGAAGCTTGGGTTGCTAATGCTGCAGCGAGGAGGAGGTTAGAGGCAGTGGAGATGCCCTGTCTAAAGGCAATGTGTAATGTAAATATGCAGAGAATTAGGAGGAAGTGTGGAGTTATTAAAAGTATTAGAGGGCTGAAGAGGGGTTATTGAAGTGGTTTGGTCACTTAGAATGGATCAAAGTAGAATGACATGGAGAGTGTATAAATCTGTCAGGAATGGAAGGCAGGGTAGGGGTCGTCCTCGAAAAGGCTGGAGGGAGGAGGTAAAGGAGGTTTTGTGGGCAAGGGGCTTGGACTTTCAACAAGCACGTGTGAGCGTGTTAGATAGGAGTGAATGGAGACGAATGTCTTTTGGGGCCTGACGAGCTGTTGAAGTGTGAGCAGGGTAATATTTAGTGAAGGGATTCAGGGAAACCAGTTATTTTTATATAGCCAGACTTGAGTACTGGAAATGGGAAGTACAATGCCTGCGCTTTGAAGGAGGGGCTTGGGATATTGGCAGTTTGGAGGGATATGTTATGTATCTTTATATAGGCTTCTAAACTATTGTATCTGAGCACCTCTGCAAAGACAGTGATTACGTGTTTGTGAGGTGAAAGAGTTGAATGATGAAAGTATGGGATTTTCATTTTTTTTTTTTTTTGGGGGGGGGTCACCCTGCCTCGGTGGGAGAAGGCCGACTTGTTGAAAAAAAAAATATATATATTTATACACATTCTTTTTTTTATACCCCCTACCTGGTCACTGACAAGGCCCCAGGGGCATTGACCCCCCAGTACATCCTCCAGGTAGGTACTGCTCCTTTCATCCCAGATTTATATACCCTCTTGATCATCTGTTCTGCTCCACTGTCTTCTAGTTTATCCTCATGAATACTTTGCATGATATCTACATCTCACATTGCTCTCAAACATGACAACTAGCTGCAACCAGCCTCATTGCAACATTTGAATCCCATGCTTCACACCCATAGAAAATAATTGGTTACACTATACTCTTGTTACATTCTCTACACATCCTTATTATTAATCAGCTGCTGTTGCTGTTTGCAGCCTGCTGGCCCACACATCCAGCACAGCCTGGTTGATCTTGCACTCGGCATAGATTGTAATCCAGATTCTGTTTTTTAGAATTTTCCAGTAATATTTTCTAATATCTGCTGGTAGTGTGTTAGTCTAGGCCCATAGGTGGTGATAGTTTTCTAGTATTGTGCCCATGGTGCCTCTACTTTCACTGGATTGTGAGCAGTGAATGATCTCTGTGTATTCCAGCTTAGATCTCGCTTGCCTTGAATGGGGCCATCAACACCGGACAGCACTCTGAGCAAGAGAGCACAGGTAATTTGAATAATGTTGGGCTGCCAGCAGCAACAGCCTGGTTGACCAGGCATGCACCAGCCAATCCTGGGTCAGGACCACATTGCAGGAACAAGAAAATTGTCAACCCCAGAGATAAACCCATCAAAGGTACTAGCATTATCTTCTTTGTGTTGAAAGTTCTCATCTACCTCTTCATTTTCTGGCTTTTGCTACATCTGTCTTAATGTTTCCTGAATGATAGGTCAGCTGACATTATTACACAAAGGGCTTCCACATGTTACTTTAGCACTATTAGATGGTCCTCCTGCATTTTGTATACAGTGCCTCGACTTTATTTTTACAATATCCAAACAGTTAGAATTCGTCACCACCAAGCATCATATTATTTTTACTGTCTTTTACTGTGGTGACTTTAATGCTTATTCTCTTATACTTTGCAAATGATACAAAGCTGTGACTGTTATTTTTACCCAAGTCTACTGTGAGGATGGGAAACCATGGAGGTGCCAGGGCTCTACCTCATGGTACTGAGTTCCTTACTTTGCTCTAGCCAGATTTTGTTATATTTACTACTGTGTGTTCTGTTCTTCAGAAAATTGTATTATCCATTTCCCTACTTTTCTCATTATACCTAGTACCCTCATGCTCTCACTCTGTAGTTGCTTTTGTCAAAATACCTTTGCAAAACCCCTGTACATCACATCTGCATTTTGGTTTTCTTCCAATGCCTTTGTGATTATGTCATGATGGTTAAGTAGTTGTGACAAGAATGATGTTATCACTCTAAAGTCTATGTTGGTTCATGGAATTTGGTGTCATCACCTTGTCAAAGATTTGATGTATGATATTCAAGATTGTTTCCAGGGAATGTCTGATAGTTCTTTGCTTATTTTTAACCTAGTTAATTCTCCAGTTCTTGTTTACTATTTCTGGAGCTTTGCACACCAGAATTTACACTGATTTGTACTTCCATGATGTTGTGATGGAAGGTTGTATTTAAAATTGTCTAATTAGTTCCTCATTGTTTATGAAGATCAGTTCATAGTGTTATTTCTAGTAGATTGTTATATATTGGATCAAAGCAAATTTTCATAGGGCCCTAGTAGCTCTCTGGTTTCTGTTGAGTTGGCATGCTTTGAGGTGCTATTTCTAGTACTATGCTATTCTTTACCATCTTCTTTTTCACATTTGGAGGGTTGAAATCCTCAACGAGGATATTTTGTGTAGGATTTTCAAGTAGCTGCCTATCTTGTCTGTTCAGTGAATTCCTTGGCTGTTGCTGACAATTGTTTATATACAAAGATAATTGCTAGATTCTTGTTTTCTATTTTTAATATCTAGTACTTCTGTTGTATGAGTTGATGAGTTCATTAGTTTTGTGCAGCAAAATGTATTTTCACATAGAATTATACTCCTCCCTGTACTTTGCTCTCTCTCTCAGATCTGTAAACATTGTAATTTTTCACCTAGATCTCACTGTCCAAAACAAACCCTTGTGTATGTTTATGAGTTCTCCCAACATATCTGCTTCTGTGAGGAGCCCATTTGTATAGTTTGAATAATTATTTTTTCTTTTCAAACCTTGAATGCTGGCAAAAAGAAATGAAGAGTTACTATTTGGAATGCTTGTATTTAGTGAAGGTTTTGTTAGGTTAGCATCACCTGCATGGACAGTCTTGCATCCACTTTCTTGCAACTTTTATCCAAGCATAATTTTTTTTTTAACCACATCAGCCATTTCCCACCAATTCAGGGTGACCCAAAAAGAAAGAAAAAAACTTTCATCATTCAACAGCACTTTCACCATCACTCATACATAATCACTGTCTTTGCAGAGGTGCTCAGATACGACAGCTTAGATATCCATCCAAACTGCCAATATCCCAAACCCCTCCTTTAAATTGCAGGCATTGTACTTCCCATTTTCAGGACTCAAGTCCAGCTAACCAGTTTCCCTGAATCCCTACACTCCAGCAGCTCATCAGGTCCCAAAAAACATTCATCTCCATTCACTCCTATCTAACACTCTCACGCATGCTTACTGGAAATCCAAGCCCCTCACCCACAAAACCTCCTTTGCCCTCTCCCTCCAATCTTTTTGGGGATGACCCCCACCCTGCCTTCCTTTCCCTACAGATTTATATGGTCTCTTCATGGATGGATTGGCTCCATGTACATCAAAAACTTTATCCCATCCCATTTCCCAATCACCGTAACCCTTAAGACCCTCGTAGGACCTTAATGCAGGTGAAGGGTCTCTTGATCTAAGTGAACGTCTCCTCACTTTCCTTGAATCAAATCTGTATTCCTCCTATTTGTCATACACTGTATGACCTCTACATGTTTAGCAAAATCCTCCTGATCCCCTTCCATGGATCAAATCTTAATGTTTTTCATACTCCAGGTGCTGTGTAACCCTATACAGGTTTAGTGCTTTTCATCTCACAGTTAATGTAGAATTATGAAGCAGAGACTACTTTTCTCATTCTGTGTGATATTTCCCTAATTTTTTAAAGTTAAATATAAAATTTCATTAGAATTCACACAATGTGAGGCACTTCTAATGCATTTTAACCAAAAATATCTTAATTTTAGTGAAAAAATGCGTTGATTCAATGGCTTGGAGCTGTCCTCCCCCTCCTTGGATCAATCCTCATTATTTACAATTCCCCAAGTGCTGTAGGACCCTTGTTCACTTAGCTCTTCCCCACAATTATGTCTGTTTTAGGAAATTGATAATTTTAAAATACTGTTCATAGTCATAGTTTATTTTCATAAACTCTCACATATTTCAGGGACTTGCACAGTATAAGGCTTCTGTTATCTTGATAACAGTGTAGAGGAAACTTTTAAAATGCTAAAACATTTCTCAGGCTAACATAGTATGACTCCTTGCCACGGGAGACACCTAGAGATGCAAGATCCTACAATCATGAGCACATCCTGTAATCTTAACCAGAATAAAGCCTTCTATAGCATAGCTGAGTCTCTTCTAGAAAGCTTTTAGATCAGTTTACCATAGTAATAGTTCATAGGCACACACAGTATAAAGAAGCACTGCAGTAAACACAGTGCCTCACTTCTTAAATCATACATTTATTCAGCATGTTTTTTCCAGCTCCCCAAAGTTTAGCTTGAACACATCTAACCTGACTTCTCTTGTAGGTTTAGTGCTTATCTCCATGGGGAAGTGGAAAATAATTCTTCCTCCATAAGCTATGCGTGTCATAAGAGGCGACTAAATGCCAGGAGCAATGGGCTAGTAACCCCTTCTCCTTTATTATTAAAAACAAGGAAAAGAAAAACTTTATGAAATTGGGATGTTTCAATGTGTGTGGATGTAGTGCAGATGATTGCTTATGTTATGAATGAAAAGATGGATCTGCTAGCCCTAAGTGAAACAAAGCTGAAGGGGGTAGGGGAGTTTCAGTGGGGAGAAATGAATGGGATTAAGTCAGGAGTATCTGAGAGAGTTAGAGCTAAGGAAGGGGTAGCAATAATGTTGAAGGATCAGTTATGGAGAGAGAAGAGGGAATATAAATGTATAAATTCAAGGATTATGCATACTAAAATAAGGGTCAGATGTGAAAATTGGGTCATAAGTGTGTATGCACCTGAAGAAGAGAAGAGTGTAGAGGTGAGAGATTGATTTTGGGAGATGTTAAGCGAGTGTGTAGAAACTTTTGAGCCAAGTGAGAGAGTAATTGTAGTAGGGGACCTAAATGCTAAAGTAGGAGAAGCGTTTAGAGAGGGTGTGGTAGGTAAGTTTGGGGTGCCAGGTGTAAATGATAATGGGGAGCATTGGATTGAACTTTGTATAGAAAGGGGTTTGGTTATAGGTAACACATATTTTAAGAAAAAGAGGATAAGTATACAAGATATGATGTAGGGCAAAATGACAGTAGTTTGTTGGACTACGTACTGGTAAACAAAAGACTGTTGGGTAGACTTCAGGATGTACATGTTTATAGAGGGGCCACAGATATATCAAATCACTTTTTAATTGTAGCTACAGTGAGAGTAAAATGTAGATTGGATACAAGGAGAATGGAAACAGTAAGTAAGAGAGAAGTGAAGACTTATGAACTAAAGGAGGAGGCAGTTAGGGTAGGATATTAACAACTGTTGGATGATAGATGGGCTAGTGAGAGTATAGGCAATGGGGTAGAAGATGTATGGGGTAGGTTTAAAAATACGTATAGTGTTAGTGTTCAGCAGAGGTTTGTGGTTACAGGAAAGTGGGTGCAGGAGGGAAGAAGAGTGATTGGTGGAATGATGTAAAGAGGGTAGTAAGAGAGAAAAAGTTAGCATATGAGAGGTTTTAACAAAGAAGTAATGCAAGGAGGGAGGAGTATATGGAGAGAAAGAGAGAGGCTAAGAGAGTAATGAAGCAATGTAAAAAGAGACCAAATGAGAGGGTGAGTGAGATGTTATCAACAAATTTTGTTGAAAATGAGAAAAAGTTTTGGAGTGAGATTAATAAGTAGAGAAAGCCTAGGGAAAGAATGGATTTGTTAGTTAAAAATAGGAGAGTTATTAAATTGAAAGTTAGAGGTATCGGGAAGATGGAGGGAATATTTTGAGGGATTGTTAAATGTTGATGAAGATAGGGAAGCTGTGATTTTGTGTATTGGGCAAGGAGGAATAGCATCTTATAAGAGTGAGGAAGAACCAGTTGTGAGTGTAGGGGTAGTGCGTGTGGCAGTGAGTAGAATGAAAGGGGGTAAAGCAGCTGGGATTGATGGGATAAAGATAGAAATGTTAAAAGCAGGTGGGGATATAGTTTTGGAGTGGTTAGTTTTTTTTTTTTAATAAATGTATGGAAGAGGGTAAGGTACCTAGGGATTGGCAGAGAGCATGCATGGATTTTGAAAAGGCATATGATAGGGTGGATAGAGGGGCAATGTGGCAGATGTTGCAAATGTATGGAATGGAAGGTAGGTCATTGAAAGCGATGAAAAGTTTTTACGAGGGTAGTGAGGCTCAGGTTAGAGTATGTAGGCGAGAGGGAGGTTATTTCCCAGTAAAAGTAGGTCTTAGACAAGGATAAACCATACCACGGACGGGGATAGAACCCGCGATCAGAGAGTCTCAAAACTCCAGACCGTCGCGTTAGCCACTGGGCCAGCTAGCCACAATAAGATTCATCCAACTAGGTATATTTCTACACTATAGGAAGGTTAGCATAGGCACCACTGTGACCACAAATGCAAGTTTATGCAATTGAATCTCCAGCTAGCGTGGCCGTGACGAACTCTAGCTCCAGTCCTCTCAAAGCCGTCAACATGACTCACGAAATCGTAATGACACAATTGCAAACAAACCATACCACTGACAGGGATAAAACCTGCAATCAGAGAGTCTCAGAACTCCAGACCATCGCCTTAGCCACTGGGCCAGCTAGCCACAATAAGATTCATCCAACTAGGTATATTTCTACACCATAGAAAGGTTAGCATAGGCACCACTGTGACCACAAATGCAAGTTTTTACAGACGAATCTCCAGCTAGCATGGCCGTGATGAACTCTAGCTCCAGTCCCCTCAAAGTCGCCAACATGACTCACGAAATCGTAATGACACGATTGCAAGCAAACCATACCAAGGACAGGGATAGAACCCACGATCAGAAAGTCTCAAAACTCCAGACCGTCGAGTTAGCCACTGGACCAGCTAGCCACAATAAGATTCATCCAACTAGGTATATTTCTACACCATAGGAAGGTTAGCATAGGCACCACTGTGACCACAAATGCCCAGTGGCTAACGTGACGGTCTGGAGTTTTGAGACACTCTGATTGTGGGTTCTATCCTCATCCGTGGTATGGTTTGTTTGCAATCTTGTCATTATGATTTCATGAGTCATATTGACGACTTTGAGAGGACTGGAGCTAGAGTTCATCACGGCCATGCTAGCTGGAGATTTGTCTGTAAAAACTTGCATTTGTGGTCACTGTGGTACCTATGCTAACCTTCCTATGGTGTAGAAATATACCTAGTTGGATGAATCTTATTGTGGCTAGCTGGCCCAGTGGCTAACACGACGGTCTGGAGTTTTGAGACTCTCTGATCGCGGGTTCTATCCCTGTCCTTGGTATGGCTTGTTTGCAATTATGTCATTACGATTTCGTGAGTCATTTAGACAAGGATGTGTGATGTCACCATGGTTGTTCAGTATATTTATGGATGGAGTTGTAAGAGAAGTGAATGCTCAGGTGTTGGCAAGAGGTTATGGGATTAAAAGATAAAGAATCTAACACAAGGTGGGAGTTGTCACAGTTGTTCTTTGCTGATGACACTGTGCTTTTGGGAGATTCTGAAGAGAAGTTGCAGAGGTTGGCTGATGAGTTTGGCAGGGTATGCAAAAGAAGGAAATTTAAAGTGGATGTAGGGAAGAGTAAGGTGATGAGGATAAAAAAATAATTACGTAATGGAAGATTGGATATTAGATTAGAGGGAGAGAGTATGAAGGAGGTGAATGTGTTCAGATACTGTATTTGGGAGTGGATGTGTCAGCAGATGGCTCTATGAAGGATAAGGTGAATCATAGAATTGACGAGAAGAAAAAAAGGTGGGTGGCGCACATGGGAGTCTGTGGAGATAAAGAACTTTATCCTTGAAAGCAAAGAGAGGAATGTAGGAGAGTGTAGTTATACCAACACTTGTATGGGTGTGAAGAATGAGTTGTGAATGTTGTAACAAGGGGGAGGCTGGAAACAGTGGAGGTGTCATGTCTGAGGGCAGTGTGCTGTGTGAATATAATGCAGAGAATCCATGGTTTGGAGATTAGGAGGAGGTGTGGGATTATCAAAATTATTATCCAGAGGGCTGAGGAGGGGTTATTGAGATGGTTTGGACATGTAGAGAGAACGGAACAAAATAGAATGACTTCGAGAGTGTATAAATCTGTAGTGGAGGGAAGGTGGGGTAGGGGTCGGCCTAGGAAAGGTTGGAGGGGGAGTAAAGGAGGTTTTGTGTGCGAGGGGCTTGGACTTCCAGCAAGCGTGCATTAGCATGTTAGATAGGAGCAGATGGAGACAGATGGTTTTTAGGACTTGACATGCTGTTGGAGTGTAAGCAAGGTAACATTTATGAAGGGATTCAGGGAAACCTGCAGGCTGGACTTGATTCCTGGAGATGGGAAGTACAGTGCCAGCACTCTGAAGAAGGGGTGTTAATGTTGCAGTTTTAAACCTATAGTGTAAGCATGCCTCTGGCAAGACAGTGATGGAGTGAATGATGAAAGTTTTTCTTTTTCTGGCTACTCTACCTTGGCAGAAACAGCCGATGTGTTAATAAAAAAATAATAATAACCAGACTTCTTCACTATATTCTCTAGGAATACACTTGTTCTTCCTCTCCTATTTGCCACTTGATAAATACCACTGTGTGGGTGAAACATCAATAAAGGATTGCATTTTACTTAAGCCTCTTTCCATGTTACTATTCATATCATTTATTTAAGGGTAATTAATATCTTTAATAAAATACACCTTCATAAGGGTTCGTTATTGTTGATGAAGGGCTCTTGATTGAAAAAATTAAAAGCTGCCCTCCTATTCCTTGGATTAAACTGTATTATCTTCTCCACAAAGCTTGTGTTGCTGCTATTTTTTTAGCACTTCCCTGTGAATGTAAACTGCTGGAAATTAAAACAATAGATTAATCACCACATTAAGGGGATTTGCACAAACTTTGATTATATTTTCCCTTTAGCACTTGAGCACTCGTCACTCCTCTTACTGACTCTTGTCTCTTGCATACTTCTCACCCTCGCTGGTCTCTGATCTTCCCATATTACATCTTCAGCACATGCTGCCAAGCAGCACTGTATGACCCTTGTGGGTTTAGCGTTTAATTTTGATTGTAACGAGGGGAAAGTGATAAACCTGTAGGGGCCCATAAGAAATGGGAAGTTTTCAGGTTCCATCCAAGGAAGGGATGGATCAAGAGCCCCTTACCAGGATGAGGGAACCTCCCTTGAGGGGTATGTTCCATTTAAGGGTGACAAGGGGCTCTTAGTTCAAGGAAATAGTTAACATCTTAATCTGCTTGTCTCCCATTCCCTAGGCAGTTTATGACCTCTACGGGTTTACCACTCCAAGGAAAGTAATGTGCTCGTGTAGCTTCCAACAGACCTCTCTCTCTCTCTCTCTCTCTCTCTCTCTCTCTCTCTCTCTTTCTCTTTTTTTTTCTCTCTCAATAGTGTTGAATGAACTTTTAATACTTTGGGAGTTTTCCATGATAATACCTCTCACACACACAGACAGACACAATAAAACTTGACAATAAGAGTGGTGATTTATCAAGAGAACTTCTTGAGGTCAGGAGAACGTAAGTTGAGCTTGCCAATGTTGAGCTTCTGGTGGGAGAGCTGACGTGTGCTGGCTATCACCTTCCTCCTGGTGAAGCTCTTCACCACGAACCACACCACACACTCGCTCACACACCACAATATTGCATCCTGAAATACATTTATCTTTAGTTTACCTCAAGTGAAGTGCTAAACTCATGTGGGTCTTTCATCTCAAAGTGTTAGAGGATTAATGTTTGTAAAGTAACTATAACATGACACTTTATGCTGTTAACCTGAATAAATACTATATAATAATAATATACCAATTCCTTGATGTTAGTGAGGGGCTCTTGATCTTAAGAATTGGACAAGTACTCCAGTTCCTTGAATAAATCCTGAATGCCTTCCGTTCCTGAGGCACTGCATGACCCCTGTGGGTTTAGTGCTTGCCCCCATGAATGTAATAGAAATTTTACAATTGCTGCTATATTAAACCTATATGACCTTTGTGGGTTTAACACTTAATTTTGATTGTAATAATAAACCTGTGTAAAATCTGTGAGAATAAAAGGTTTGTTTATTTGTTATCCTCGATTGGAGGAGCTGTGATCCCAGTCCTCTTCAAGGGGGGCTCCTTGGCGTGGTGAAGAGGCTCTTGGTCTGAGGAATTAGCCCTGTCGGTCTCCTTCCTCAGACCGAACCTAATTACCCCCCAATTCCCCCTTCCCTATCCCATCCTCCCCTTTTTCCTTTCCTCCTCCTCCACACCCTTCCCTTTTGCCCTTCCTCTTTTTGGCCTTTGGGATTTTTCCCACAGGCACACTAGTTCATAGGTAGGGGGAAGGGTACCGGGGTCCATCCCATTCCGTTAAGGTTCTTGGCGGTGGCGTAGTTTGCCGTGGGATCTGGATCGTCTGGGGATGTCCCGATCCCTCTCCGGTATCCCAGAGGGTGGCTTTGGGTGTCTTTCGGGCGACGGGTGTATCTCTGGAAGCCACCTTTCGGATTCCGGGGGTGGTGGCCGAAGGAGGTATGCTTTGTGGCGGATATCCGGCCGCCCTCTCTTTTGTCCACTGAGGTAGCTCATCAGATGTGAGGTTGCTATCCCGGATTGCTGGTTTACTGGCATGAAGGGTAGGGTATGGCACGGGTTCCATGCTGCACCTGCGCTACTTGCGGTGCTGAGGTCCTCTTGGGCGTGGAGGGAGATTTCTGGCCCTTTCATTCCTCCTGGGAACTATCCCTCCCCAGTCCCCTCTTTTTTTATTCTTTTTTTTTATTTTTATTTTCTTTTTTTTTTTTTTTCTTAAAAACAAAAACAAAGAAGTAACCTAACTATGGAGTCCCAAATCCATGATCCCGCTACTCCTGGGCCTTTTATTGTTACCGCACCCTGTTCTGACCTCGCCTCGTCTTTTGGACACTCCTAAGGCCCCTGTACCTCTTGTTGGTGCTGTTTCGTCACCCGCTTCAGGTGCTGGGGTTTCGACTGACTCCTTTGATTTGTCTGACCTCCGCTCTCCTTTGACTATGCTTCCGGCCTCTTCCTCTACGGTGCGGCAATTTTCAAATCGCCAGCCTGTCCCATGTCAGACCGACTCGGGTCCCACTTCTAAACGCCAACGACAATCTCCTGATGATGTTACTTCGTTACCTTCCCATTCTACT
This sequence comes from Cherax quadricarinatus, assembly GCF_038502225.1. Taxonomy (NCBI): domain Eukaryota; kingdom Metazoa; phylum Arthropoda; class Malacostraca; order Decapoda; family Parastacidae; genus Cherax; species Cherax quadricarinatus. The sequence continues at coordinate 7,713,302 of NC_091336.1, forward strand.
CGGAAAAGACTGACACGTCACGCACTCCCTCTCCACACTCAGTTTCGGACCACATAATGGACTAAATTCTTTACTTTAAGACCGACTTCTTCTACTGCCTATCTTTCTGACCATAGTATTGGCAAAGCGCTCCTACGCCACGTTTGTAGAGACATTTCCCTTCATGCTCTTAAGAGTGGTACACGCATCATCACAGTCCAGAATTCTACCCAAGCTCATGATCTGTCTCTTCTTTCACATATCGATACTATTCCTATTGCTATCGAAAAACATCATTCCCTCAATTCTTGTAGTGGTACTGTTATTCTGCCCCATACCATAGTCCAACAGACTTTCCAGACATGTGGCACTGACATTCTCAAACAGCTGGAACTCCAAGATCTCCCAATTCTCAGGGTAGACACTTACGTTCTTCCTGCCCGCAGGCGAAGACGATACCCTTGCAATGTGGCTCGTTTAACTTTTGACAGCCGTGAACTCCCATCCTCGATTTATGTAGCAGGACATCGGTTACAAGTTCGGAAGGTGATCCCTACACCACAACAGTGTAGGAATTACTGGCAATTTGGCCACCCAGCAAAATATTGCAGATCTATAGCCGAATGCCCAGTCTGTGGTGCTGATGACCATTCTAATACGTCTTGCAGTCGAACTCCCTGTTGCCTTAATTGTCATGAGGCTCACCCTTCGTACTCTCGCCGTTGCCAAGTCTACTTAAATGAGCGGGAAATTCGTTGCCTCAAAGAGGCAGAAGGTCTCCCTTATGCTATGGCAGTTTCTCATCTCCGCCTCCATTCGAGACTGCCCCGTGTTTCTTATTCTCGTGTTTCAAAGCATCCCCCCACTTCTCTTCCTCAGACCGAACCTAATTACCCCCCAATCCCCCGTTCCCTATCCCATCCTCCCCTTTTTCCTTTCCTCCTCCTCCCCACCCCTCCCTTTTGCCCTTCCTTTTTGGCTTTTGGGATTTATTTTTTTTTTCTCCTACAGGCATGCTAGTTCCTAGGTAGGGAAAAGGGTACCGGGGTCCATCCCATTCCATTGAGGTTCTTGGCGGTGGTGTAGTTTGCTGTGGAATCTGGATTGCCTGGGGATGTCCCGATCCCTCTCCGGTATCTCGGAGGGTGGCTTTGGGTGTCTCTCGGGTGATGGGTGTATCTCTGGAAGCCACCTTTCAGATTCCGGAGGTGGTGGCCGAAGGAGGTATACTTTGTGGTGGATTTCCGGCCGCCCTCTCTTGTCCACCGAGGTAGCTCGGCAGATATGAGGTTGCTATCCCGGATTGCTGGTTTACTGGCATGATGGGTAGGGTATGGCACGGGTTCCATGCTGCATCTGCGCTACTTGTGGTGCTGAGGTCCTCTTGGGCACGGAGGGAGATTTCTGGCCCTTTCATTCCTCCTAGGAACTATACCTCCCTGGTCCCCCCTTTTTTTATTCTTTTTTTTATTTTTATTTTCTTTCTTTTTTTTTCTTAAAAACAAAAAGAAAGAAGTAACCTAACCATGGCAGCCCTAGTCCATGAACCTGCTACCCCCTGGCCCCTTCTTGATACCGCACCCCGTTCTGACCCCGCCTCATCTTTGGACCACTCTTCGGACACTCCTCATGCCTCTGTACCTCTTGTGTTGACTATGCTTCTGGCCTCTCCCTCTACGGTGCGGCAATTTTCGAATCGCTGGCCCGTTCCATGTTGGACCAACTCTGGTCCCACGCCTAAACGCCAACGACAATTACCTGCTCATGATACTTCTCCACCTTCTCGTTCTTCTCAGAAAAGATCGACAAGTCCTTCACTACCTTTCCACGCTCAGTTTCAGACTGCACAATGGACTAAATTCTTCACTTTACGACCGACTTCCTCTACTGCCTTTCTGACCACAGTATTGGCAAGGCACTCCTACGCACACCACTCTTAAGAGTGGTACGCGCATCATCACCGTACAGAATGCTACCCAGGCTCATGAGCTTTCTTGTCTTTCCCATATCGATACTGTTCCTGTCACTATTGAAAAACATCATTCCCTCAAATTCTTGTAGTGGTACCGTCATTCTGCCCCATACCATAGTTCAACAAAATTTCCAGACATGTGGCACTGACATTCTTGAACATCTGGAACTCCAAGATCTCCCAATCCTCAAGGTAGACACTTATGTTCTTCCTGCCCGCGGGTGGAGACGATACCCTAGCAATGTGGCTCGTTTAACATTTGACAGCCGTGAACTCCCATCCTCAGTTTATGTAGCAGGACATCGGTTACAAGTTCGAAAGGTGATCCCTACACCACAACAGTAGAAATTGCTGGCGATTTGGCCATCCAGCGAAATATTGCAGATCTATCGCCGAATGCCCAGTCTGTGGTGCCAATGACCATTCTAATATGTCTTGCAATCGACCTCCCTCTTGCCTTAATTGTCATGAGGCTCACTCTTCGTACTCTCGCCGTTGTCAAGTCTACTTAAACGAGCGGGAAATCCGTTACCTCAAAGAGGCAGAAGGTCTCCCTTATGCCATGGCAGTTTCTCATCTCCGCCTCCAAGGGAGACTACCTTGTGTTTCTTATTCCCGTGTTTCAAAACGTCCCCCCACTTCTGGGATCCCATCTTCTGCAACCACCTCTGTGGTTACCTCTCCCATAGCCACTCCTGTATCTAATTCTTTTGCTGTCCTAGGCTCAGATGTCCCTACTTCAACGCCTCAGTCTGATCTCGCTTCTTCGTGTTCTCCCTCACAAGCCTCAGTAGCGACGAGATCTCGTATGACACCTCCTCCTAATCATCCCTCTACTTCTCTAAAATCAAAAAAAGGTCCGTTAACACCTCCTACCCATCTTCCACCTTATTTTACCTTCCCTGTGTCTGTACCTGGTTCTTCCCCTCTCACTGGCTCTGTTACAAGTGTAGAGGTTCACCCTCCTCCTCATACTGTACCTTCCTCCCCTGTTCCCTCCCAAGTTTCTTCCTCTTCTGCCACCTCCCAGGTTTCTGCCTCTTCTGTCCCCTTCCACGCTTCTCCAGTTCCCTCCACCCTTTCGCCCCCCCTACCTTGGTACAGTCCATTACAGTTCCAATCTTTACTCATCCTCCCCCTACCATTTCCAATATTGTCTCCCATACGACGTCTCTGAATTCCAAAACTCTTGAAGCAATCTCTGAATATATTGCTGAGACCAAACCATGAATGGACACTGATCCACCCTCCGTTCCTTCTCTCTCCTCTGTTCCATCAGTGCAACTCCTTTCTTCACAGCGCACCATTCCTTCGCTGCTTGAATGTTTTCCACTACCTCTGCATGTGGACTTTTCTAACCCCTCTAGTCCGTAGGAACCCTTACCTGCGGATTTCAGGTATCTTTATCATTGCCAATCATGGCCTATTTACAGTGGAATATACGCGGCCTCGGGTAATCGGGGTGAGCTTCAGATGTTACTCTCCCAGTTTTCCCCTGTTGGTGTTTGCTTACAGGAACCAAAATTACACTCTGCTGTTATCTCTCCCATCTCAGGCTATAATTTATTGTATTCTTCAGATCCTTTTCCTGATGGGACCTTTAATGAAAGTGCCCTTCTTCTACGCACAGATATTCCGTACCATCAGCTATTTGTTCGTACTTCGCTGCATTACACAGTAGCACGTATCCACTTGCATAGGTGGTATACACTCTGTTCTTTATATCTCTCTCCTTCTTGGGCATTATCTATTCCGGATATTGCCTTTCTTGTTTCGTCATTACCACCACCGCTTCTGTTACTTGGCGAATTTAATGTCCACCATTTCCTCTGGGGGGGGGGTCTCACTGTGATTCCCGTGGCATTCAGTTAGAGGCTTTTCTTGCCAGGCACCCCTCCATGTTTTAAATACAGGTACTCACACACTCTCTTGCATCGATCTCTCAGTCTGCTCTTCCTCCGCCGCATTAGACTTCACTTGGTCTGTTCTCCCGGACTTACATGACAGTGATTATTTCCCAATCATTCTTACTTCCCCTTCATATTCACCACCTCTTTGCATCCCATGCTGGCAATTTGATCAGGCAAATTGGAACCTTTACTCACAACTAACTGTTTTTAGAGAGGTTCCTTCTTCGTCCTCCATCAATGAACTTTTACACCTCTTCTCGTCCTCCGTTTTAACCGCAGCTTCTAATTGTATACCCCAAACTTCGGACAGGCATTCTCAGAGATGCGTGCCTTGGTGGTCTCCTGCTTGTGCTCGTGCAGTACGTTTGAAACGCACTGCATGGGGCAGGTACCAGTACAATAGAACCACAGAGAGACTTCTTGATTTTAAGCAGAAGCGTGCGATCGCTCGCCGTGTCATCCGTGACGCTAAACGCACTTGCTGACGAGATTATGTCTCCACCATCACCTCTGCTTCCTCTATGAGTGCAGTCTGGAAAAAAGTACGAAAACTGAGTGGTAAATATTCTCCTGACCCGGCTCCTGTTCTGCGGGTTGCCGGTGTTGATATAGCAAACCCACTAGATGTTGCCAATGAAATTGGCAATCATCTGGTCCATATTTCTCAGGGACTCCATCTATGCCCCTCATTTCTTTCCTCAAAGTCTGCCAGAGAGTTAGCACCCTTGGACTTTTCTTCTCTCAGAGAAGAACAGTATAATGTGCCTTTTACACTTCAAGAACTGGAGGCAACACTCTCAGCTTGCCGATCATCGGCAGCTGGGCCCGACGACATTCATATTCGTATGCTACAACATTTACATCAGTCAACCCTTGCAGTCCTATTATGCCTTTACAATCTTATTTGGTCACAAGGAGTTCTTCCACAGCTGTGGAAATCCGCCATTGTTCTCCCTTTCCACAAACCAGGCACTACGGGACATGAAGCCTCCCACTATCGTCCCATTGCTCTTACCAGTGCAGTTTGCAAAGTGATGGAATGCCTAGTAAATAGACATTTAGTGTGGTATTTAGAGACACACAACAGTCTCTCCACTCGTCAATACGGCTTTTGTAAGGGACGTTCTACCATAGACCCCTTACTACGCTTGGATACGTATGTTCGTAATGCCTTTGCGAATAACTGCTCAGTTATTGCCATATTTTTTGACCTTGAGAAGGCATATGACACAACTTGGAGGTATAATATTTTAGCCCAAGCCCACTCCTTAGGCCTTCGAGGCAATCTACCATCCTTCCTTAAGAACTTTTTAACTGACAGGCATTTCCGTGTTTGGGTTAATAATGTGCTCTCTCCGGACTTTATCCAAGCTGAAGGTGTCCCCCAGGGATGTGTTTTGAGCACAACACTTTTTCTCCTTGCTATTAATGATTTGGCCTCTAGTCTTCCATCAAATATTTGGTCATCACTCTGTGTTGATGACTTCACTATTGCATGTGCAGGCGCTGACTGTCACCTCATTACAGTTTCTCTCCAGTATGCAGTCGACCGTGTTTCCAATTGGGCCGCCACACATGGGTTTAAATTTTCCAGTACCAAAACTCGCCAAATTACTTTCACTAGACTCTGTCATCTCCGATCATCCTTTGTACCTCTATGACTCCCATATCCCTGAACATGATACAGTCAGGTTTCTAGGCCTCCTCTTTGACCGTAGGTTATCCTGGAAACCTCACATTACCTCTCTGAAGGCAACTTGTCACAGCTGGCTGAACCTTCTTAAAACCCTTGCTCATCTTTCATGGGGAGCTGATCGTCGAACTCTCCTTCGCCTACATTCCGCCCTCATTTTATCGAAACTTGATTATGGTGACCAGATCTATTCAGCTGCCTCTCCTGCTACTCTCTCTAGCCTTAACCCCATTCATCACCAAGGATTATATTTCTGCCTTGGTGCTTTTCACTCTTCCCCTGTTGAGAGCCTCTATGCAGAAGCGAACGTTCCATCCTTATCCGATCGCCGTGATGCCCATTGCCTTTGCTACTATGTACGCTCTCATGATCTCCGCAATCCTTCCATTTATAGAATGGTCACCGATATTAGTGGACATTCTTTATTTGTTCGCCGCCCCTGTTTGCTCCGTCCCTTCTCCCTTCGCCTACATTCGCTCTTGTCTTCTCTTCAATTACCACCTTTCTATGTTCATATAGCATCTCACTTTTCCCTGCCCCCCTGGAAGTTCCAGCTGTTCGAGTCTGTTCTTTCTCTCTCCCTTGCTTGAAAACCCAACTGTCTACGGTAGCTTCCCGCTCTCTTTTTCTTGACCACTTTAACTCTCATTCTCATGCCATTGCAGTGTACACAGATGGCTCTAAGTCTCCAGACAGCGTCGTACGAGGGCATTTACTATCTTCGGCTAGTATCTTTACTGCTGAATTGTATGCCATTCTTGCAGCTCTTATCTGTATTGCATCTATGCCTGTGTCATCATTTGTGGTTGTCTCAGACTCCCTTAGTGCTTTACAGGCTATACAGAAATTTGATACACCTCACCCCTTAGTCCTCCGTATCCAACTTTGGCTATGCCGCATCTTTACCAAGCATAAAGATATTGTTTTATGTTGGGTCCCTGGTCATGTTGACGTACAGGGCAATGAACAGGCAGACACTGCTGCGCGGTCAGCAGTACATGACCTGCCAGTTTCATATAGAGGTGTTCCATTCACGGACTATTTTGCTGCAATAGCTACCCACCTTCACACCCATTGGCAACAACGTTGGTCTACTCTGCTCAGTAATAAACTTCAATCTATTAAACCGAGTATAGGTTACTGGCCGTCGTCTTGTCACCAGTTTCGAGGTTGGGAGACTACTCTCTCCCGTCTTCGCATTGGCCATACTCGTCTTACTCATGGTTATCTCATGGAGAGGTGCCCTGCTCCTCTCTGTGAGAATTGTCAGGTTCCATTTTAAGTTAGCCACATTTATTAGACTGCCCACTTTATCAACGAGCACGCAGAATATACCTCCAACGTCGTCTTCGCTCCGCTGCTCTCTCTTTACCTTCCCTTCTCGTTGATGGACCCACCTTTCATCCAGACTCTTTCATTGACTTTTTGACAACAACTGACTTCACAAACTCTGATACCTTCAGCCCTTTCTACCTCAGTCTCTTGCTGCCCTCTACCCCGGTACTATCCCCTGCCCCGCTGTTTTCTGTAACCTACTGATCATCCCTCCCCCCTTCTACCGCCCAATACCCTCGCTTCCTTCCTTACCCTGCAGCGCTGTATAGCCCCTGTGGCTTAGCAATTCTTTTTTATAATAATAATAATAATAATAATGTGATCCCAGTGAGGAACTCTTGATGGAAGGAGCTGAAGCTCCTCTCCCTCTCCTTGGATCAAATCTAATTTTTCCCATTCTGCAAATGCTGTGGGCTTGACACTTCCCCAGAAAATAATTAACTAGAACTCACTTTTTCTCCCTCTTAATTATAATAATTATAATCTTTCCTCCCTCTCCCCTTCCTTTCCCCATGATCTCCCTCCTCGCTCACTCCATGCTTATCACTCCATCCTGCCTACTCACCTGGACCAGTATTTCTGTGGCTCTGGGCTCTAGTTCAGTGCGTCCCAGTATAGTATAAGGCAGCAGATACATCACCTCTCCTGTGTACCCAGCTGCTACTGCCATGCCATCTCCAGCTCTTCTGAAACACACATTACATGAAGCTCTTAGTGGCTTCTGATGCTTTGAAGTGACTTTTAGACTAACATAGTGTTAAGGTTACCAACATAAGTTAAGGTGTATTCTAAATAACATTAAACCCTCTATAGGAATGTTCCTTAATCTTGGCCCCTCAAGGGAGGTTCCTAGGCGCTGGTGAGGGGCTCTTGATCTAGGGAACCCTTCCAGTTTACGCTTCTTTTGATTATAATAATCTTGATCTAGGGAATTGGATTTGTGCTTCAGTTCCCTGAATTGAGCCTGAATGCCTTCTATCCTCTCCCCCACAGGCGTTGTATAATCCCTATGGGTTTAGAGTTCCACCATAATAATCCTTAATCTCGGTGAGAGAGACTCCAGAGAATGGAGCTGCCCCTTCCCTGGGCGCTCGGTTTTAATTATAATAATAATAATACCCTTCCTTGGATTACCTCACTGTTCCCATTCATCAAGCGCTAAATATTATGGATTTATTGGCGCTGTATGACCCTTGTAGGTTTAGCGCTTCTTTTTTATTATAATAATATGGATTTATTGGCCTCTCAGAATAAAATAATAAAAATAAAAATATAACCTAAAAAGGTAATTTATGAAGGTGGATTGTGTAGACTTGTGTGGATGTAGTGCAGGTGAGAACGTAGAATATATTGTTAGGAATGATAAGGTGGATATTCTAGCTCTAAGCTAGCATGACCCTTGTGGGTTTAGTGCTTAGTTTTGATTATAATAGTCTAGCTCTAAGGAAACCATGCTGTATAACCCTAGTGGGTTTTTGATTATAATCTAAACAAAACATCGGTAAGAGAGAGTTGAGAAGGAAATGGTGTTAAATCAGGTGTATCAGAAAATTAGAGTTAAAGGATGGGTTAGCAATAATATTAAATAATCAATTATTGAATGTATAAAATATTGACCCACCTTTTTAGGCTCTTAAAAATATTTGGAAGAATAAATTACATTCTAAAAATGCTTTTAATGGCTTAAATTTGTGTGGTATTAGCAGTGTCTTGAACAATGCTAACAAGGGTGCCCTCTGATCTCTACCCTTGTACATACTAATGAGGGTGATTATTCTCATTACCCTTGTAGGACGGTATTGAAAATAAACATTGTCTCAACATACTTGTAGATTGCTATTGACAGTGTCATAAAGCAATAGTTGTATGAACACTGACAAACGAGGTTGCTCAAACCTCTAAGATAACATAAACCTCTCAGAATGGCGAGGATGGTGTGAGGAAACCTCGAAAGGGGGGCGTGAAACCCACCACAAGCTTTTAAAAGCCCAAAAGAGCTTGTGGAAACCTCAAAAGGGTTTGTAAAATCTTGATGGTGAGGGCGGGAAGCCTTCAGAAGTGGCGGGGAAGCCTTATAGCCAACTGCTGAAGCCTCCGCCACTGAGGAACATTTCAATTCGTTTTCTCTGCGCTTAATGGAAATCAACCATGTTTTCCTGGCAACAAATTATCAAGAAATAATTGAATACAAGTGACGCACGATTTTTTGTTCGTCTCCAATTTGTCTATCAGGCGGTCACTCAGCCTGTGTCTATTAGACAGTCACTCAGCTAGTCTGTCTATCAGGCGGTCACTCAGCCTGTGTCTATTAGACAGTCACTCAGCTAGTCTGTCTATCAGGCGGTCACTCAGCCTGTGTCTATTAGACAGTCACTCAGCTAGTCTGTCTATCAGGCGGTCACTCAGCCTGTGTCTATTAAACAGTCACTCAGCTAGTCTGTGTCTATCAGGCGGTCACTCAGCCTGTGTCTATTAGACAGTCACTCAGCTAGTCTGTGTCTATCAGGCGGTCACTCAGCCTGTGTCTATTAGACAATCACTCAGCTAGTCTGTGTCTATCAGGCGGTCACTCAGCCTGTGTCTATTAGACAGTCACTCAGCTAGCCTGTGTCCCTGTACACCATACACCCACCCACCCACACACACACACACACACACACACACACACACACACACACACACACACACACACACACACACACACACACACACACACACACACACAGAAAGTGCAAAGGTTTGCAACAAGACTAGTCACAGAGCTAAGAGGTATGTCCTACGAGGAGAGGTTAAGGGAAATCAACCTGACGACACTGGAGGACAGGAGAGATAGGGGGGACATGATAACGACATACAAAATACTGAGAGGAATTGACAAGGTGGACAAAGACAGGATGTTCCAGAGATTGGACACAGTAACAAGGGGACACAGTTGGAAGCTGAAGACACAGATGAATCACAGGGATGTTAGGAAGTATTTCTTCAGCCACAGAGTAGTCAGTAAGTGGAATAGTTTGGGAAGCAATGTAGTGGAGGCAGGATCCATACATAGCTTTAAGCAGAGGTATGATAAAGCTCACGGCTCAGGGAGAGTGACCTAGTAGCGATCAGTGAAGAGGCGGGGCCAGGAGCTCGGACTCGACCCCCGCAACTAGGTGAGTGAGTACACACACACACACACACACACACACACACACACACACACACACACACACACACACAGGAGGAAGACAACAGTCAAAGACCAGGTGATCAGATTAAGGACAGAAGGTGGAGAACTCACAAGAAATGATCAGGAGGTATGTGAGGAGCTGAACAGGAGATTTAAGGAAGTTTTTACAGTAGAGACAGGAAGGGCTGTGGGAAGACAGCACAGAAGGGAACATCAAGAGGGAATATACCAACAAGTGTTGGATGACATACAAACAACTGAGGAGGAGGTGAAGAAGCTCTTAAGTGACCTTGACACCTCAAAGGCGATGGGACCGGACAACATCTCCCTATGGGTCCTTAGAGAAGGAGCAGAGATGCTGTGCGTGCCTCTAACCACAATCTTCAACACATCCCTTGAAACTGGGCAACTACCTGAGAAATGGAAGACAGCTAATGTAGTCCCCATATTTAAGAAAGGAAACAGAAACGAGGCACTAAACTACAGACCTGTGTCTCTGACATGTATTGTGTGCAAAGTCATGGAGAAGATTATCAGGAGGAGAGTGGTCGAACACCTGGAAAGGAACAAGATTATAAATGAAAACCAGCATGGGTTCATGGAAGGCAAATCTTGTATCACAAACCTCCTGGAGTTTTATGACAAGGTAACAGAAGTAAGACACGAGAGAGAGGGGTGGGTAGATTGCGTTTTCCTAGACTGCAGGAAGGCCTTTGACACAGTTCCCCACAAGAGATTAGTGCAGAAGCTGGAGGATCAGGCGCATGTAAAAGGGAGGGCACTGCAATGGATAAGGGAATACCTGACAGGGAGGCAGCAATGAGTCATGGTACGTGAAGAGGTATCACAGTGGGCGCCTGTTACGAGCGGGGTCCCACAGGGGTCAGTTCTAGGACCAGTACTATTTTTGATATATGTGAACGACATGATGGAAGGAATAGACTGAAGTGTCCCTGTTCGCAGATGACGTGAAGTTGATGAGAAGAATTAAATCGGCGAGGATGAGGCAGGACTGCAAAGAGACCTGGACAGGCTGGACATGTGGTCCAGTAACTGGCTTCTCGAATTCAATCCAGCCAAATGCAAAGTCATGAAGATTGGGGAGGGGCAAAGAAGACCGCAGACAGAGTATAGGCTAGGTGGACAAAGACTACAGACCTCACTCAGGGAGAAAGATCTTGGGGTGACCATAACACCGAGCACATCACCGGAGGCACACATCAACCAAATAACCGCTGCAGCATACGGGCGCCTGGCAAACCTGAGAATAGCGTTCCGATACCTTAATAAGGAATCGTTCAAGACATTGTACACTGTGTATGTTAGGCCCATACTGGAGTATGCAGCACCAGTCTGGAACCCACACCTGGTCAAGCACGTCAAGAAGTTAGAGAAAGTACAAAGGTTTGCAACAAGGCTAGTCCCAGAGCTCAAAGGAATGTCGTACAAGGAAAGGTTAAGGGAAATCGGACTGACGACACTGGAGGACAGAAGGGTCAGGGGAGACATGATAACGACATACAAGATACTGCGGGGAATAGACAAGGTGGACAGAGATAGGATGTTCCAGAGAGGGGACACAGGGACAAGGGGTCACAACTGTAAGCTGAAGACTCAGACGAGTCACAGGGACGTTAGGAAGTATTTCTTCAGTCATAGAGTCGTCAGCAAGTGGAATAGCCTAGCAAGTGAAGTAGTGGAGGCAGGAACCATACATAGTTTTAAGAAGAGGTATGACAAAGCTCAGGAAGCAGAGAGAGAGAGGACCCAGTAGCGATCAGTGAAGAGGCGGGGCCAGGAGCTGAGTCTCGACCCCTGCAACCACAATTAGGTGAGTACAATTAGGTGAGTACACACACACACACACACAGAACAGCAGGAGGCCAAGGCAAGAGTACGACGAGAGCAATAGAGCGATGGTTGACACACTGGCTACAGTGGCCAGAAGAGCTCATGCATGCAGGGCAAAACTCCTGATCATGGGTGACTTTAACCACAAGGAGATCGATTGGGAGAACTTGGACCCGCATGGGGGCCAAGATACATGGAGGGCTAAGATGATGGAGGTTGTACTGGAAAACTTCATGTACCAACACGTAAGGGACACTACAAGAGAGAGAGGAGAGGATGAACCAGCAAGGCTGGACTTAGTATTCACCTTGAGTAGTGCAGATATCGAGGACATCACATATGAAAGACCCCTTGGGGCCAGTGACCATGTGGTTTTAAGCTTCGAATACAGAGTAGAGCTACAAGTGGAGGGAGAAGCAGGAAGGCCAGGACGAATGAAGCCAAACTACAAGAAAGGGGACTACACAGGAATGAGGAACTTCCTGAACGGGGTTCAGTGGGACAGAGAACTGGCAGGGAAGCCAGTTAATGAGATGATGGAATATGTAGCAACAAAATGCAAGGAGGCTGAGGAGAGGTTTGTACCCAAGGGTAACAGGAATAATGAAAAAGCCAGGATGAGCCCATGGTTTACCCAAAGGTGCAGGGAAGCAAAAACCAAGTGTGCTAGGGAATGGAAGAAATATAGAAGGCAAAGGACCCAGGAGAATAAGGAGAGCAGTCGTAGAGCCAGAAACGAATATGCACAGATAAGAAGGGAGGCCCAAAGACAATATGAAAATGACATAGCAGCGAAAGCCAAATCTGACCCGAAACTGTTGTACAGCCACATCAGGAGGAAAACAACAGTCAAGGACCAGGTAATCAGGCTAAGGAAGGAAGGAGGAGAGACAACAAGAAATGACAGTGAAGTATGTGAGGCACTCAACAAGAGATTCAAAGAAGTGTTCACAGAGGAGACAGAAGGGGCTCCAGAAAGACGGAGAGGTGGGGCACACCACCATGTGCTGGATACAGTGCACACAACCGAGGAAGAAGTGAAGAGGCTTCTGAGTGAGCTAGATACCTCAAAGGCAATGGGGCCAGATAACATCTCCCCATGGGTATTGAGAGAGGGAGCAGAGGCGCTATGTGTACCCCTAACAACAATATTCAATACATCTATCGAAACAGGGAGATTGCCTGAGGCATGGAAGACAGCAAATGTAGTCCCAATCCTTAAAAAAGGAGACAGACATGAAGCACTAAACTACAGACCAGTGTCACTGACATGTATAGTATGCAAAATCATGGAGAAGATTATCAGGAGAAGAGTGGTGGAACACCTAGAAAGGAATGATCTCATCAACAGCAGCCAACATGGTTTCAGGGACGGGGAATCCTGTGTCACAAACCTACTGGAGTTCTATGACATGGTTACAGCAGTAAGACAAGAGAGAGAGGGGTGGGTGGATTGCATATTCTTGGACTGCAAGAAGGCGTTTGACACAGTTCCACACAAGAGATTGGTGCAAAAACTGGAGGACCAAGCAGGGATAACAGGGAAGGCACTACAATGGATCAGGGAATACTTGTCAGGAAGACAGCAGCGAGTCATGGTACGTGGCGAGGTGTCAGAGTGGGCACCTGTGACCAGCGGGGTCCCACAGGGGTCAGTCCTAGGACCAGTGCTGTTTCTGGTATTTGTGAACGACATGACGGAAGGAATAGACTCTGAGGTGTCCCTGTTTGCAGATGACGTGAAGTTGATGAGAAGAATTCACTCGATCGAAGACCAGGCAAAACTACAAAGGGATCTGGACAGGCTGCAGGCCTGGTCCAGCAATTGGCTCCTGGAGTTCAATCCTACCAAGTGCAAAGTCATGAATATTGGGGAAGGGCAAAGAAGACCGCAGACGGAGTACAGTCTAGGGGGCCAGAGACTACAAACCTCACTTAAGGAAAAAGATCTTGGGGTGAGTATAACACCAGACACATCTCCTGAAGCGCACATCAACCAAATAACTGCTGCAGCATATGGGCGCCTAGCAAACCTCAGAACAGCATTCCGACATCTTAATAAGGAATCGTTCAGGACCCTGTACACCGTGTACGTTAGGCCCATATTGGAGTATGGGGCACCAGTTTGGAACCCACACCTAGCCAAGCACGTAAAGAAACTAGAGAAAGTGCAAAGGTTTGCAACAAGACTAGTCCCAGAGCTAAGAGGTATGTCCTACGAGGAGAGGTTAAGGGAAATCAACCTGACGACACTGGAGGACAGGAGAGATAGGGGGGACATGATAACGACATACAAAATACTGAGAGGAATTGACAAGGTGGACAAAGACAGGATGTTCCAGAGATTGGACACAGTAACAAGGGGACACAGTTGGAAGTTGAAGACACAGATGAATCACAGGGATGTTAGGAAGTATTTCTTTAGCCACAGAGTAGTCAGTAAGTGGAATAGTTTGGGAAGCGATGTAGTGGAGGCAGAATCCATACATAGCTTTAAGCAGAGGTATGATAAAGCTCACGGCTCAGGGAGAGTGACCTAGTAGCGATCAATGAAGAGGCGGGACCAGGAGCTCGGACTCGACCCCCGCAACCTCAACTAGGTGAGTACAACTAGGTGAGTACACACACACACACACACACAATAATCTTCCTCTATCAAATTTTCGATTATTACGAATTAACTTAACTTGTAAGCTCACTAGTTAATTGCGCTTAATTACATATGCAATTATACATAATCGCATAGATAATTAGATATGATTATCCCTGCGAGGAAATTTACACAAATGCCAAAATCATTGACAATTGTTGGCAATATTAGAGAAATTTAAAGTGCCTTTGTTGTTGAGGATTTAATTAAGAATACTTGAGTGTGAGAGAGGTTCCAAACCTGTTAAAAAGGTTCCAAACCTGTTAAAAAGGTTCCAAACCTGTTGAAAGGTTCCAAACCTGTTAAGAATGGTTCTAAGCCTGTTCCCCTCAAGGGAGGTTCCTTGACGCTGGTGAGGGGCTCTTGATCTAGGGAATTGGATTTGTGTTCCGGTTCCCTGAATTGTGCCTGAATAAATTCCATCCCCCCCTACATGCCCTGTATGATTCTACGGGTTTAGCGCTTCCCTGTGATTATAATAATCCAAACCTGTTAAATAAATATTCGAAACCTGTTGAAGAAAAGGTTCCACATCTGTTGTATTTAAACAAAAATCGAACGTGTTAAAAACTTCCAAACATATTCAGGTGTAATTTGTGTGGATAAAGTGTGGCAACCTAACAACATGTCGAAATTATGTTAATAAAATGTTAGAAAAAGGCGAGTGACAGTTGTAAAGACGAAGATGTGCGTTAGAAACGTGCCATAAAGTGGCACTTTGATGTTTTTAACCAGTTACCAAGTGTCAGAGGTGCCAGAAATACAAACATTATGGAAATATACCCCTCAAGGAAGGTTCCTTGACGCTGGTGAGGGGCTCTTGATCTAGGGAACTGGATCTGTGCTCCATTTCCCTGAATTAACTCTGAATACCTTCCATCCCCCCACAGGCGCTGTATAATCCTACGGGTTTAGCACTTCCCCCTTGATTATAATAATAATAATATGGAAATATTAAAAAATAGGGCTTCGAAAAGGCATCAGGAGTGTTAAAGAGGGTCCTGGAGAAGGTAAGTCAAGTGAACTAATTCTCCAGTCACGTTCAAGATTTAATATGCAATTAAAGGAGCTCTGAAATGCTATTAAAAGTGTCAAGAGGATTTATAGAAGTATGTCAAGAATGTATCGAAATTATGTGGTCAATGTAAGGTCAAATATGTGTCAAGTATTTCAGAAACTGAATTGTTGCAAAGGACCACTAATGTCAAGCTGTAAACATGTCACCTTTATAAGGTGACGAAAGACGAATAGGTATAAAGGAACACTTAAAAGAGGTCAGGAGGCCATAAAGCAACGAACTCTTCCTCTTCTCACTTTTTTCAACGTCTCGTATACATAATTTTTGTTGTCCGCGCTTTTGGGATAATAGAGATATCCACATAAACTTCCATTTCTTGTTTGTATGAGATAGGCCATTTGGAGATGGCAATTACCAAGTAAGAGTTACTCCAGCAGTGCTGGCAGGAGACCCTTAAGGCTGCCGTAACTGCTGAAGTTCAGGCTGACACATTTCAACACTGAAACACATCCTGTGTGATAGAAAATGACAAGGAAACACAGCTAACTTTTGTTCCCACTGTGTAACTATTATGTATGATAGTGTAGCAGCACACTGCAGGTGTTCCTACTGTGTAACTATTATGTATGATAGTGTAGCAGCACACTGCAGGTGTTCCCACTGTGTAACTATTATATAGTGTACCAACACACTGCTGATATATCTAACTTTGGTAAATAAAAAAAATATATCAAGAGGAGGTTTAAATATGAGGGAAACTTCACAAAGAAGAATGTTGTATACAACGATGAAAGACTTTCAAGGACACAAAGTTGTTGTTTGTTCAAGAAACACCGTCTGGGGTTCCTCTTAGCTCGTCAAAACTCAAAGTGTCAACCAAGAAAACAAAGTCAACTTCATCCCAATTTCCAGGGCAAAATTTCTCTTAATTTTCATTACATATGTTAAGTTTCCTCTATTAAAACCGATTTCGCATTAAGAGTCAAAAAGAAGCATTTTCCCAACATATAAGCGAGATGCTTACAAATATACCATAATACTTTCCTATTTGTTTTTCTTTTACACAGCTGGAAGAAGACTGGAACATCGTACCTTGTGTTTATACAAGAATATATACGCTAACAGGTGTATATATGCCTACATAATATATATATATATATATATATATATATATATATATATATATATATATATATATATATATATATATATATATATATATATATATATATATATATATATATATATATATAGGTTACAATGGGCTAGTAACCCCTTTTCCTGTAAAGATTACTAAAAAGAATAAGAAGAAAATTATCAAAGTGGGAAGTCTGAATGTGCGTGGATGTTGTGCGAATGATAAGAAAGAGATGATTGTGGATGTTATGAATGAGAAGAAGGTGGATGTCCTGGCTTTAAGTGAAACAAAGCTGAAGGGGGTGGGAGAGTTTCAATGGAGAGGAAGAAATGGGATTAGGTCAGGGGTTTCACATAGAGTTAGAGCTAAAGAAGGAGTAGCAATAATGTTGAAGGATAAGCTATGGCAGGAAAAGAGCGTCTATAAATGCATTAATTCAAGGATTATGTGGAGTAAAATAAAGATTGGATGTGAAAAGTGGGTTATAATAAGCGTGTATGCACCTGGAGAAGAGAGAAATGTAGAGGAGAGAGAGAGATTTTGGGAAATGTTGAGTGAATGCGTGGGGAGTTTTGAATCAAGTGTGACAGTAATGGTGGTTGGGGATTTCAATGCTAATTTGGGTAAAAATGTTATAGAGGGAGTAGTAGGTAAATTTGGGGTGCCAGGGGTAAATGTAATTGGGGAGCCTTTAATTGAGCTATGTGTAGAAAGAGATTTGGTAATAAGTAATACATATTTTATGAAAAAGAGGATAAATAAATATACAAGGTATGATGTAGCACTTAATGAAAGTAGTTTATTAGATTATGTATTGGTGGATAAAAGGTTGATGGGTAGGCTCCAGGATGTACATGTTTATAGAGGGGCAACTGATATATCGGATCATTATTTAGTTGTAGCTACAGTTAGAGTAAGAGGTAGATGGGAAAAGAGGAAGGTGGCAACAACAAGTAAGAGGGAGGTGAAAGTGTATAAACTAAGGGAGGAGGAAGTTCGGGTGAGATATAAGCGACTATTGGCAGAAAGGTGGGCTAGTGCAAAGATGAGTAGTGGGGGGCCCCCGTTGAAGAGGGTTGGAATAGTTTTAAAAATGCAGTATTAGAATGTGGGGCAGAAGTTTGTGGTTATAGGAGGGTGGGGGCAGGAGGAAAGAGAAGTGATTGGTGGAATGATGAAGTAAAGGGTGTGATAAAAGAGAAAAAGGTAGCTTACGAGAGGTTTTTACAAAGCAGAAGTGTTATAAGAAGAGCAGAGTATATGGAGAGTAAAAGAAAGGTGAAGAGAGTGGTGAGAGAGTGCAAAAGGAGAGCGGATGAAAGAGTGGGAGAGGCACTGTCAAGAAATTTTAATGAAAATAAGAAAAAAATTTGGAGTGAGTTAAACAAGTTAAGAAAGCCTAGGGAAAGTATGGATTTGTCAGTTAAAAACAGAGTAGGGGAGTTAGTAGATGGGGAGAGGGAGGTATTAGGTAGATGGCGAGAATATTTTGAGGAACTTTTAAATGTTAAGGAAGAAAGAGAGGCAATAATTTCATGCACTGGTCAGGGAGGTATACCATCTTTTAGGAGTGAAGAAGAGCAGAATGTAAGTGTGGGGGAGGTACGTGAGGCATTACGTAGAATGAAAGGGGGTAAAGCAGCTGGAACTGATGGGATCATGACAAATGTTAAAAGCAGGGGGGGATATAGTGTTGGAGTGGTTGGTACTTTTGTTTAATAAATGTATGAAAGAGGGGAAGGAACCTAGGGATTGGCGGAGAGAATGTATAGTCCCTTTATATAAAGGGAAAGGGGACAAAAGAGACTGTAAAAATTATAGAGTAATAAGTTTACTGAGTATACCAGGAAAAGTGTACGGTAGGGTTATAATTGAAAGAATTAGATGTAAGACAGAATGTAGGATTGCGGATGAGCAAGGAGGTTTCAGAGTTGGTAGGGGATGTGTAGATCAAGTGTTTACATTGAAGCATATATGAGAAAAGTATTTAGATAAAGGTAAGGAAGTTTTTATTGCATTTATGGATTTAGAAAAGGCATATGATAGAGTGGACAGAGGAGCAATGTGGCAGATGTTGCAAGTATATGGAATAGGTGGTAAGTTATTAAATGCTGTAAAGAGTTTTTAT
>NC_091336.1:7739647-7787147 GCF_038502225.1 Cherax quadricarinatus
TATATGGCAAGATGAACGTTGCTATTTAAGCCAAGATCACAAGTTCTGCCTATTCGGCACTACATACATATTTATATATATATATATATATATATATATATATATATATATATATATATATATATATATATATATATATATATATATATATATATATATATATATATATATATATATATATATATATATATATATATATATATATACCTACATATATATAATTGCCGTCATGAGTGAGGAATGATAGTTAAATGTGGTAGGATATGTCCGTAGAGTTTTTATGGGGGGGGGAGGGTGAGAATGGCAGTGAAATCTGAGCGTTCGTGTCCGTAGACTTATCCTAACGGGATGGAAAAGAAATGTGGGTGAATATATCCGTAGAGTTAAGTACAACGTTAGTGAAATGTGGCATGATTTGACCGTAGAGTTTATATATGTGTATAAATAAATAAATATATATATATATATATATATATATATATATATATATATATATATATATATATATATATATATATATATATATATATATATATATATATATATATTGGTCTGCTTATATATATATATGGGGCAGCAAGGCGCAGAGCCATATATATATATATATATATATATATATATATATATATATATATATATAGTGCTATATATATATATATATATATATATATATATATATATATATATATATATATATATACCTCTGGTGTAAATTGTGGGACCCATAGCCTCGGAGAAGTGGACAAAAAGGCTTCAAGGAAGAATATTTGGATTTCTTCTTGAAGCCGTTTGAATATTCCACTTCCCCTACCACCCCATCTTTCAGTATATATATTTTTTTTACCAATAGGAATATTTTATTACATAATATGGTACAGAAGATTTAAGAGATACATTGTTGATATAAAGGTGGCATATAAGGTACATGTTGTTACGTGTGTATCACCGATTATAAGGCGAAAATCTCATCCAGCTCCTCAGAGCTGGGGCGTGTGCCCAAAATATAGCAGGCATTACCCCTTTGAACAGCCACACTGAGCCGCTGGAACAGAAAACTAGCTTCCCTGGGATCCCTAGTTACCCTGATGAGCCTTTTTCCCAGCTCCTTAAGGAATTTAGATGCACTCTTTCCCCATAAGCCAAGGGTCTCAGAGCCTATGGGAACAAACATATAATGATGGGCAAGTTCTCCATATTTTCTAGACTTTTGGGACTCCCTGAAGCTGGCAGCTGCCCCTCCTTCCTCCCTGGTGTATTGGAGATAGGTATCAGCCAAGGTAGATGCACGTGTATAGTCCCACACCACCTGCTTCCCATCTGTCCAGGCTTGAAGGGTGATACCATCTGGACGCTTCTGGCTGCCATCAGATCTGCATAGTTGGGGTGGCTCCCTTACTGCTGGGCATCCAGCTGTTGTGAGGCTCCTCTTGATAATGTTATTAACCTCCTCATGTCTTGCAATCTTTCCCTCGGATTTACGGCACACAAGTCCATGGTACCCGAATCGGTCTGCTGCTTCACTGCCACAAATACACCTGTGTTCGGCTTGAATAGGGGCGGCAAGTCGAAGGGCAACACCGATGCGGATGGTCTGTGGGTCGAGGCGTGTGCCAAGGCTGGAGTTGGGAACAGCCAACAGAAAGTCCCCAGCATGAGGGGCTCTCACTGCCAGGAGGCGGGATCTATCCTTCCCTAACACACTCTGAAGCATTGTTGAGGCTATATTTTCCACTATTGGACCATTCCTGTGCGATTGTTTGTAGTTGTTGGGGGGAGCAGGTCTGGTTTCTGAGCCCGTTAGATTATCCCAGATCATTGCTCCGTCAATGAATTTTTGGTCCTGGACTCCAACCTTGTCCCTAAGATGTTCAGGGAGAATCGCTGCTACAAGCTCTCTGGATGCAATACACGAGGACAGAAAAGCAGGTAACGCAATCTGTGATGACTTGCAGACACCGATGCCTCCTAGTCTGACTGGAAGTGTAGCTTGGTTCCACTGCCCGTCTTATAGAGTAAGGTTCAGTACTTTCGTTAAAATCTGCCTCAGAATACTGTCATATTCGTGCAGTATAGGGTTATCATATGAAGGTGCACATCTTAGGAAATATGTCAACCTGGGCAGACTCAAGCACTTTGTGAGAAGGCACAAGGCATCGTGGGTGTCCAGATTGCCTATTCGTTGTTCCATTCTCCTTAACTCTTCCAATTTCTTCCTGAGAATTGTGTCAATGGCATTGCTTCCCAGAGGTGCTCCTAGCAAGACACTATTTGTGGGGGGCAATGACTGCTGCTCCTGGTAGTTTTGATCTCACTGCATTTATCACTTGTTGACTGACTGAGATGATTTCACATTTGGATGGATTCAGGACGAGACCCATTTCCTGTCCCCGTGTCATTACCTGTGTAAGGTCATGTAGGAGGGACTCTTTTTGTACCTGCTAGTGTGCCATCATCTAGGAACCAGATGTTTAGCTCGCTGGTCAGTCTGACTGTGATTTCCCTAACTGCTATACAGAAGAGAAATGGTGCAAGAGGATCTCCTTGTTGGACACCCTCCGATGATGTGATTTCTTGCTCTCCAAACAGAAGCATTGATTCCTTGCTATACCCAGCTGAAACAAAAGGGAAGAGACCAGGGAAATGTTCTTGTACTGCTGCTAATACAACGTCTCTTTTCAGGAGATTGAACGCATTCTTGAAATCTAATTTTGCCACTGCATTGTCCTCAAGCAGGTTGTAAACTTATCTAAAATATATTTAGTTGGGTTAGGCTAAAATAAATTGCGCTTGTTACAATAAGGTTAGGTAAGTTTTCTAAGTTCCTTTTGGTGCAAAATTATAATTTTTACATCAACATTAATGAAAAAATATATCTTTAAACGTATAAGAGAAAAGTTTAGAAGGGACTTAATTTTAAATGAGTTCTTGCTAATTGACCAGTTTTACATATTCGGCGCGACACACACACACACACACACACACACACACACACACACACATATATATATATATATATATATATATATATATATATATATATATATATATATATATATATATATATATATATATATATATATATATATAGTAGGTAGTAGGTTGGTAGACAGCAACCACCCAGGGAAGTACTACCGTCCTGCCAGATGACTGTGAAACAGAAACCTGTAACTGTTTTGCATGATGGTAGGATTGCTGGTTTCTTTTTCTGTCTCATAAACACGCTAGATAACAGGGATATCTTGCTACTCCTACTTACACTTTGGTCACACTTCACAGACACGCACATGCATATATATATATATATATATATATATATATATATATACATACATCTAGGTTTTTCTCCTTTTTCTAAATAGCTCTTGTTCTTCTTTATTTCTTCTATTGTCCATGGGGAAGTGGAAAAGAATCTTTCCTCCGTAAGCCATGCGTGTCGTATGAGGCGACTAAAATGCCGGGAGCAATGGGCTAGTAACTCCTTCTCCTGTAGACATTTACTAAAAAAGAGAAGAAGAAAAACTTTATAAAACTGGGATGCTTAAATGTGCGTGGATGTAGTGCGGATGACAAAAAACAGATGATTGCTGATGTTATGAATGAAAAGAAGTTGGATGTCCTGGCCCTAAGCGAAACAAAGCTGAAGGGGGTAGGGGAGTTTCAGTGGGGGGAAATAAATGGGATTAAATCTGGAGTATCTGAGAGAGTTAGAGCAAAGGAAGGGGTAGCAGTAATGTTGAAGGATCAGTTATGGAAGGAGAAAAGAGAATATGAATGTGTAAATTCAAGAATTATGTGGATTAAAGTAAAGGTTGGATGCGAAAAGTGGGTCATAATAAGCGTGTATGCACCTGGAGAAGAGAGGAATGTAGAGGAGAGAGAGAGATTTTGGGAGATGTTAAGTGAATGTATAGGAGCCTTTGAACCAAGTGAGAGAGTAATTGTGGTAGGGGATCTGAATGCTAAAGTAGGAGAAACTTTTAGAGAGGGTGTGGTAGGTAAGTTTGGGGTGCCAGGTGTAAATGATAATGGGAGCCCTTTGATTGAACTTTGTATGAAAGGGGTTTAGTTATAGGTAATACATATTTTAAGAAAAAGAGGATAAATAAGTATACAAGATATGATGTAGGGCGAAATGACAGTAGTTTGTTGGATTATGTATTGGTAGATAAAAGACTGTTGAGTAGACTTCAGGATGCACATGTTTATAGAGGGGCCACAGATATATTAGATCACTTTCTAGTTGTAGCTACACTGAGAGTAAAAGGTAGATGGGATACAAGGAGAATAGAAGCATCAGGGATCAGAGAGGTGAAGGTTTATAAACTAAAAGAGGAGGCAGTTAGGGTAAGGTATAAACAGCTATTGGAGGATAGATGGGCTAATGAGAGCATAGGCAATGGGGTCGAAGAGGTATGGGGTAGGTTTAAAAATGTAGTGTTAGAGTGTTCAGCAGAAGTTTGTGATTACAGGAAAGTGGGTGCGGGAGGGAAGAGGAGTGATTGGTGGAATGACGATGTAAAGAGAGTAGTAAGGGAGAAAAAGTTAGCATATGAGAAGTTTTTACAAAGTAGAAGTGATGCAAGGAGGGAAGAGTATATGGAGAAAAAGAGAGAGGTTAAGAGAGTGGTGAAGCAATGTAAAAAGAGAGCAAATGAGAGAGTGGGTGAGATGTTATCAACAAATTTTGTTGAAAATAAGAAAAAGTTTTAGAGTGAGATTAACAAGTTAAGGAAGCCTAGAGAACAAATGGATTTGTCAGTTAAAAATAGGAGAGGAGAGTTATTAAATGGAGAGTTAAAGGTATTGGGAAGATGGAGGGAATATTTTGAGGAATTGTTAAATGTTGATGAAGATAGGGAAGCTGTGATTTCGTGTATAAGGTAAGGAGGAATAACATTTTGTAGGAGTGAGGAAGAGCCAGTTGTGAGTGTGGGGGAAGTTCGTGAGGCAGTAGGTAAAATGAAAGGGGGTAAGGCAGCCGGGATTGATGGGATAAAGATAGAAATGTTAAAAGCAGGTGGGGAAATAGTTTTAGAGTGGTTGGTGCAATTATTTAATAAATGTATGGAAGAGTGTAAGGTATCTAGGGATTGGCATGCATAGTTCCTTTGTATAAAGGCAAAGGGGACAAAAGGGAGTGCAAAAATTATAGGGGGATAAGTCTGTTGAGTATACCTGGTAAAGTGTATGGTAGAGTTATTATTGAAAGAATTAAGAGTAAGACGGAGAATAGGATAGCAGATGAACAAGGAGGCTTTAGGAAAGGTAGGGGGTGTGTGGACCAGGTGTTTACAGTGAAACATATAAGTGAACAGTATTTAGATAAGGCTAAAGAGGTCTTTGTGGCATTTATGGATTTGGAAAAGGCGTATGACAGGGTGGATAGGGGGGCAATGTGGCAGATGTTGCAGGTGTATGGTGTAGGAGGTAGGTTACTGAAAGCAGTGAAGAGTTTTTACGAGGATAGTGAGGCTCAAGTTAGAGTATGTAGGAAAGAGGGAAATTATTTCCCAGTAAAAGTAGGCCTTAGACAAGGATGTGTGATGTCACCGTGGTTGTTTAATATATTTATAGATGGGGTTGTAAGAGAAGTAAATGCGAGGGTCTTGGCAAGAGGCGTGGAGTTAAAAGATAAAGAATCACACATAAAGTGGGAGTTGTCACAGTTGCTCTTTGCTGATGACACTGTGCTCTTGGGAGATTCTGAAGAGAAGTTGCAGAGATTGGTGGATGAATTTGGTAGGGTGTGCAAAAGAAGAAAATTAAAAGTGAATACAGGAAAGAGTAAGGTTATGAGGATAACAAAAAGATTAGGTGATGAAAGATTGGATATCAGATTGGAGGGAGAGAGTATGGAGGAGGTGAATGTATTCAGATATTTGGGAGTGGACGTGTCAGAGGATGGGTCTATGAAAGATGAGGTGAATCATAGAACTGATGACTGGAAAAGGGTGAGTGGTGCACTTAGGAGTCTGTGGAGACAAAGAACTTTGTCCTTGGAGGCAAAGAGGGGAATGTATGAGAGTATAGTTTTACCAACGCTCTTATATGGGTTTGAAGCATGGGTGATGAATATTGCAGCGAGGAGAAGGCTGGAGGCAGTGGAGATGTCATGTCTGAGGGCAATGTGTGGTGTGAATATAATGCAGAGAATTCGTAGTTTGGAAGTTAGGAGGAGATGCGGGATTACCAAAACTGTTGTCAAGAGGGCTGAGTAAGGGTTGTTGAGGTGGTTCGGACATGTAGAGAGAATGGAGCGAAACAGAATGACTTCAAGAGTGTATCAGTCAGTAGTGGAAGGAAGGCGGGGTAGGGGTCGGCCTAGGAAAGGTTGGAGGGAGGGGGTAAAGGAGGTTTTGTGTTCGAGGGGCTTGGACTTCCAGCAGGCATGCGTGAGCGTGTTTGATAGGAGTGAATGGAGACAAATGGTTTTTAATACTTGACGTGCTGTTGGAGTGTGAGCAAAGTAACATTTATGAAGGGGTTCAGGGAAACCGGCAGGCCGGACTTGAGTCCTGGAGATGGGAAGTACAGTGCCTGCACTCTGAAGGAGGGGTGTTAATGTTGCAGTTTAAAAACTGTAGTGTAAAGCACCCTTCTGGCAAGACAGTGATGGAGTGAATGATGGTGAAAGTTTTTCTTTTTCGGGTCACCCTTCCTTGGTGGGAATCGGCCAGTGTGATAATAAAAAAAAATAATAATAAAATATATATATATATATATATATATATATATATATATATATATATATATATATATATATATATATATATATATATATATATGTCGTGCCGAATATGTAAAACTGGTCAATTAGCAAGAACTCATTTAAAATTAAGTCCCTTCTAAAATTTTCTCTTATACGTTTAAAGATATATTTTTTCATTAATGCTGATGTAAAAATTTATAATTTTGCGCCAAAAGGAACTTAGAAAACTTACCTAACCTTATTATAACAAGCGCAATTTATTTTAGCCTAACCCAACTAAATATATTTTAGATTTGTTTACAATAATTTAATACTAAACAAACACAGTGAAATATATTTTGTTCGTTAGGTTCAGAATGATTTTGGCGAAATTATTGCATACACAAATTTCCACTTGTCCTATATGGCAAGATGAACGTTGCTATTTAAGCCAAGATCGCAAGTTCTGCCTATTCGGCACGACATATATATATATATATATATATATATATATATATATATATATATATATATATATATATATATATATATATATATATATATATATATATATATATATATATATATATATATATATATATATATATATATATATACGTATATACAAGGGAGGTACCACCTCTAGAACTGTCCTGGGGACCCTCATCCTTAGAGAAAAGAATAAACAAACTTGCTTCAGGGAAAACTGAAGGTTCTCCCTGAAGCTGTTTGAAAATTTTCTCCTGCCACCCCTTATATTTAATATATATTTTATTTAAAGATAAAATACGTTGACAAAAATACAGTAAAAAGTAAAACAACATAGATAACAACTCAAAGTTACATCTCAAATACTTCGTCCAGCTCCCCAGCGGTGGACAGCGTGCCCAGAATGCTGCAGGCATTTCCCCTCTGGATCGTAACACTGAGTCTCTGAAAGAGGAAGCTGGCTGCCCTGTGGTCCTTGGTATCTATGGTGAGTTTTTCCTCTTTGAGGAACTTTAGAACACACTTGCCCCATGCTCCAAGGGTCTCCGATTCTATTGGGATGAAGATATAGCAAGGGGGAAGGTCTTCATATTTGCGGATCTTCTGGGTCTCCCTGCAGCTGGCAGCTCCACCCCCTTCAATTATGGAGTATGGCAAGTAGGTGTCTATTAATGTGGCGGCACAGCTGTAGTCCCAGGCATTCTACTTTCCATCCTTCCAGGGTAGCATAGTGGCTCCATCAGGACGCTTTTGACTTCCGTCAGACCTCTGCACTTGGGGTTCCCGTTGAGCTGGGCAACGGGCTGTGGCGAGGCTTCTCTTTATGATGTCGTTGACTTCCCCATGTCTGGCATACTTCCCTTCTGATGTGTGACATACGAGACCATGAAGTTCGAATATATGTATATATATATATATATATATATATATATATATATATATATATATATATATATATATATATATATATATATAAAATGAAAGGGGGTAAAGCAGCTGGAACTGATGGGATCATGACAGAAATGTTAAAAGCAGGGGGGGATATAGTGTTGGAGTGGTTGGTACTTTTGTTTAATAAATGTATGAAAGAGGGGAAGGTACCTAGGGATTGGCAGAGAGCATGTATAGTCCCTTTATATAAAGGGAAAGGGGACAAAAGAGACTGTAAAAATTATAGAGGAATAAGCTTACTGAGTATACCAGGAAAAGTGTACGGTAGGGTTATAATTGAAAGAATTAGAGGTAAGACAGAATGTAGGATTGCGGATGAGCAAGGAGGTTTTAGAGTGGGTAGGGGATGTGTAGATCAGGTGTTTACATTGAAGCATATATGTGAACAGTATTTAGATAAAGATAGGGAAGTTTTTATTGCATTTATGGATTTAGAAAAGGCATATGATAGAGTGGATAGAGGAGCAATGTGGCAGATGTTGCAAGTATATGGAATAGGTGGTAAGTTATTAAATGCTGTAAAGAGTTTTTATGAGGATAGTGAGGCTCAGGTTAGGGTGTGTAGAAGAGAGGGAGACTACTTCCCGGTAAAAGTAGGTCTTAGACAGGGATGTGTAATGTCACCATGGTTGTTTAATATATTTATAGATGGGGTTGTAAAGGAAGTAAATGCTAGGGTGTTTGGGAGAGGGGTGGGATTAAATTATGGGGAATCAAATTCAAAATGGGAATTGACACAGTTACTTTTTGCTGATGATACTGTGCTTATGGGAGATTCTAAAGAAAAATTGCAAAGGTTAGTGGATGAGTTTGGGAATGTGTGTAAAGGTAGAAAGTTGAAAGTGAACATAGAAAAGAGTAAGGTGATGAGGGTGTCAAATGATTTAGATAAAGAAAAATTGGATATCAAATTGGGGAGGAGGAGTATGGAAGAAGTGAATGTTTTCAGATACTTGGGAGTTGACGTGTCGGCGGATGGATTTATGAAGGATGAGGTTAATCATAGAATTGATGAGGGAAAAAAGGTGAGTGGTGCGTTGAGGTATATGTGGAGTCAAAAAACGTTATCTATGGAGGCAAAGAAGGGAATGTATGAAAGTATAGTAGTACCAACACTCTTATATGGGTGTGAAGCTTGGGTGGTAAATGCAGCAGCGAGGAGACGGTTGGAGGCAGTGGAGATGTCCTGTTTAAGGGCAATGTGTGGTGTAAATATTATGCAGAAAATTCGGAGTGTGGAAATTAGGAGAAGGTGTGGAGTTAATAAAAGTATTAGTCAGAGGGCAGAAGAGGGGTTGTTGAGGTGGTTTGGTCATTTAGAGAGAATGGATCACAGTAGAATGACATGGAAAGCATATAAATCTATAGGGGAAGGAAGGCGGGGTAGGGGTCGTCCTCGAAAGGGTTGGAGAGAGGGGGTAAAGGAGGTTTTGTGGGTAAGGGGCTTGGACTTCCAGCAAGCGTGCGTGAGCGTGTTAGATAGGAGTGAATGGAGACGAATGGTACTTGGGACCTGACGATCTGTTGGAGTGTGAGCAGGGTAATATTTAGTGAAGGGATTCAGGGAAACCGGTTATTTTCATATAGTCGGACTTGAGTCCTGGAAATGGGAAGTACAATGCCTGCACTTTAAAGGAGGGGTTTGGGATATTGGCAGTTTGGAGGGATATGTTGTGTATCTTTATATGTTTATGCTTCTAGACTGTTGTATTCTGAGCACCTCTGCAAAAACAGTGATAATGTGCGAGTGTGGTGAAAGTGTTGAATGATGATGAAAGTATTTTCTTTTTGGGGATTTTCTTTCTTTTTTGGGTCACCCTGCCTCGGTGGGAGACGGCCGACTTGTTGAAAAAAATATATATATATATATATATATATATATATATATATATATATATATATATATATATATATATATATATATGTATATATATATATATATATATATATATATATATATATATATAAGAGCTGGGTGAAAAGCTCATCATAGAAACCAAGGACCACAGAGCGACCAGCTTCTTTCAGAGACTCAGTGTTGCTATCCAGAGAGGAAATGCCTGTAGCATTCTGGGCACGCGGCCCACCGCCGGGGAGCTGGACAAAGTATTCGAGCTGTAGCTCTGAGTTGTTATCTATGTTGTTTTACTTTTTATTGTATTTTTGTGAATGTTTTGTCAATGTGTTTTGTCTTTAAATAAAATATATATTAAATATAGGGGGTTGTAGGAGAAAATTGTCAAACAGATTCAGGGAGAACTTTCAGTTTCCCCTGAAGCAAGTTTATTCTTTTCTCTGAGGATGAGGGTCCCCATGACAGTTCCAGAGGTTGTACCTCCCTATATATATATATATATATATATATATATATATATATCTATGTATGTATATATATATATATATATATATATATATATATATATATATATATGTGTGTGTGTGTGTGTGTGTGTGTGTGTGTGTGTGTGTGTACTCACCTAGTTGAGGTTGCAGGGGACGAGTCCAAGCTCCTGGCCCTGCCTCTTCACTGGTCGGTACTAGGTCAATCTCCCTGAACCATGAGCTTTATCATACCTCTGCTTAAAGCTATGTATGGATCCTGCCTCCACTACATCGCTTCCCAAACTATTCCACTTACTGACTACTCTGTGGCTGAAGAAATACTTCCTAACATCCTTGTGATTCATCTGTGTCTTCAACTTCCAACTGTGACCCCTTGTTGTTGTGTCCAATCTCTGGAACATCCTGTCTTTGTCCACCTTGTCAATTCCTCTCAGTACTTTGTATGTCGTTATCATGTCCCCCCTATCTCTCCTGTCCTCCAGTGTCGTCAGGTTGATTTCCCTTAACCTCTCCTCGTAGGACATACCTCTTACCTCTGGGACTAGTCTTGTTGCAAACCTTTGCACTTTCTCTAGTTTCTTTACGTGCTTGGCTAGGTGTGGGTTCCAAACTGGTGCCGCATACTCCAATATGGGCCTAACGTACACGGTGTACAGGGTCCTGAACGATTCCTTATTAAGATGTCGGAATGCTGTTCTGAGGTTTGCCAGGCGCCCATATGCTGCAGCAGTTATTTGGTTGATGTGCGCTTCAGGAGATGTGCCTGGTGTTATACTCACCCCAAGATCTTTTTCCTTGAGTGATGTTTGTAGTCTCTGACCCCCTAGACTGTACTCCATCTGCGGTCTTCTTTGCCCTTCCCCAATCCTCATGACTTTGCACTTGGTGGGATTGAACTCCAGGAGCCAGTTGCTGGACCAGGTCTGCAGCCTGTCCAGATCCCTTTGTAGTTCTGCCTGGTCTTCGATCGAATGAACTCTTCTCATCAACTTTACGTCATCTGCAAACAGTGACACCTCGGAGTTTATTCCTTCCGCCATGTCGTTCACAAATACCAGAAATAGCACTGGTCCTAGGACTGACCCCTGTGGGACCCCGCTGGTCACAGGTGCCCACTCTGACACCTCGCCTCGTACCATTACTCTCTGCTGTCTTCCTGACAAGTATTCCTGATCCATTGCAGTGCCTTCCCTGTTATTCCTGCTTGGTCCTCCAGTTTTTGCACTAATCTCTTGTGTGGTACTGTGTCAAACGCCTTCTTGCAGTCTAAGAAAATGCAATCCACCCACCCCTCTCTCTCTTGTCTTACTGCTGTCACCATGTCATAGAACTCCAGTAGGTTTGTGACACAGGATTTCCCGTCCCTGAAACCATGTTGGCTGCTGGTGATGAGATCATTCCTTTCTAGATGTTCCACCATTCTTCTCCTGACAATCTTTTCCATGATTTTGCATGCTATACATGTCAGTGACACTGGTCTGTAGTTTAGTGCTTCATGTCTGTCTCCTTTTTTAAAGATTGGTACCACATTGTGTGTGTGTGTGTGTGTGTGTGTGTGTGTGTGTGTGTGTGTGTGTGTGTGTGTGTGTGTGTGTGTGTGTGTGTGTCGTGCCGAAAAGGTAAAACTTGCGATTCTGGATTAAATAGCAGCGCTCTTCTTGCCGAATAAGGCAAGCGAAAATTTGTGTATGCAATAATTTCGGAAAAATCATTCTGAATCTAACGAAATAACATATATTTCATTGTGTTTGTTTATTATTAAATTATTGTAAACTTATATAAAACATATTTTGTTGGATTAAGCTAAATTAAATTGTGCTTGTTATAATAAGGTTAGGTAAGTTTTCTAAGGTTCTTTTGGTACAAGATCATTAATTTTTATATTAACACCAATGAAAAAATATATCTTTTATTGTATAAGAAATTTTTTTTAATTTCAAATGATTTTTTAGTGACTGACCAATTTTACCTATTCGGCACGACTTTATATATATACATATATATATATATATATATATATATATATATATATATATATATATATATATATATATATATATATATATATATATATATATATATATATATATATATATATATATATATATAGATGGATATATATATATAGATATATGCAAATAGTGATCTACAAGATGTAGGCTGGGTAGCAAAATAAGAATTATTATATTTAGCACTAAAACCGTGTGGATCACTCAGCACAAAGACTTGTACATGCTCGAACCTACGTCCACTAATCACGGCCTAGTCTGTGACCAACTAGCTTGTTGGCGACGCAGCCTAGCCTTGATACTGACCACAGGACCGTCCAGGATAGGTGTGAGTTTCTCTCTGGTAGTGAAGACAGGTTTGGTGACACCACCTCTGCACGCCGGACTGAAGAAGTATAGTGACCGACCCCCAACTTTGCTCCTGAAGGGTCAACGTTTCTTTATTAATAATAACACAATAATTAAACATTAAAATATTAATTTAAAAATAATATAAATAGCAGTAATAGCAGCAGCAGTAGTAGTAATAGCAATGGAAATGGTATATGCTAGTGATGGTGACCTCTGTCATACTACGTGTTTTAGATAATTTGTTTAATAAGTATTTTTCTCCCAGTCATTGACTCGTTTGTAAAATAACTGATGTCTTGGATTCTCTTAATCTTTCACCCACCCGCCCCTTCCTTCCCCTCCTCCTCCTTTCATCTTCGTTCTATTTATCACCATTCTTCTCCCAGCCATCCTCATCCTTCTCTTTCTCATTTTCTCTGCCCTCTCACCTATTCCCCTGTGTCTAAGGCGAAGTCTCGGAGCAGGAAGGTCATTATTACAACCACTTTTTCCATTCCCTTCCTTCTTCCCTTCCTCCAAATTTTTTCATTCTCTCCTATTCCCTCTCGTCCTGTCGTTCCTTACTGCTTTCCATCTTTATTTTCCTTATTTCCATCTTTTCTTTTCTGTTTTTTCCTTCTTGTATGCGCTCACATAATTTCTGTTCCTACATACATACATACATACATATATACATACATACATACATACATACATACATACATACATACATACATACATACATACATACATACATACATACATACGTTCTGCATTCATCAATATCTCCTAAGACATTCTGCAGTTCTATTTCTATGCTTCCTTTTCTACGTCTTTTC
This sequence comes from Cherax quadricarinatus, assembly GCF_038502225.1. Classification (NCBI taxonomy): domain Eukaryota; kingdom Metazoa; phylum Arthropoda; class Malacostraca; order Decapoda; family Parastacidae; genus Cherax; species Cherax quadricarinatus. Next base: position 7,753,297 of record NC_091336.1, read on the forward strand.
AGTACTCCAGTTCTTCCTACTTCCATCTCTTCCTCTCTTTCTGCTTCTATCTCTTCCTCTCTTCCTACTTGCGTCTCTTCCTCCTTCCAATCTTTTATTTCCCTCCCGTCCTTCTGTTCCACGACTCCCTCCAATTCCTCCCTTCTTACTTGTGGCTAAAAACGACATGTTCAGTAGTGATATGTCGTGGGACGAGTCGTTCCAGTAGCTGGTGGTCGTAGGGGCTGCTGTTCACCACGCTAGCTGGAGGCTTGACAGAGCGAAGCAACAGCTCCTGGTCCTCCTGTTTGTGCTCCTGTTCCTGCTGGTGCTGTGGGCTATGACGGAGCTGGTGATGCTGCTGGTGCTGTGGGCTGTTCATGTTGTTGTTGGAGTCGTTTTTGCCAGGTATCTTACTGTTTCTTGGGCTACTGTTCCTGCTAGTGCTGATGGGACTGCTGTTCCTGCTTGAACTACCACTGTTGACGGGGCTGTTGCTTTTACTTGGGATTCCACTCTCAATGGGACTGATGCTTTTACCTAAGAAACCACTGTTGACGGGACTGTTGGTCTTGCTTGAGATACCACTGTTGTTAAGACTCTGGGACTTGCTGCGGATGCTACTGTTGCTGCTACTGTTGCTGCTGTACATTCTGCCGATGCTCTATTATAGTACGTCTTTCTGGAAAATAATGAACACGGGATGTTATGAATTGTATCTATATCTACTAAGAGATCAAATTAATTCTTAAAAAATGAGAAAACAAAGCACTCTTTAAGTAATTTCGACTACACAAAAAGATGAAAAAGACAAAAATTCTTGTTATATGAATGTTCTTAATAAATTCCTATTTTAAAAATTAAATCAATGGTTGTCAATAAGCAGAATGTGATATTAATGGGCCTCGTGCAGTCAATGGTGCCCTTAATAACCACAGAATAATTAATGTCACAAAAAACAAAGTCGTCAGGAAAACAGAACTTGAAGTCATTCTCTGATCACAGTTTTGTTTACCCCAACAAGGAATCTTAACCCAGACTGACTTAATTCACGACGTGTTTTTAATTTTTTTATAACATGGCAATTTAGGCGGATAAAATGATGTGTTGGGGTGTATTACTGAAGGCATCTGGGAGCCTCCATTGTCGTCTGGCTGACACTCGATCAATAACTCCTTCAGTGCTTCAGAATATCAGTGAGAGAGAGAGAGAGAGAGAGGGTGTAAAGTGGGCCATGGAAGAGCATAAATACCGGGATATATATATATATATATATATATATATATATATATATATATATATATATATATATATATATATATATATATATATATATATATATATATATATATAGCAAGATGAATGTCACGATATAATACATATAAACATGCACACTAAGAGTATTATAAACCTTACACAGGATATATACACCTTACTAATAGTAGTAGTGGTGTCGATGGTAGTAATTTTGGTGGTAACAGTAGTTGTACTAATACTACTACTAGTAGTAGACTAGTAGTAGTGGTGGTAACAATTCCCTCGTTCAAATAAAAACAACTGAAGTAATATTAGTGCCACTGACGTCATCACAGGTCCCTGACGTCATGATGGAATGATGGAAGCGAGACGTTAACCACCTCGTTACGTCACCACATGACCCAGGAAAGAGTCTAGCACCCGAGGAGCTTCTAATACCTCACCCAAAACAAATGACTGTCATGAGAGGAGGATCAGATTCTCTATTCCAGCGGCGGTGGTGGGATCCAGCCTCTAATTGGCTGTGGAGCCTCAACTGTAACACTGCTCTGTGTGTCTCTCTCTCCATATATATAGTATATATATATATATATATATATATATATATATATATATATATATATATATATATATATATATATATATATATATATATATATATATATATATATATATATATATATATATATATATATATATATATATATATATATATATATATATATATATTACACTAGTTATTATTATTATACACTAATTTTTGGTATAATTATTATTATTATTATTATTATTATTATTATTATTATTATTATTATTATTATTATTATTATTATTATTATTATTATTAATATCATTATTATTATAAAATCAATTTACAGTAAATGAACTAAAAATTTAAATTATTACTTAACAAACCTTGAACTCGACAGTAAATTAAAAGACTTTGATCTCAGTAACGTCAACTGTGTGACGTTCTAAAATAATTATAATTCGGCAAAATTTGACGCTGGATGAGGAGGGAGAGAGAGGCGCCTTGATGCCCTTGAGAGGCGCCTTGATGCCCTTGAAAGGCTCTTGATTCAAGGAATTCATTCTACTCTCCTCTTCCTAGAGTCAAATCTTATTGATTTTTGTTGCCAGACGAAATATAATTCAATAATTCAATAGGTGTTATTAAGCCGCTGTATTTCCCGGGTGTTACTGACCTGGTGTTGTTAACTGCTGTGTGAGTGTAGTTACCTGGTTATTACTGGGCACATAATTACCTGGTTATTACTGGACACATAATTACCTGGTTATTACTGGGCACATAATTACCTGGTTATTACTGGACACATAATTACCTGGTTATTACTGGGCACATAATTACCTGGTTATTACTGGACACATAATTACCTGGTTATTACTGGGCACATAATTACCTGGTTTTTACTGGACACATAATTACCTGGTTATTACTGGACACATAATTACCTGGTTATTACTGGGCACATAATTACCTGGTTATTACTGGACACATAATTACCTGGTTATTACTGGACACATAATTACCTGGTTATTACTGGGCACATAATTACCTGGTTTTTACTGGACACATAATTACCTGGTTATTACTGGGCACATAATTACCTGGTTATTACTGGGCACATAATTACCTGGTTATTACTGGGCACATAATTACCTGGTTATTACTGGACACATAATTACCTGGTTATTACTGGGCACATAATTACCTGGTTATTACTGGGCACATAATTACCTGGTTATTACTGGGCACATAATTACCTGGTTATTACTGGGCACATAATTACCTGGTTATTACTGGATACATAATTACCTGGTTATTACTGGACACATAATTACCTGATTATTACTGGACACATAATTACCTGGTTATTACTGGACACATAATTACCTGGTTATTACTGGACACATAATTACCTGGTTATTACTGGACACATAATTACCTGGTTATTACTGGATACATAATTACCTGGTTATTACTGGATACATAATTACCTGGTTATTACTGGACACATAAATACCTGGTTATTACTGGACACATAATTACCTGGTTATTACTGGACACATAACTACCTGGCTATTGCTGGACACATAATTACCTGGTTATTACTGGACACATAATTACCTGGTTATTACTGGATACATAATTACCTGGTTATTACTGGACACATAATTACCTGGTTATTACTGGACACATAATTACCTGGTTATTACTGGACACATAATTACCTGGTTATTACTGGACACATAATTACCTGGTTATTACTGGACACATAATTACCTGGTTATTACTGGACACATAATTACCTGGTTATTACTGGACACATAATTACCTGGTTATTACTGGACACATAATTACCTGGTTATTACTGGACACATAATTACCTGGTTATTACTGGACACATAATTACCTGGTTATTACTGGACACATAATTACCTGGTTATTACTGGACACATAATTACTCATAATTACTTGGTTATTACTGGACACATAATTACCTGGTTATTACTGGATACATAATTACCTGGTTATTACTGGACACATAATTACCTGGTTATTACTGGACACATAATTACCTGGTTATTACTGGATACATAATTACCTGGTTATTACTGGACACATAATTACCTGGTTATTACTGGACACATAATTACCTGGTTATTACTGGACACATAATTACCTGGTTATTACTGGACACATAATTACCTGGTTATTACTGGACACATAATTACCTGGTTATTACTGGACACATAATTACCTGGTTATTACTGGACACATAATTACCTGGTTATTACTGGACACATAATTACCTGGTTATTACTGGACACATAATTACCTGGTTATTACTGGACACATAATTACCTGGTTATTACTGGACACATAATTACCTGGTTATTACTGGATACATAATTACCTGGTTATTACTGGACACATAATTACCTGGTTATTACTGGACACATAATTACCTGGTTATTACTGGATACATAATTTCCTGGTTATTACTGGACACATAATTACCTGGTTATTACTGGACACATAATTACCTGGTTATTACTGGACACATAATTACCTGGTTATTACTGGACACATAATTACCTGGTTATTACTGGACACATAATTACCTGGTTATTACTGGACACATAATTACCTGGTTATTACTGGACACGTAATTACCTGGTTATTACTGGACACATAATTACCTGGTTATTACTGGACACATAATTACCAACATAATGACGCTATTAACGTCTGACATTAATTTATGAAAATTTCTTCAAGGCCTTAAAAATTTTCTCAAATATGATGGGTGCCATGAGTGCCAAGGTGAGTGCCAACCATCACACAGGTATCAGTGATGGGTGCCATGAGTGCCAAGGTGAGTGCCAACCATCACACAGGTATCAGTGATGGGTGCCATGAATGCCAAGGTGAGTGCCAACCATCACACAGGTATCAGTGATGGGTGCCATGAGTGCCAAGGTGAGTGCCAACCATCACACAGGTATCAGTGATGGGTGCCATGAGTGCCAAGGTGAGTGCCAACCATCACACAGGTATCAGTGATGGGTGCCATGAGTGCCAAGGTGAGTGCCAACCATCACACAGGTGTCAATGATGGGTGACATGGGTGCCAAGGTGAGTGCCAACCATCACACTGGTGTCAGTAATGTTTGACACACCTGTTTTAACTAGGCGTGATCAACCAGGCTGTGATGGTTACCATGGTATGTCTGATGCTAGAACCAACAGACTGATTAGATCAGCCAACAGGAAGGCTCAGGAAATAGAAAGGGGGCACTGACCCCCTCTCTATTTTCTGATAATACTTCCTTTATTTTTCTTCCATCTTATCTGCCTCCTCTCCCTCCTTCTCTTCCTTCATCCCATCTTCTCCCACTCTCATCCCTCCCTGACTCCCTCCCTCCCTGATTCCCTCCCTCCCTGACTCCCTCCCTCCCTGACTCCCTCCCTCCCTGACTCCCTCCCTCCCTGACTCTCTCCCTCCCTGACTCCCTCCCTCCCTGACTCCCTCCCTTCCTGACTCCCTCCCTCCCTGAATCCCTCCCTCCCTAACTCCCTGACTCCCTCCCTCCCTGACTCCCTCTCTCCCTGACTCCCTCTCTCCCTGGCTCCCTCTCTCCCTGACTCTCTCCCTCCCTGACTCCCTCCCTCCCTGACTCCCTCCTGAATCCCTCCCTCCCTGAATCCCTCCCTCCCTGAATCCCTCCCTCCCCTCTCTCCTGACTCCCTCCCTCCCTGACTCCCTCCCTCCCTGACTCCCTCCTTCCCTGACTCTCTCCCTCCCCGACTCCCTCCCACCCCTGACTCCCTCCCTCCCTGACACCCCTCCCTCCCTGACTCCCTCCCTCCCTGACTCCCTCCCTTCTTGGCTCCCTCCCTCACTGACTCTCCCTCCCTGACTCCCTCCCTCCCTGACTCCCTCCCTCCTTGAATCCCTCCCTCCCTAATTCCCTCCCTCCTGACTCCCTCCCTCCCTGACTCCCTCCCTTCTTGTCTCCCTCCCTCACTGACTCTCCCTCCCTGACTCCCTCCATCCCTGACTCCCTGACCCCCTCCCTCCCTGACTCCTCCTCCTGACTCTCCCCTCCCTCCCTGAATCCCTTCCTTCCTGACTCCCTTCTTCCCTGACTCTATCCCTCCCTGATTCCCTCCTCCTGATTCCCACCCTCCTGACTCCCTCCCCACCATTCCTCCTGACTCCCTCCCTCCCCACCATTCCTCCTGACTCCCTCCCTCCCCACCATTCCTCCTGACTCCCTCCCTCCCTGACTCCCTCCCTGACTCCCTCCCTCCCTGAATCCCTTCCCTCCTGACCCTCCTTCTTCCCTGACTCTATCCCTCCTGATTCCCTCCTCCCTGATTCCCACCTCCCTGACTCCCTCCCTCCCTGGCTCCCTCTCTCCCTGACTCCCTCCCTCCCTGACTCCCTCCCTCCCTGACTCCCTCCATCCCTGACTCCCTCCCTCCCTGACCTCCCCTCCCTCTGGACTCCCTCCCCTCCCCTGACTCCATCCCTCCTGACTCCCATCCCTCCTGGACCCCTCCCTCCTCCCTGACTCCCTCCCTCCCTCCTCCCTCCCTCCCCTCCCTGACTCCTCCTTCCTGACTCCTCCCTCCTGACTCCTCCTCCCTGACTCCCTCCCCTCCTGACTCCTGACTCCTCCCTTCCCTGACTCCTCCCACCCTGACTCCCCTCCTCCCCTGACCTCCTTCCCTCCCTGACTTCCTCTCTCCCTGATTCCCTCCCTCCCTGACTACCTCCCTCCCTGACTCCCTCCTCCTGACTCCCTCCCTCCCTGATTCCTCCCTCCCTGCCCTCCCTCCCTCCTGCCCTCCCTCCCTGACTTCCTCTCTCCCTGATTCCCTCCCTCCATGACTCCCCTCCCTCCTGACTCCTCCCTCCCTGACTTCCTCTCCCTGATTCCCCTCCCTCCTGACTCCCTCCCCTCCCTGACTCCCTCCCTCCCTGACTCCCTCCCTCCTGACTCCTCCTGACTCCTCCCTCCCTGGACTCCCTCCCTCCTGACTCCCTCCCTCCCTGACTCCCTCCCTCCTGACTCCCTCCCTCCTGACTCCCTCCTCCCTGACTCCTCCCTGACTCCCTTCCCACTAACCAATTATTATTTATACAGGAAAATCACTGTCTAGACAGTGAAGTTGACGATAGATGAATGGAGTTTATTACACCAATGATGGTGAGTATGGTGCCATGCTAGTGATGGTGAGTATGGTGCCATGCTAGTGATGGTGGCGTAGATGGGAGGGAGGGAGGGAGGCTGTGAGGGAGGGAGGCTGTGAGGGAGGGAGGCTGTGTGGGAGGGAGGCTGTGTGAGAGGAAGGCTGCATAGGAATGAGGCAGTGTGGGAGGAAGATTGTGTGGGAGGGAGGCTGTGTAGGAGGGAGGTTGTGTGGGAGGGAAGTTATGTGGAGGGAGGTTGTGTGGGAGGAGAGTTGTGTGGGAGGGATGCTGTATGGGAGGGAGGTTGTGTGGGAGGGAGGTTGTGTGGGAGGGAGGCTGTGTAGGAGGGAGGTTGTGTGGAAGGAAGATTGTGTGGGAGGGAGGTTGTGGGAGGGAGGTTGGGAGGTTGTGGGAGTGAGGTTATGTGGGAGGAGGTTGTGTGGGAGGGGTTGTGTGGGAGTGGGAGACTATGTGGGAGGGAGGTTGTAAGAGGGAGGTTGTGGGGGTAGGAGGTTGGTGTGGGAGGGAGGTTGGGGGAGGGATGTTGTGTGGGAGGAAGGTTATGGGAGGAGGTTACTGTGAGGGAGGTTTTGTGAGGAGGGAGGTTGTGTGGGAGGGAGAGGTAGGAGGAGGATAGGTGTGGAGAGAGGCTGTGTGGAGGGAGGGGTTGTGAGGGATGTTGTGCGGGAGGGAGGATGTGCAGGAGGGAGATTGTGTGTGAGGGAGGTGAAGGGGATATGTGGGAGAGGAGGTTGTGGGAGGGAGGATGTGTGGGAGGGAGGATGTGTGTGAGGGAGGATGTGTGGGAGGGAGATTGTGTGGGAGGGAAGTTGTGTGGGAGAGAGGCTATGTGAGAGGAAGACTACTCACCTAATTGTGGTTGCAGGGGTCGAGACTCAGCTCCTGGCCCCGCCTCTTCACTGATCGCTAGTAGGTCCTCTCTCTCTCTCTCTCTCTCTCTCTCTCTCTCTCTCTCTCTCTCTCTCTCTCTCTCTCTCTCTCTCTCTCTCTCTCTCTCTCTCTCTCTCTCTCCCTCTCTCTCTCTCTCTCTGCCTCCAGAACTTTGTCAAATCTCGTCTTAAAGCTATGTATGGTTCCTGCCTCCACTACTTCACTTGTTAGGCTATTCCACTTCCTTACGACTCTATGACTGAAGAAATACTTCCTAACGTCCCTCTGACTCGTCTGAGTCTTCAGCTTCCAATTGTGACCCCTCGTTTCTGTGTCCCCTCTCTGGAACATCCTGTCTCTGTCTACCTTATCTATTCCACACAGTATTTTGTGTGTCGTTATCATGTCTCCCCTGACCCGCCTGTCCTCCAATGTCGTCATTCCGATTTCCCTCAACCTTTCTTCGTAGGACATTCCCCTGAGCTCCGGAACTAACCCTGTTGCAAACCTTTGTACTTTCTCTAATTTCGTGCGTGTTTGACCAGGTGTGGGTTCCAAACTAGTGCTGCATATTCCAGTATGTGCCTGGTGTACACAGTGTACAGTGTCTTGAACGATTCCTTACTAAGGTATTGGAACGCTATTCTCAGGTTTGCCAGGCGCCCATACGCTGGAGCAGTTATCTGGTTGATGTGTGCCTCCGGAGACATGCTCGGTGTTATGGTCACCCCAAGATCTTTCTCCTTGAGCGAGGTTTGCAGCCCTTGGCCACCTAGTCTATACTCTGTCTGCGATATTCTTTGCCCTTCTCCGATCTTCATGACTTTGCATTTGGCAGGGTTGAATTCAAGAAGCCAGTTGCTGGACCACGTGTCCAGCCCGTCCAGGTCTCTTGGAAGCCCTGCCTGGTCCTCATCTGATTTGATTCTCCTCATTAACATCACATCATCTGCGAACAGGGACACCTCTGAGGGAGGTCATGTCATTCACATATACCAGAAATAGCACTGGTCCTAGCACCGACCCCTGTGGGACCTCGCTTGTCACAGGTGTCCACTGTGATACCTCGTCCCGAACCATGACTCGTTGTTGCCTCCGTGTCAGGTATTCTCTGATCCATTGCAGTACCCTTACTGTTATACGCGCCTGATCCTCTAGTTTCTGCACTAGTCTCTTGTGAGGAACTGTGTCGAAGGCTTTCTTGCAGTCCAAGAAAATGCAATCAACCCACCCCTCTCTCTCGTGCCGTACTTCGGTAACTTTGTCATAGAACTCCAGAAGGTTTGTAACACAGGATTTGCTTTCCATGAATCCGTGCTGGCTGTCGTTTATAATCTTATTCCGTTCCAGGTGCTCCACCACTCTCCTCCTGTTAATCTTCACCATGACTTTGCATACTATACAGGTCATTGACACTGGTCTGTAATTTAGTGCCTTTTTTTCTGTCTCCTTTTTAAAAATGGGAACTACATTTGCGGTTTTCCATAACTCAGGTAGTTGCCCAGTTTCACGGGATGTGTTGAAGATTGTGGTTACTGCACACACGGTATATCTGCTCCCTCCCTGAGGACCCACGGGGAGATGTCCGGTCCCATTGCCTTTGAGGTATCAAGGTCACTTAGTAGCTTCTTCACCCCCTCCTCAGTTGTGTGCATATCGTCCAGCACATGTTGGTCTATTCCTTGTTGGTGTCCCCCTCTGTCCTGTCTTCCCAGAGTCCTTCCTGTCTCCACTGTGAATACTTCCTTAAATCTCCTGTTGAGCTCCTCGCATACCTCTTGATCTTTTCTTGTGAGTTCCCCACCTTCTTTCCTCAGCCTGATCATCTGGTCTTTGACTGTCGTCTTTCTCCTAATGTGGCTAAACAGCAGTTTCCGGTCAGACTTGGCATTCGATGCTATGTCATTTTCGTACTGTCGCTGGGCCTCCCTTCTTATCTGTGCATATTCGTTTCTGGCTCTTCGACTGATCTTGTTTTCCTGGGTCGTTTGCCTTCTATAAATCTTCCATTCTCTAATGTACTTAGTTTTTGCCTCCCTGCACCTTCTGGTAAACCAAAGACTCGCTTTGGTCTTCCCATTGTTTCTGTTGCCCTTGTGAACAAACCTTTCCTCTGCCTCCTTGCATTTTGTTGTTAAATATTCCATCATTTCATTTACTGTCTTTCCTACCATTTCTCTGTCCCACTGCGCCTCCCGTTGTGTGGGAGGGAGGTTGTGTGGGAGGGAGGTTGTGTGGGAGGGAGGATGTGTGGGAGGGGGTTGTGTGTGAGGGAGGTTGTGTGGGGGGGTTGTGTGGGAGGGAGGTGTGGGAGGGAGGATGTGTGGGAGGGAGGTTGTGTGGGAGGGAGGATGTGTGGGAGGGGGTTGTGTGTGAGGGAGGTTGTGTGGGGGGGTTGTGTGGGAGGGAGGTTGTGTGGGCGGGAGGATGTGTGGGAGGGAGGTTGTGTGGGAAAGGGTTGTATGGGAAAGAGGTTGTGTGGGAGGGAAGTTGTGTAGGAGGGAGGGTGTATGGGAGGGAGGTTGTGTGGAAGGGAGGTTGTGTGGTAGGGAGGATGTGTGGGAGGGAGGTGTGGGAGGAAGGATGTGTGGGAGGGAGGTTGTGTGGGAGGGAGGTTGTGTAAGAGGGAGGTTGTGGGGAAGGCGGGTTGTGTGGGAGGGAGGTTGTGTGGGAGGGAGGTTGTGTGGGAGGAAGGTTGTGTGGGAGGGAGGTTGTGTGGGAGGGAGGTTGTGTGGGAGGGAGGTTGTGTGGGAGGGAGGTTGTGTGGGAGGGAGGTTGTGTGGGAGGGAGGTTTTGTGGGAGGGAGGTTGTGTGGGAGGAAGGTTGTGTGGGAGGATGTGTGGGAGGGAGGTTGTGTGGGAGGATGTGTGGGAGGGAGGTTGTGTGGGAGGAAGTCCTGTTATTTACAGAGCTCTAATTAAGGATTAAGAGCTAAATAAATTATGGGTGGCACTTTTAATGGGGAATATATAATACATGATTGATGGGAGAGTTAACAATGGTGCAGGAGAGTCAATAATGGTGCAGGAGAGTTAACAATGGTGTAGGAGAGTTAACAGTGGTGCAGGAGAGTCAATAATGGTGCAGGAGAGTTAACAATCGTGCAGGAGAGTTAATAATGGTGCAGGAGAGTCAATAATGGTGCAGATGAGTTAGCAATGGTGCAGGAGAGTTAAGAATGGTGCAGGAGAGTTAAGAATGGTGCAGGAGAGTTAACAATGGTGTAGGAGAGTTAACAGTGGTGCAGGAGAGTCAATAATGGTGCAGGAGAGTTAACAATGGTGTAGGAGAGTTAACAGTGGTGCAGGAGAGTCAATAATGGTGCAGGAGAGTTAACAATCGTGCAGGAGAGTTAATAATGGTGCAGGAGAGTCAATAATGGTGCAGATGAGTTAGCAATGGTGCAGGAGAGTTAAGAATGGTGCAGGAGAGTTAAGAATGGTGCAGGAGAGTTAATAATGGTGCAGAAGAGTTAATAATGGTGCAGGAGAGTTAATAATGGTGCAGGAGAGTTAATAATGGTGCAGGAGAGTTAAGAATGGTGCAGGGGAGTTAATAATGGTGCAGGAGGGTTAATAATGGTGCAGGAGAGTTAATAATTGTGCAGGAGAGTTAATAATGGTGCAGGAGAGTTAATAATGGTGCAGGAGAGTTAATAATGGTGCAGGAGAGTTAACAATGGTGCAGGAGAGTTAATAATGGTGCAGGAGAGTTAACAATGGTGCAGGAAAGTTAACAATGGTCCAGGAGAATTAACAGTTGTACAGAACAGTTAGCAATGGTGCAGGAGAGTTAACAACGGTACAGGAGAGTTAACAGTAGTGCAGGAAAGTTAACAATTGTGCAGTAGAGTTAACAGCGGTACAGGAATGTTAACAATGGTGCAAGAGAGTTGACAGTGGTAAAGGAGAGTTAACAATGATGCAGGAGAGTTAACGATGATGCGGGAGAGTTACCAATGGTGTAGGAGAATTAACAGTGGTGCAGGAAAGTTAACAATGGTGCAGGAGAGTTAACAATGGTGCGGGGGAGTTAACAATGGTGCAGGAGAGTAGTCTCCTTTCTTGTAGTTTGGCTTCACTCGTCCTGCCTTTCCTGTTTCCCCCTCCACTTGTAACTCTACTAAGTATTCGAAGCTTAAAACCACATGATCACTGGCCCCCAGGGGTCTTTCATATCTGCACTACTCAAGGTGAATACTAGATCCAGTCTCGCTGGTTCATCCTCTCCTCTCTCTCTGGTAGTGTCCCTTACGTGTTGGTACATGAAGTTTTCCAGTACCACTTCCACCATCTTAGCCCTCCACGTTTCTTGGCCCCCATGTGGCTCCAAGTTCTCCCAGTAGATTTCCTTGTTGTTGAAGTCGGCCATTATCAGTAGCTTTGCCCTGCTAGCATGAGCCCTTCTGGCCACCTCAGCCAGTGTGTCAGCCATCGCTCTATTGCTCTCATCATACTCTTGCCTTGGACTCTTGCTGTTCTGTGGTGGGTTATACATCACTGCAATCACCACCTTGGGACCTCCAGACTGAAGCGTTATTACTATACTATGTAATCTCTTGCTTCTCTTCTGTCTCCTCTCTCCAGCTCATCAAAATCCCATCGGTTTTTGATCAGCAGTGCCACTCCTCCTCCCCCTATGCTCCTTCTGTTTTTCCTCAGGATCTGATATCCCGTTGGAAAGTTGGCATCTGTTTTCATACCTGTTACCTTGGTTTCAGTGAGAGCTATGATGTCCAGTGATGCCTCTTTGGCTCTTTCGTGCCACTCCTCCCACTTATTTGTTATTCCATCAGCGTTGGTGTACCATAGCTTCAGTTTCCTCTCCAACACTGAGTTTCGGGAGGTCTGTCAGGGTAGGGGATCTGGTAGTGTACTGCAGGGTTCTACAGCATTGTGTGGAGTGGGGGCTATGAGTGTGGATTGTGTTTGTGTTGGGATAGCGTGTTTGGCTGTGGGGTTCTGAGGGTGGTTCTGTGTGTACTCACCTAGTTGTACTCACCTAGTTGAGGTTGCAGGGGTCAAGCCCAAGCTCCTGGCCCCGCCTCTTCACTGGTCGCTACTAGGTCACTCTCCCTGAACCATGAGCTTTATCGTACCTCTGCTTAAAGCTATGTATGGATCCTGCCTCCACTACATCGCTTCCCAAACTATTCCACTTCCTGACTACTATGTGGCTGAAGAAATACTTCCTAACATCCCTTTGATTTTTCTGTGTCTTTAGCTTCCAACTGTGTCCCCGTGTTGCTGTGTGTGTGTGTGTGTGTGTGTGTGTGTGTGTGTGTGTGTGTGAGTGTAAGTGTGTGTGTGTGTGTACTCACCTATTTGTACTCACCTATTTGTGGTTGCAGGGGTCGAGTCTTAGCTCCTGGCACCGCCTCTTCACCGGTTGCTACTGGGCCCTCTCCTCTCCCCGCTCCATGAGCTTTATCAAACCTCGTCTTAAAACTGTGTATGGTTCCTGCCTTCACTACGTTATTTTCTAGGCTATTCCACTGCCTGACAACTCTATGACTGAAGAAATACTTCCTAATATCTCTCTGACTCATTTGTGTCTTCAACTTCCAATTGTGGCCTCTTGTTTCTGTCCCCTCCCTGGAACATCCTGTCTTTGTCCACCTTGTCTATTCCACGCAGTATTTTATATGTCGTTATCATGTCTCCCCTGACCCTCCTGTCCTCCAGTGTCGTCAGGCCGATTTCCCTTAATCTTTCTTCATAGGACATTCCCCTTAGCTCTGGAACTAACCTTGTCGCAAACCTTTGTACTTTCACTAGCTTCTTGACGTGCTTTATCAAGTGTGGGTTTCAAACAGGTGCTGCATACTCCAGTATGGGCCTGACATACACGGTGTACAGTGTCTTGAACGATTCCTTACTAAGGTATCGGAATGCTGTTCTCAGGTTTGCCAGGCGCCCATATACTGCAACAGTTATCTGATTGATGTGTGCTTCCGGAGACATGCTCGGTGTTATACTCACCCCAAGATCTTTCTCCTTGAGTGAGGTTTGCAGTCTTTGGCCACCTAGCCTATACTCTGTCTGTGGTCTTCTGTGCCCTTCCCCTATCTTCATGACTTTGCATTTGGCAGGATTAAATTCGAGAAGCCATTTGCTGGACCAGGTGTCCAGTCTGTCCAGGTCTCTTTGAAGTCCTGCCTGGTCCTCATCTGATTTAATTCTCCTCATCTGCAAACAGGGACACTTCTGAGTCTAACCCTTCCATCATGTCGTTCGCATATACCAAAAATAGCACTGGTCCTAGGACCGACCCCTGTGGGACCCCGCTCGTAACAGGTGCCCACTGTGATACACCATTATGTACCATGACTCGTTGTTGCCTCCCTGTCAGGTATTCTCTGATCCATTGTAGTGCCCTTCCTGTTATATGCGCCTGATGCTCTAGCTTCTGCACTAATCTCTTGTGAGGAACTGTGTCAAAGGCCTTCTTGCAGTCCAAGAAGATGCAATCAACCCACCCCTCTCTCTCGTGTCTTACTTCTGTTATTTTATCATAAAACTCCAGAAGGTTTGTGACACAGGATTTGCCTTCCATGAATCCGTGCTGGTTGGCATTTATACTCTTGCTCCGTTCCAGGTGCTCCACCACTCTCCTCCTGATAATCTTCTCCATAACTTTGCATACTATACACGTCAGTGACACAGGTCTATAGTATAGTGCCTCTTTTCTGTCTCCTTTTTTAAAAATGGGAACTACATTTGCCGTCTTCCATACCTCAGGTAGTTGCCCAGTTTCCAGGGACGTGTTGAAGATTGTGGTAAGTGGCACGCACAACATATCTGCTCCCTCTCTAAGGACCCACAGGGAGATGTCCGGTCCCATTGCCTTTGAGGTATCGATGTCCCTTAGCAGTTTCTTCACCTCCTCCTCATCTGTATGTATGTCGTCCAACACTTGTGTGTGTTGTGTGTGTGTGTGTGTGTGTGTGTGTGTGTGCGTGTGTGTGTGTGTGTGTGTGTACACATGTTTGATGCCTCTGTCACCATCAATGTAAAACAGGAATTGGAGAAATGTAAAATGTAGAGGGTGAATAAAAGAAGGAGAGAAATAAAAAACAGAGAGAGAGAAGATAAACCAGCAGAGTGAAAGCTGAAAGGTTACTCTGTATAGAGAAAGTCACAGATCAGCACAGGACGAGACGAAAGTTGAAGACATTAAAGACACACAGAAAGATATAAAGGGTAATAAAGAGACAAGGAAGGTAATAAAGACGAAAATTCTGAAAAGACGAAGTAATGAATTGTTTTCAAATGTTCCTTTCTATGGAGGGAAGGAGGGACAGAGGGAGGGAGAGAAGGAAGGAAGAAGAAAGAGATATCGTAGTCTCACATACACCAGCAAAAGAGCAGTGTCAGTCAACTAATCTATCACTTCGCTTCCTGCAATATATATATATATATATATATATATGTATATATATATATATATATATATATATATATATATATATATATATAAAATGGTGCAGGTAAGTTAACAATGGTGCAGGAGAGTTAACAATTGGGCAAGAGAGCTAGCAATGGTGTAGGAAAGTTAAAAATGGTGCGCGAGAGTTAACAATGGTGCACGAGAGTTAACAATGATGCACGAGAGTTAACAATGGTGCAGGAGAGTTAACAATGGTGCAGGAGAGTTAACAGTGGTGCAGGAGAGTTAACAATTGGGCAGGAGAGTTACCAGTGGTGCAGGAAAGTTAACAATGGTGTAGGAGAGGTAGCAATGGTGCAGGAAAGTTAACAATAGTGCAGGAGAATTAACAGTTGTGCAGAACAGTTAACAACGGTACAGGAGAGTTAACAGTAGTGCAGGAAAGTTAACAATTGTGCAGTAGAGTTAACAGTGGTACAGGAATGTTAACAATGGTGCATGAGAGCTAAGAAGCGTTCAGGAAAATTAAAAATGGTGCAGGAGAGTTGACAATGGTGAAGGAGAGTTAACTATGGTGCAGGAGAGTTAAAGATGATGCGGGAGAGTTACCAATGGTGCAAAAGAATTAACAGTGGTGCAGAAAAGTTAACAATGGTGCAGGAGAGTTAACAGTGGTGCGGGGGAGTTAACAATGGTGCAGGAGAGCAGTCTCCTTTCTTGTAGTTTGGCTTCACTCGTCCTGCCTTTCCTGTTTCCCCCTCCACTTGTAATTCTACTAAGTATTCGAAGCTTAAAACCACATGATCGCTGGCCTCCAGGGGTCTTTCATATGTGATGTCCTCAACAAGCCATTTGGAGTAATAAAAACACACAAACCAGGGAATCCAGTCAGATCAATTATTAGTTCCATAGGATCAGTTTCATATAAATTATCCAAATGGCTTGTTGACATTTTGAGCCCTATTGTTGGCAAAATTTCTAACTTTAATGTTAAAAACAACATAGATTTAGTTGATAAATTAAGCTCCTTGACTGACTTAAATGATTTTAACATGGTTAGTTTTGATGTTACTTCCTCGTTTACGAAAGTTCCTGTTGATGATTTACTAAGTTTCTTATCTGAAGAACTCGTTAATTATGATTTACCATTGCCAGTTCCTACTATCATTAAACTTATTAAACTTTGCAATGTTGATGCAAAATTTGTATTTAATGATAAGTTTTACACTCAGAAGTTTGGTATGGCAATGGGAAATCCTCTTTCACCTGTTCTTAGTAACCTATACATGGAATTTTTTGAAACAAGGTTACTTAACACAATCCTCCCTAATAGAGCAAAATGGTTCAGATATGTTGACGATATTTTGTGTCTTATGCCCAAGAATGTAGATATACACCATTTCCTTGGCAAATTAAATAGCTTAGCCCATTCTATAAACTTTACTGTTGAGTTTGAAGAAAATAACTCATTGCCTTTTCTAGATGTTTTAATTATTAAGGGTAATAATGAATTCAAATTTAAAATTTACAGAAAACCTACAAATAACTGTTCCTATGTCCAGTATTATTCCTCGCATCAAGACAGAGTCAAACTGTCTGTTTTCTCATCAATGTTTTTGAGAGCTTTACGAATTTGTAGTCCAGAGTTCATAGATGAAGAAATATTCAAAATTTATGAAATAGGTAATGATTTGAAATACCCAAGAAACATAATTGATAAATCTTTTAAAATTGCTAGAAATACTTTTTACAATCCAAAAAGGGACAACCAGCCTTATTCAACTAAAAATATGTTGGTTCTCCCTTACCATGAAAACTTGGTTGATATGCCTTCTCTTCTTAAGACTTTTAATATCAAAGTTGTATTTAAAAATCTTGATACAGTAAAAAAACTTTTGATAAAGAATTCCCCCCAGAATGCTGACGGATGTGTCTATAAGATTCCTTGTAAAATTTGCGATAAAGTTTATTACGGTCAAACTGGTAAAAATCTCGAACTAAGATTAAAACAACATAAATATAGCATTAGAACTGGACAAGATTCCAATGCTCTATTTATTCATGAAAGAGATTTTAACCATCCAATTGATTTTCAAAAAGTTGAGAAAGTAGTATCAAGCAAGTCCATGGTCGACAGGAATATAATTGAATCTTGTTTCATAAAAAGCAGTTTTGACAATAATATGAATATTTCCTTTGGTTAATATAAATTAGATCCATTTATAATTAATAGAATTTGGGAAGAATTTAATAATATATTGGACAAATAATAAATTTTAAAATTCTTAATTCTTGGGTAGAATAGTTTGTTGGTGGGTTGTGTGAAGGACCTGTCTAGTTGGGCCAGCGGGCCTGCTGCAGTGTTCCCTTTCTTATGAGTCGCACGCCAGGTGTTGCTGTGTTGTGAGATGTGATAGTGAGGTGTGGGCTAGACCCTTTATATTCCTTCTTTGATGCAATAATTTCATTGTTCCTTGATAATGTGAGTAGTCACGAAAGCGCTTGGAATTTCTCTATTCTTTCACAGTGGTTGTTTTGCATATATATATATATATATATATATATATATATATATATATATATATATATATATATATATCCATACATATTCTACTCAGGGAAAAACTGATGTCTTGTCATATGAGTCTAAAAAGGAAATGTGTTAAATGTTTTGCACTCTGGAAGATTTCTAGTGTTGTCTGTGTCACGAATATTTTACCTTCCTGCGTTACTTCAGACTTCATCTCCTTATTATTACTGTTTACTGACCTCTGGGCTCACACTACTCAGTACTTCATTTCTTGTAATAGGACGTTAAAGGCTCATAATGAAATCATCTCCCTCTCCATCACTCCCTCTCCATCACTCCCTCTCCATCACTACCTCTCCATCACTACCTCTCCATCACTTCCTCTCCATCACTCCCTCTCCATCACTCCCTGGAAATAGGGTAGTTGATGAGTGGAAAAGTCTACCTAGTTGGGTTATTGAGGCTAGGACTTTGGGTAGTTTCAAATTTAGGTTAGATAAGTACATGATTGGGAAGGGTTGGATTTGAGTGGAACTTTCATACCAGAGCTTATTTCTTGGATAGCATTAAAAATTGGGTTGGGCAAATGTTTTGTTAGTGGGATGAATTGTAAAGGACCTGCCTAGTATGGGCCAACAGGCCTGCTGCATTGTTCCTCCTCTCTTATGTTCTTATGTTCTTATGACTCCCTCTCCATCACCCCCTATCCATCACTCCCTCTCCATCACTACCTCTCCATCACTACCTCTCCATCACCCCCTATCCATCACTCCCTCTCCATCACTCCCTCTCCATCACTACCTCTCCATCACCCCCTATCCATCACTCCCTCTCCATCACTACCTCTCCATCACTACCTCTCCATCACTACCTCTCCATCACTCCCTCTCCATCACTACCTCTCCATCACTCCCTCTCCATCACTACCTCTCCATCACTACATCTCCATCACTCCCTCTCCATCACTCCCTCTCCATCATCCCCTATCCATCACTCCCTCTCCATCACTACCTCTCCATCACTACCTCTCCATCACTCCCTCTCCATCACTCCCTCTCCATCACTCCCTCTCCATCACTCCCTCTCCATCACTCCCTCTCTATCACTACTTCTCCATCACTCCCTCTCCATCACTCCCCCTCCATCACTCCCTCTCCCTCACTCCCTATCCATCACTCCCTCTCCATTACTCCGTCTCAATCACTCCCTCTCCATCACTACCTCGCCATCACTCCCTCTCCATCACTCCCTCTCAATCACTCCCTCTCAATCACTACCTCTCCATCACTACCTCTCCATCACTACCTCTCCATCACTCCCTCTCCATCACTCCCACTCCATCACTCCCTCTCCATCACTCTCTCTCCATCACTACCTCTCCATCACTCCCTCTCCATCACTCCCTCTCATTACTCTCTCTCCATCACTACCTCTCCATCACTCCCTCTCCATCAATCCCTCTCAATCACTCTCTCTCCATAACTCACTCTCCATCACTCCCTCTCCATCACTACCTCTCCATCACTACCTCTCCATCACTACCTCTCCATCACTACCTCTCCATCACTACCTCTCCATCACTACCTCTCCATCACTACCTCTCCATCACTACCTCTCCATCACTACCTCTCCATCACTACCTCTCCATCACTCACTCTCCATCTCTAGCTCTCCATCACTACCTCTCAATCACTCCCTCTCCATCACTCCCTCTCCATCAATCCCTCTCAATCACTCTCTCTCCATCAATCCCTCTCCATCACTACCTCTCCATCACTACCTCTCCATCACTACCTCTCCATCACTACCTCTCCATCACTACCTCTCCATCACTACCTCTCCATCACAACCTCTCCATCACAACCTCTCCATCACAACCTCTCCATCACTACCTCTCCATCACTACCTCTCCATCACTACCTCTCCATCACTCCCTCTCAATCACTTTCTCTCCATCTCTAGCTCTCCATCACTACCTCTCCATCACTACCTCTCCATCACTACCTCTCCATCACTCCCACTCCATCACTCACTCCCTATCACTCTCTCTCCATCACTACCTCTGCATCACTCCCTCTCCATCACTACCTCTCCATCACTACCTCTCCATCACTACCTCTCCATCACTACCTCTCCATCACTACCTCTCCATCACTACCTCTTCATCACTACCTCTCCATCACTACCGCTCCATCACTACCACTACATCAATACCTCCCCATCACTACCTCTCCATCACTACCTCTCCATCACTACCTCTCCATCACTAACTCTCCATCACTCCCTCTCCATCTCTAGCTCTCCATCACCACCTCTCTGTCACTACCTCTCCATCACTCCCTCTCCATCACTACCTCTCCATCACTATCTCTCCATCACTACATCTCCATCACTACCTCTCCATACCTACCTCTCCATCACTACTTCTCCATCACTACCTCTCCATCACTACCTCTCCATCACTCCCTCTCCATCTCTAGCTCTCCATCTCTAGCTCTCTATCACTACCTCTCCATCCCTACCTCTCCATCACTCCCACTCCATCACTACCTCTCCATCACTACCTCTCCATCACTCCCACTCCATCTCTAGCTCTCCATCACTACCTCTCCATCACTACCTCTCCATCACTACCTCTCCATCACTACTTCTCCATCACTAACTCTCCATCACTCCCTCTCCATCTCTAGCTCTCCATCACCACCTCTCTGTCACTACCTCTCCATCACTCCCTCTCCATCACTACCTCTCAATCACTACCTCTACATCACTACCTCTCCAACACTACCTCTCCATCACAATCTCTCCATCACTACCTCTACATCACTACCTCTCCATCACTACCTCTCCATCACTACCTCTCCATCACTACCTCTCCATCACTACCTCTCCATCACTCCCTCTCCATCACTCCCTCTCCATCACTACCTCTACATCACTACCTCTCCAACACTACCTCTCCATCATAACCTCTCCATCACTACCTCTCCATCACTACCTCTCCATCACTACCTCTACATCACTACCTCTCCATCACTACCTCTCCATCACTACCTCTCCATCACTACCTCTCCATCACTACCTCTCCATTACTACCTCTCCATCAATACCTCTCCATCACTACCTCTCCATCACTCCCTCTCCATTTCTAGCTCTCCATCACTACCTCTCCATCACTACCTCTCCATCACTACCCCTCCATCACTCCCTCTCCATCACTCCCTCTCCATCTCTAGCTCTCCATCACTATCTCTCCATCATTGCCTCTTCATCACTACCTCTCCATCACTACCTCTCCATCACTACCTCTCCATCACTATCTCTCCATCACTACCTCTCCATCACTACCTCTCCATCACTACCTCTCCATCACTACCTCTCCATCTCTAGCTCTCCATCACTCCCTCTCCATCACTACCTCTACATCACTACCTCTCCATCACTATCTCTCCATCACTACCTCTCCATCACTACCTCTCTATCACTACCTCTCCATCACTCCCTCTCCATCACTCCATCTCCATCTCTAGCTCTCCATCACTACCTCTCCATCATTACCACTTCATCACTACCTCTCCATCACTACCTATTACAACCTAGGATTTCAAATGGCCTGTTATCCCAGGTGTAATGGGAGCAAATAAACACAGTAGAAAAAGTTTAGACTTATATTATCCTTCACCAATTATAACAGCAATATGTACACTATGTACAGTGATAAATATAGTGCACTCCACGGTAAGCAAGGCAGAAATAGAAGCCACAAGATAGCAGACCGTGCTTCAACCAGCTCTAGAGTGGGAATGACAAGGGCAGACAGGAGAGCGGTATCCACATAACCTCTGCGATTGTCAATCCCACCTTCTTATTGGCTAGAACCTGGTCACTAGTTGAACGATGGGGCCCCATCATCAACTCTTAGCAACCTGGTTCGCTGGTTGGGGGAGATAGCCTGTAAATGAGGGTGTGTCCATGCGCCGAATAAAGGTTACGTACTCTTTGCATGCCACACCCCCACCCCCGAGAAGGCTCAGGATTAGGCTGCCACCTCCCAGTGGTAACCGTGCCGCCATGGCACAAAATAATGGGACCGCCTATCCTCTCCACCATCCAACTCTTAGATAGAGCTCAGCTTTCCTAGTGACCAAAAGCCAAACCCTAAACTTAGAGTGAGACAGCAGTCAGACAGGCTAGCATAGGTCCAAGATACAGGCGGACGGTAGCCCGCATCCCCTCACTAAAAAAAAAAAACCCCACATCAGGGGATTAAAAAAAAGAGCTTGAAAGGGGTTACCACAAATACATCCTAACCTAAATAAAATAATAAACTAGACTCTTGACAAAGAGTCTGCCAACACATTTTCTTTGCCGGCAATATACTGAATTCTGATATTGTAGGGCTGCAGCCTGAGCGCCCAACGCATAAGCCTTGTGTTGTGATTCTTCATGGCTTGGAGATAGACTAACGGGTTGTGATCACTGTAGACTGTGACCACCTGCGATGTCTGGCCCACATAAACATCAAAATGCTCCAAAGCCATTACCAGCGCGAGGGCTTCTTTTTCAATGGTAGAGTAAGCTCTCTGATGTGGCTGGAATTTAGCTGAAAAGTATGCGATTGGCTGCAGCTCCTCGTTCCCGATTTGTAATAGTACCGCCCCAACCCCAGACTCACAAGCATCAACCTGTAATGAAAAAGGTTTGGAGAAGTCTGGAGACAGGAGAATGGGTGCAGAGCACAATAATCTTTTTGCTTTATTAAAAGCAGTGTTACAATCTGACGTCCAATTAAAGGGAACTTTATGACTGGTAAGAGAGGTAAGAGGGGCTACAATATCTGAGAAATTCTTACAGAATCTTCTGTAAAATCCTATCATGCCTAGGAAACGTTGAAGAGATTTCCTATCATGAGGAACTGGATAATCTTTAATCGAAAGAACTTTAGCAAGTTTAGGTGCAACATTACCACTACCTACTTCATGGCCTAGAAAAGTGATAGTGGCCTGGCCAAAGGAAGATTTAGATAAATTAACTGTTAATTGGGAATTCTTAAAGGTCTCAAACAGAGCTTTAAGTCTAAGTAGGTGTTGATCCCAAGTATCAGACACCACAACAATATCATCTAGGTATGCTGCCGTGCCTTCAAGTCCTTTAATAGCCTGATGGATGAGTTTCTGGAATGAAGAGGGGGAATTTTTCATTCCGAAGGGGGTAACTGTATACTGATAATGACCTCCTGGAATCACGAAGGCAGAGATTTCCTTCGCCTTATCTGTCAAAGGTACCTGATAGTAACCTTTAAGGAGATCTAATTTGGACACAAAAGTAGCCTTACCCACAAAGTCAATTACGTCATCCAGACGAGGAAGAGGGTAAGCATCTGTGATTGTGACCTCGTTCACTTTACGGTAGTCTGTGCACATACGAAACCCTCCATCAGCCTTTTTTACTAGGATGCACGGTGAAGCCCATGGACTAGACGACTCCTCCACTAAACCATGTTCTAACAAGAAGTCTACTTCCTGCTGAAGTAGCCTCTGCTTTTCAGGATTAGCTCTGTAGGGGGAGAGTTTAATTGGTTTAGATTTTCCCACATCTACATCATGGTAACCTAACGTACATTTTTTCGGCACATCCGAAAAAATATTAGGATATGACTGTAGAAGCTCAGTTAAATTGGTTGCTTGTATTTCAGATAATCCATCCATTAACGGGCTAGGATCCTTGAGGAGGACAGAATTTGAAAGTTTAGTATTAATTTCAGAGATAGAGTGCAAAGAGTCAGAGTCGTCCTCAGAGGTAGAGGACAGAGTCATTACTGGGACTTTATCTGGTGTATGAAAGGCCTTGATTTGATTAATGTGGTAAGTTTTTGTTTTTGAGGTCTTATCAATGGGAGCTACCACATAATTTAAATCAGATAATCTACTTACTATCTGCATAGGTCCCGTAAATCTAGCTTTCAAGGTGTGGCCAGGTATAGGTTCCTGCACCAACACCTTGTCTCCTGGATGGAAGGAGCGGAATTGTGCACTTTTGTCATACCTCTGTTTCATCTTACTTTGAGCTATCTTTAGGTTAGCCGTGGCCAACTCACGTGCCACCTGCAACCTTGAAGACGGGTTGTAGAGTGCTGAGCTTACGTCTTCTCCCATCCATCCTTCTTTGAGCACCCGAAGAGGACCTCGTACATTGTGCCCAAAGATCAGCTCAAACGGACTATACCCTGTAGACTCTTGCACCGTCTCTCGTACTGAGAACAGCAACAAAGGTAGAGATTCATCCCAATCTGTCGGAAAGTGCATGCAAAAACTTCTCATCATTGTTTTTAATGTTTGGTGGAATCTTTCCAAGGCGCCTTGGGACTGAGGGTGATAGGCAGTGGATAAGTTGTGAATTATCCCTAACCTAGTTAATACTTCCCTAAATGCTTTGGCAGTGAAGTTAGTACCTTGATCACTTTGTATAGTTTTAGGAATGCCAAAACAAGAAATGAATTTTGTTAAAGCTTTGAGAATAGCTTTAGTATTGATACTACGCATTGGGATCGCTTCAGGATATCTGGTTACTTTATCCATAATTGTAAATAAATACTGATTTCCAGACTTTGACTTAGGTAGTGGACCTACACAATCTATAATTAAATCTGCAAAAGGTTCTCCATCAGCAGGTATGGGTTGGAGAGGTGCAGGTTTAATGGAATGTCCAGGTTTTCCAACTTGCTGACATTCTCGGCAACACCTAATATGATTCTTCACATCTTTCTTTAATTTTGGCCAATAAAATTCTTTTGTGATTCTATACAAGGTTTTTGTAATTCCTAAGTGACCTCCTGATGACGTATTATGAGCTATATTTAATATCTGAGGTCTATACTTGGTTGGAACCACTAACCTGTCGTATAATTGCCGGCTCTCTATCTCCTTACCAGTCTCAGTGCAAACCAAATAATCATTTTTAACTTCATACTTGACTGGATGACCCCAAGAGGATTTACCCATGGCTGCCTGAAAAGCGAATTTTAAAGAAGGGTCCTTTCGTTGTTCCTCCCGGAAGGACAGTCCCTCGGGCATGGAAACAGAGACATCTGGCAATCCTGCAACCTGGGAATAGGAAGGCTTGATCGGGGTCTGTTCACTTGATTTACGAGACTCCGGCCGGTGTGTCTCATAAAACAACGTGGCTATTCCGAGATCGGAGTCGTCCAAGGATAGGTCAACATTCTCCCCAGACAACCCTTGGGATGTTGCCCGAGTTATGGCCAACACTGGAGAAGCATTAATCATTATAGGTTCAGGACACGAAGTAACAGTAGTAATGTTATTACCCAGTAATAACATGGCATTTTTCATGGGAAATCCTTTTGAGATACCTACAGTCAAGTACCCAGTGTAATATTTGCACTGTACATAAATTTTATGCAAAGGAACTGAATATATAGCTCCTCCATAGGCTTCCAATAAAACTGAGGAATTCAAGGAAGTATTCTCTGAAAGGGGTAATATTCCTTCTCTGACAAGTGAGCAATATGCTCCAGTATCTCTAAAGGTATTTACTTTAGTTGGTTCTGAGTTTTCCTGAAGGGAAATAAGACTTTCGCAATAATAAGGGGCCATACCTTTTTCTACTTCTCTAGGGGACATGTTACTAGGGATATTAGAGATTTTCCCGATGGGTTGAGGTTTTTGGGGGCAGTTGGAACTGATGTGACCTACTTTATTGCACCTGAAGCAGACGACAGGCTTGCCCTTTACTCCCTGATGACGTTGCAAGTGGTGTCGTTCTGGCTGGTGCCTCTCTGGATATTGTTGTCGAGATGCTCCATAAGTAGTTTGCCTCTCCGCAGGGGGACCATATGTTGAGAAGCGTGGCTCACCAGGTGACTTGGTTGGATGACGTAGACGCTCTCCCTCCGGCTGGCACTTCATTCTCCAATGTTGTCGATCTCTGCTCACGCCAGACTGTTGAAAAGAGAGACGGGACCGCTCGGACAAGGAGCGGTTCGTTTCGAAGGTATCAGCCAACCTGGCCGCCTCCAATGCAGTGGTTAAGTCACGATCCTGCAGAAAGACACGAACCTCTGGTCCCACAGACTCCAGCAGGTTATCAATCAGAATAAGCTGCACCAGCTCCTCAAAGTTAGAGACACCACTCGCTTTATACCAGCTGGTAAAAGCTTTGGTTTGCTGTCTCACAAAGTCCACCAGGGATTGACCAAGCTGCCGCCTGTTCAATTTGAAGGTCTTACGATATTTAGCTGGGATACATGTATATGCTCCCAACACTGTGGTCTTCACTACTTGATAATCAGAGAATTCAGCGTCAGTTAATACCGACGTAAATTCCTGTGCCTTACCCAATAATGCTGTATGAACCAACGCTGCCCAGTGCTGTTCCGGCCACCTCAAGGCTCGAGCCTGATTTTCGAAGCTTTCGAAAAATTGCTCTGGTTCGGCCTCATTGAAGCGGGGAACAAGCTGTACTGCTTTTTGTAAACTGAAATCGTTTACAGAATGCGAAAACTGCCTCCTCTCTCTTTCCCTATCAAATTCTTCCCTTGCGAATGCTCTCTGTTCCCTAGTTTGCTCAAGATTGATTTTTGCCAGCTCAAGTGCCAACGACGCTGATTCACCCTGAGACAACCCAGCTGCACTATACTGACCATTTTGCTCCGTAGGTGTATCATCTTCCTCCTGCGAGAACATAGTAGTTTTTTCCCTAGCTCCCGTAAAGGGAGGAGTTTGATGTGCCATCTCTTCTTCAATAAGTATGTCAGCAATAAGTGAACGCAGTTGCGCAGCTGTGAGAGTGCGTTTATAGGGAATGCCAATGGAACGAGCAATTTGCCAACAACGCTGTAGGGACAATTTAGGTAGGTTATGCAAAGTATATGCCGACACCAGGCGTCTGACTCGTCTAGGTGGCATAAGTTATTCGCTATGCACAGTACGAATACCCCAACGTAACACTTTAATTTGCAGAACACGCTTAGCTATGCACAGTACGATTGCAGAATACGCATACAAGCAAAGCCGACTGCACACAAGATTGACCGTAGCGAAGCGAGCACACTGAACAAGCTAGTAGCGAGCTGTTGAACGATCACACAATAGCAAGGCTGATCATAAGCAACTGACACGCAAAATTTGTAAAGCGAAGCGAAACAGCAAGCTACACAATGTTCCTGCTACAAGCTTCACCCTAAGCTCAACCGTTTCTCTAAGTCCAGCTCTCGGACAGGCTACCCATATTACAACCTAGGATTTCAAATGGCCTGTTATCCCAGGTGTAATGGGAGCAAATAAACACAGTAGAAAAAGTTTAGACTTATATTATCCTTCACCAATTATAACAGCAATATGTACACTATGTACAGTGATAAATATAGTGCACTCCACGGTAAGCAAAGCAGAAATAGAAGCCACAAGATAGCAGACCGTGCTTCAACCAGCTCTAGAGTGGGAATGACAAGGGCAGACAGGAGAGCGGTATCCACATAACCTCTGCGATTGTCAATCCCACCTTCTTATTGGCTAGAACCTGGTCACTAGTTGAACGATGGGGCCCCATCATCAACTCTTAGCAACCTGGTTCGCTGGTTGGGGGAGATAGCCTGTAAATGAGGGTGTGTCCATGCGCCGAATAAAGGTTACGTACTCTTTGCATGCCACACTACCTCTCCATCACTACCTCCATCACTACCTCTCCATCACTAACTCTCCATCACTACATCTCCATCACTACCTTTCCATCACTACCTCTCCATCACTAACTCTCCATCACTACATCTCCATCACTACATCTCCATCACTACCTCTCCATCACTCCCTCTCCATCACTCCCTCTCCATCACTCCCTCTCCATCACTTCCTCTCCATCACTCCCTCTCAATCACTCCCTCTCCATCACTCCCTCTCCATCACTACCTCTCCAACACTACCTCTCAATCACTCCCTCTCCATCACTACCTCTCCATCACTCATTCTCCGTCACTCCCTCTCCATCACTCCCTCTCCATCACTACATCTCCATCACTACATCTCCATCACTACATCTCCATCACTCCCTCTCCATCACTCCCCCTCCATCACCCTCTATCCGTCACTCCCTATCCATCACTACCTCTCCATCACTACCTCTCCATCACTACCTCTCCATCACTACCTCTCCATCACTACATCTCCATCACTCCCTCTCCATCACTACCTCTCCATCACCCCCTATCCATCACTCCCTCTCCATCACTACCTCTCCATCACAACATCTCCATCACTCCCTCTCCATGACTCCCTCTCCATCACCCCCTATCCATCACTCCCTCTCCATCACTACCTCTCCATCACTACCTCTCCATCACTACCTCTCCATCACTACCTCTCCATCACTACCTCTCCATCACTACCTCTCCATCACTACCTCTCCATCACTACCTCTCCATCACTCCCTCTCCATCACTACCTCTCCATCACTACCTCTCCATCACTACCTCTCCATCACTACCTCTCCATCACTACCTCTCCATCACTACCTCTCCATCACTACCTCTCCATCACTACCTCTCCATCACTACCTCTCCATCACTACCTCTCCATCACTACCTCTACATCACTACCTCTCCATCACTACCTCTCCATCACTACCTCTCCATCACTACCTCTCCATCACTACCTCTCCATCACTACCTCTCCATCACTACCTCTCCATCACTACCTCTCCATCACTACCTCTACATCACTACCTCTCCATCACTACCTCTCCATCACTACCTCTCCATCACTACCTCTCCATCACTACCTCTCCATCACTACCTCTCCATCACTCCCTCTCCATCACTACCTCTCCATCACTACCTCTCCATCACTACCTCTCCATCACTACCTCTCCATCACTACCTCTCCATCACTACCTCTCCATCACTACCTCTCCATCACAACCTCTCCATCACAACCTCTCCATCACTACCTCTCCATCACAACCTCTCCATCACAACCTCTCCATCACAACCTCTCCATCACAACCTCTCCATCACAACCTCTCCATCACAACCTCTCCATCACTACCTCTCCATCACAACCTCTCCATCACTACCTCTCCATCACTACCTCTCCATCACTACCTCTCCATCACTACCTCTCCATCACTACCTCTCCATCACTCCCTCTCCATCACTACCTCTCCATCACTCCCTCTCCATCACTCCCTCTCCATCACTCCCTCTCCATCACTCCCTCTCCATCACTCCCTCTCCATCACTCCCTCTCCATCACTACATCTCCATCACTACATCTCCATCACTACATCTCCACCACTCTCTCCATCACCCCTCCATCACCTCATCCACACACCTCATCCATCACTACCTCCATCACTACCTCTCCCACTTCAACACTTCACCACACCACATCTCCATCACTCCTCTCCATCACTACCTCTCCATCACCCCCATCCATCACTCCCTCCATCACTACTCCTCCATCACAACATCTCCATCACCCTCCATGACTCCTCCACTCACCCATCCATCACCCTCTCCACCACCTCCATCATCACTACTCTCCACTCTTCCACTACTCCTCTCCATCACTCCCATCTAGCCTCCATCACTACATCTCCATCACTCCTCTCCATCACTCCCTCTCCATCATCCTCATCCACTTCAATTTCTCCATCACTCCTGAACACTACCTCTCCAACAATTCTCTCCATCACTCCCTCCACACTCCTCCTCCACCCCCTGTCCACTCTCCATCACACTTCCATCACCACCTCCATCACTACCCTCCATCACCCTCCATCACTTCCACTCAGTCTCTCCATCACTACCTCTCAATCACCCCCATCACTCCCTCTCCCACCTGGTCTCCAATCACTCTGTCTCCCACCATTCTCTAATACTCTCTTTCTCTCCATTTACTACTTTCTCAATTACTCTCTTTCATTGCCTTTCTACTATTCTCAATCACTTCCTTTCAATTGAAGCTACTTCTTCTATCACTATCTTCTATTTACTACTTTCTGTTTCATTACTTCTCTGTCATTACTCTCTATCATCTTTCCATTTATTAGTTTTCACGCCTTATCCATTTCCTTTCATTACTACTTTCTCTATCATTTACATTTCACATTACTCCTTCATGACTCTCTCTATCACTCTCATCTATCACTTCCTCTCTCAATACTTACCTCTACTACTCTCTCCATCACTACTTTCCATCATCCTCCATCATTACATTCTTCCATCACCTTCCATCACTAGCTCTCCAATCATCCCACTACTCCTCTCCATCACCTCCCTCTCCATCCTCATCCATCACTCCTTCTCCATCACTACCTCTCAATCACTACCTCTCCCACAGCCCCACCCATCACCCCTCCATCACTCTCCATCACTACCTCTCCACACTCCTCTCCATCACTCCCTCCACTCTCTCTCTCCATCACTACCTCCATCACTCCTCCATCACTCCCTCTCAAGGTCCCTCTCTCCATCAGCCACCTCCATCACACCTCCATCAGCCACCTCCATCACTACCTCCATCACCACCTCTCTCCACCATATTTGTTCTCCATCACTACTCCCACCATCACTACTCACCACCACACTACCTCCATCAATACCTCCATCACTACCTCCATCACTACTTCCATCACTACGTCTCCATCACTACCTCTCCATCACTCACTCTCCATCTCTAGCTTCCATCACTACCTCTCAATCACTACCTCCATCACAACTCCTCTCCATCACTACCTCTCCATCACTGCCCCCACCATCACTACCCCACCACTACCTCCATCAATACTCTCCACCACTACTCTCCATCATCTCCATCACTACCTCCACCTACCTCCATCACTCACTCCATCCCCAGCTCACCACCACTCCCATCACCACCTCCATCACCACACTCCACCACTGACCTCCACTGACCACCACCATCACTCATCACCATCTACCATCTCCATCACCTCCATCACTACACTCTCCATCACTATTTAACAAAATTTCTATCACTACCTTCCATCACTACTCATCACTTTCTCAATCACTTTTCTCCATTCTAGCTTCATCACTACTCTCTCCATCACTCCCTCTCAATTCACTTTCTCTCAACCACTTTCTCCATCTCTAGCTCTCCATCACTACCTTCCACTACACCTCCAACACTACCTCTCCATCACTACCTCCATCATCACTACCTCCATCACTACCTCCATCACCCTC
The DNA here is from genome assembly GCF_038502225.1 of Cherax quadricarinatus. Taxonomy (NCBI): domain Eukaryota; kingdom Metazoa; phylum Arthropoda; class Malacostraca; order Decapoda; family Parastacidae; genus Cherax; species Cherax quadricarinatus. The sequence goes on from NC_091336.1 coordinate 7,784,294, forward strand.
TCAATCACTTCTCTCCATCTCAGCTCCCATCACTACCTCCAGAACACCCTCTCAATCACTCCTCTCAATCACTTTCTCTCCATCTCTAGCTCCATCACCACCTCCATCACTACCTCCAACACTGGCCTCCACCACACTTCATCACTACTCTCTATCACATGTTCTATCACTATTGTCTCTATCACAATTTTCACGTCATTTTGTTTCGATTTACTACTTCCATCACGCCATGTCTCCATTTACTAAGGTTCTATCACAATCCTTCCATCACAAATCTTCCATCACTACCTTCTCCATCACTACCTCTCCATCACTATCACCTCCCAACACTACCTTCACTACCTCCAACACTCATTGCCCCATCACAACTCTCCATCACAAATCCCTCCATCAGCCACCTCCCACACCATCACTACCTCTCCATCACTACCTCTCCACATCTCCATCACTACCTCCACTGCCACTCTCTCCACACTACCTCCATCACTACCTCTCCACTACCTCACGCCATGTCTCCAACGCTGAACCTCCATCACTACCACTCCATCACTACTCTCTACATCACTACCTCTCCATCACTACCTCCATCACTACCTCCATCACTACCTCTCCATCACTACCTCTCCATCACCACCTCTCCACATCTCCACCACTACCTTCCATCAACCTCTCCATCACTATCCTCTCCATCACTACCTCCATCACTACCTCTCCATCACCCTCTCAATGACCACCCCTCTCCATCACTACCTCCGATCAATACCTCTCCATCACTACCTCCATCAATACCTCCATCACTACCTCCATCATCATCTCCATCAACATTCCTCTCCATCACTCACAAAGTTCCACTACTCACGTCTCCATCACAACCTCCATCACTACCTCCATCACTACCTCCATCACTACTCCTCCATCACTATGCTGCCCCCACTTACTATTGCTCCCATCACAATCTCTCATCACACCCTCTGGTCACACCTCCATTACCTTCTAACTACACTTTCCACGCCACCTCTCCATCACTCTCTCTGCCACTACTCTCCATCACTACCTCTCCATCACTACTCTCCATCACCACGTTCCATCACAATCCCTCCATCACAACCTCTCCATCACTACCTCTCTCCATCACTACCTCTCCATCACTACCCTCCATCACTACCTCTCCATCACTACCACCTCCACTACCTCCATCACTACTCCTCCATCACTACCTCCATCACTACCTCCATCACTCACGCGTCTCCATCACAACCTCTCCATCACACAAATCCTCCAACACTACCTCCATCATCACTCCATCACACTCCATCACTACCTCCATCACTACCTCTCATCACCACCTCCACTCTACCACCTCCATCACAACCCTCCATCACAACCTCTCCACACCACTACCTCTCCATCAACCTCTCCACGCTCACCTCCATCATTGTCTCCTCTCCATCACTACCTCCACTACCCCACATCACTACCTCCATCACTACCTCCATCACTACCTCCATCACCACCCCACATCACTACCTCCATCACCACGTTCCACTCACAAACCTCCATCACAACCTCCATCACTACTCCTCTCCATCACACCACCTCCATCACTACCCCACATCATCACTTCCTCCATCACTACCTCCATCACTACTCTCTCCATCACTCACCTCTACATCACTACTCTCTCCATCACTACTCCTCTCCACTACCTCATCACTTCCTCTCCATCACTACCCTCCATCACTACCTCACATCACAACCTCCACTGCAACCTCTCCATCACTACCTCTCCATCACTACCTCCATCACTCACTCCCACATCACTACCTCCACTAATGGCCTCTCCATCACTACCTCTACATCACTACCTCTCCATCACTCACCTCCACCACCCCACATCACTCCTCCATCACTACTCCATCACTAATTCTACATCACAACCTCTCATTTAAATTTTCTATTACTACTTTCTATTTACAATTCTCTGATTACAATTTTCTATCATTATTTTCTATCATAAATTTTCATTACTATTTTCTAATACTACTTTTCATTATTTTCATTACAATTTTCTATTAAATTTTCTATTACAATTTTCATTACAATTTTTCTGTATTGCTTACTTTCATTGCTAAATTTTCTATCATAATTTTCATTGTCATTTTCTATTACAAATTTTCTATTTAAATTTTCATTGGCTATTTTAATACAATTTTACATTACAATTTTCTATTATAAATTTTCATTACAATTTTCTATTACAATTTTCGATTGACATTTTCTATTACAATTTTCTATAAATTCTCCATCACAATTTTCTCTATCACTATTTTCCATTACTACTTCATCATTACTTTCCATTACAATTTTCATTGCTAAATTTTCTATTTACAATTTCGATTGCAATCTTCATTACTGCCTTCTCTTATTACCATTTTCTATTTACTATTTTATCATACTCTCTCTATCATAAATTTTCTGAATACAATTTTCCATTACAATTCTTCGATTACAATTCTCTCTATTACCATTTTCTATCATAAATTTTCTATTGCCATATTTTCATTATTAATTTTCATTACTATTTTCTATTACTAAATTTTCTAATATAAATTTTCATTACAATTTTCATTACAATTCATTACAATTTTCATTACTATTTTCATTACTACTCTCCATCACTACCTCCATCACAACCTCTCCATCACACAACCTCCATCACAACCTCTCCATCACTACCTCTCCATCACTACCTCTCCATCACTACCTCCATCACAACTCTCCATCACAACCTTCCACTACAAAACTTCTCTCCATCACTACCTCCATCACAACCTCTCCATCACAACCTCTCCAC
>NC_091336.1:7794647-7839647 GCF_038502225.1 Cherax quadricarinatus
ACTAGTTGAACGACGGGGCCCCATCATCAACTCTTAGCAACCTGGTTCGCTGGTTGGGGGAGATAGCCTGTAAATGAGGGAGTGTACATGCGCCGAATAAAGGTTACGTACTCTTAGCATGTCACAGTTAGTGTTGTATTGTGTTCGTACAGTAGTGCTCATCTGTTATGTTCACCTGAGTTTGTATCTTCTGAACACCAGTGAACTAGGTCAAGGTGTCTGTCAGATCTCACAATGTTCTCAGCTGAGTCCCCCTGCAGACGGTATCCCCACGGATGGCATCCCCACGGATGGTATCCCCACGGAAGGTATCCCCAACCGGGATGCCACATAAAAGATCTTCCCATTAGGGACCCACTCACCTGAACTCCTCTTAATTTTGAGTTAACATGGGCCTTGTTCCTTGATAATGTGAGTAGTCACGAAAACGCTTGGAATTTCTCTATTCTTTCAGTAGTTGTTTTGCATATTCTGAAATCACCTGTTTACTGTGATCTTATTGCATATATATATATATATATATATATATATATATATATATATATATATATATATATATATATATATATATATATATATATATATATATATATATATATATATATATATATATATATATATATATATATATATATATATCCTGAAATAAACCTTCAACTCTTGAGATTTACACCTCCTTTCTCCTTCTGGGTACTCACATTCTTATTTTAGACCTCAGAACGTACCATTCAGGGTCACTGGGATCCTTCCCTCATATACCTCAAAGACTGAACCGTCTGAAATGCAATTCAACTCTGCTCCCAAAAGACTGAACTCTCTAAAATACAATTCAACTCTCTTCCCAAAGGATTGAACTCTCTAAAATGCAATTTAACTCTCCTCCCAAGGGAGTGAACACTCTAAACTAGAACTCTTCAACTCTCCTCTCAGGAAGACGCAATCAACAACGAAGACAAACGACCTCCCTCGAGATCTCTGTAAACAAAGTTGTTGTAAGTGATAACGACGCTATAAAATTTACAAGAAAAGGAAGTCATCTGATAAAAGCGAGGAGGAGGAGGAGGAAGAGGGGGAGGAAGAGGGGGAGGAGGAGGAGCAGGATGAAGAGGGGGAGGGGGAGGAGGAGGAGAAAGAAAAAGGGGAGACGGAGGAAGAAGAGGGAAGAGAAAGAGGGGGAAGATTAAAGGATAGTATTATGGAGGAAGGAAGTATTGAGGTAAGAAGAAACACTAAGAGAGAATAAAAGTGAAATGACGAAGAAGACAAAAGATGATAAATAAGGGGAGAAGACAAGGCGGGAATAAGGGGACGTGAAGACTACCTGCAGTCTACCTGTAGTCTGGTCTCAGACCAGACTTCCAGCGTAGGAGCCACAGCCTGGTTGATCAAGTCTGATTAAGTGAACTTTAAAGTCTGCTATTGAAGACATGGATGAGTCGACTCTTGTAGCATCATAAACCATCCAGGACCATACTAAACCATCCAGGACCATACTAAACCATCCAGGACCATACTAAACCATCCAGGACCATACTAAACCATCCAGGACCATACTAAACCATCCAAGACCATACTAAACCATCCAGGACCATACTAAACCATCCAGGACCATACTAAACCATCCTGGACCATACTAAACCATCTTGGACCATACTAAACCATCCAGGGCCATACTAAACCATCCAGGACCATACTAAACCATCCAGGACCATACTAAACCATCCTGGACCATACTAAACCATCCTGGACCATACTAAACCATCCTGGACAATACTAAACAATCCTGGACCATACTAAACCATCCTGGACCATACTAAACCATCCTGGACCATACTAAACCATCCTGGACCATACTAAACCATAGTGGACCATACTAAACCATTCTGGACCATACTAAACCATCCTTGACCATACTAAACCATCCTTGACCATACTAAACCATCCTTCACCATACTAAACCATCCTTAACCATACTAAACCATCCTTAACCATACTAAACCATCCTTAACCATATTAAACCATCCTTAACCATACTAAACCATCCTTAACCATACTAAACCACCCTTAACCATACACAACCATCCTGGACCGTACTGAACCATCCTGGACCATACTGAACCATCCTGGACCATACTAAACCATCCTGAACCATACTAAGCCACTCTGGACCATACTGAGCCACTCTGGACCATACTGAGCCACTCTGGACCATATTGAGCCACTCTGGACCATACTGAGCCACTCTGGACCATACTGAGCCACTCTGGACCATACTGAGCCACTCTGGACCATACTGAGCCACTGTGGACCATACTGAGCCACTCTGAACCATGCCGATCCACCCTGGGCCATACTGAATCACCCTGGACCATACTGAGCCACTCTGGACCATACTGAGCCACTCTGGACCATACTGAGCCACTCTAAACCATACTGAGCCACTCTGGACCCTACTGAGCCACTCTGGACCAAGCCGATCCACCCTGGGCAATACTGAACCACCCTGGACCATATTGAGCCACTCTGGACCATACTGAGCCACTCTGGACCATACTGAGCCAATCCGGACCATGCCGATCCACCCTGGGCCATACTGAACCACCCTGGACCATACTGAGCCACTCTGGACCATACTGAGCCACTCTGGACCATACTGAGCCACTCTAAACCATACTGAGCCACTCTGGACCCTACTGAGCCACTCTGGACCATGCCGATCCACCCTGGGCCATACTGAACCACCCTGGACCATATTGAGCCACTCTGGACCATACTGAGCCACTCTGGACCATACTGAGCCACTCTGGACCATACTGAGCCACTCTGGACCATACTGAGCCACTCTGAACCATGCCGATCCACCCTGGGCCATACTGAATCACCCTGGACCATACTGAGCCACTCTGGACCATACTGAGCCACTCTGGACCATACTGAGCCACTCTAAACCATACTGAGCCACTCTGGACCCTACTGAGCCACTCTGGACCATGCCGATCCACCCTGGGCCATACTGAACCACCCTGGACCATATTGAGCCACTCTGGACCATACTGAGCCACTCTGGACCATACTGAGCCAATCCGGACCATGCCGATCCACCCTGGGCCATTCTGAACCACCCTGGACCATACTGAGCCACTCTGAACCATACTGAGCCACTCTGGACCATACTGAGCCACTCTGGACCATGCCGATCCACCCTGGGCCATACTGAAACACCCTGGACCATACTGAACCACCCTGGACCATTCTGAGACACTCTGGACCATACTGAGTCACTCTGGACCATACTGAGCCACTCTGGACCATACTGAGCCACTCTGGACCATACTGAGCCACTCTGGACCATGCCGATCCACCCTGGGCCATACTGAACCACCCTGGACCATACTGAGCCACTCTGGACCATACTGAGCCACTCTGGACCATACCGAGCCACTCTGGACCATACTGAGCCACTCTGGACCATACTGAGCCACTCTGGACCATACTGAGCCACTCTGGACCATACTGAGCCACTCTGGACCATACTGAGCCACTCTGAACCATGCCGATCCACCCTGGGCCATACTGAACCACCCTGGACCATACTGAGCCACTCTGGACCATACTGAACCACTCTGGACCATACTGAGCCACTCTGGACCATACCGAGCCACTCTGGACCATACTGAGCCACTCTGGACCATACTCAGCCACTCTGGACCATACTGAGTCACTCTGGACCATACTGAGCCACTCTGGACCATACTGAGCCACTCTGAACCATGCCGATCCACCCTGGGCCATACTGAACCACCCTGGACCATACTGAGCCACTCTGGACCATACTGAACCACTCTGGACCATACTGAGCCACTCTGAACCATACTGAGCCACTCTGGACCATACTGAGCCACTCTGGACCATGCCGATCCACCCTGGGCCATACTGAAACACCCTGGACCATACTGAACCACCCTGGACCATACTGAGCCACTCTGGACCGTACTGAGCCACTCTAAACCATACTGAGCCACTCTGGACCATACTGAGCCACTCTGGACCATGCCGATCCACCCTGGGCCATACTGAACCACCCTGGACCATATTGAGCCACTCTGGACCATACTGAGCCACTCTGGACCATACTGAGCCACTCCGGACCATGCCGATCCATCCTGGGCCATACTGAACCACCCTGGACCATACTGAGCCACTCTGGACCATACTGACCCACTCTGGACCATACTGAGCCACTCTGAACCATACTGAGCCACTCTGGACCATACTGAGCCACTCTGGACCATGCCGATCCACCCTGGGCCATACTGAAACACCCTGGACCATACTGAACCACCCTGGACCATTCTGAGACACTCTGGACCATACTGAGCCACTCTGGACCATACTGAGCCACTCTGGACCATACTAAGCCACTCTGGACCATACTGAGCCACTCTGGACCATGCCGATCCACCCTGGGCCATACTGAACCACCCTGGACCATACTGAGCCAGTCTGGACCATACCGAGCCACTCTGGACCATACTGAGCCACTCTGGACCATACTGAGCCACTCTGGACCATACTGAGCCACTCTGGACCATACTGAGCCACTCTGAACCATGCCGATCCACCCTGGGCCATACTGAACCACCCTGGACCATACTGAGCCACTCTGGACCATACTGAGCCACTCTGGACCATACCGAGCCACTCTGGACCATACTGAGCCACTCCGGACCATACTGAGCCACTCTGGACCATACTGAGCCACTCTGGACCATACTGAGACACTCTGGACCATACTGAGCCACTCTGGACAATACTGAGCCACTCTGGACCATACTGAGCCACTCTGGACCATACTGAGCCACTCTGGACCATGCCGATCCACCCTGGGCCATACTGAACCACCCTGGACCATACCGAGCCACTCTGGACCATACTGAGCCACTCTGGACCATACTGAGCCACTCTGGACCATACTGAGCCACTGTGGACCATACTGAGCCACTCTGGACCATACTGAGCCACTCTGGACCATAAAGAGCCACTCTGAACCATGCCGATCCACCCTGGGCCATACTGAACCACCCTGGACCATACTGAGCCACTCTGGACCATACTGAGCCACTCTGGACCATACTGAGCCACTCTGAACCATACTGATCCACTCTGGACCATACTGAGCCACTCTGGACCATGCCGATCCACCCTGGGCCATACTGAAACACCCTGGACCATACTGAACCACCCTGGACCATACTGAGCCACTCTGGACCGTACTGAGCCACTCTAAACCATACTGAGCCACTCTGGACCATACTGAGCCACTCTGGACCATGCCGATCCACCCTGGGCCATACTGAAACACCCTGGACCATACTGAACCACCCTGGACCATTCTGAGACACTCTGGACCATTCTGAGACACTCTGGACCATACTGAGCCACTCTGGACCATACTGAGCCACTCTGAACCATACCGATCCACCCTGGGCCATACTGAACCACCCTGGACCATACTGAGCCACTCTGGACCATACTGAGCCACTCTGGACCATACCGAGCCACTCTGGACCATACTGAGCCACTCCGGACCATACTGAGCCACTCTGGACCATACTGAGCCACTCTGGACCATACTGAGACACTCTGGACCATACTGAGCCACTCTGGACCATACTGAGCCACTCTGGACCATACTGAGCCACTCTGGACCATACTGAGCCACTCTGGACCATGCCGATCCACCCTGGGCCATACTGAACCACCTGGACCATACCGAGCCACTCTGGACCATACTGAGCCACTCTGGACCATACTGAGCCACTCTGGACCATACTGAGCCACTCTGGACCATACTGAGCCACTCTGGACCATACTGAGCCACTCTGGACCATAAAGAGCCACTCTGAACCATGCCGATCCACCCTGGGCCATACTGAACCACCCTGGACCATACTGAGCCACTCTGGACCATACTGAGCCACTCTGGACCATACTGAGCCACTCTGAACCATACTGATCCACTCTGGACCATACTGAGCCACTCTGGACCATGCCGATCCACCCTGGGCCATACTGAAACACCCTGGACCATACTGAACCACCCTGGACCATACTGAGCCACTCTGGACCGTACTGAGCCACTCTAAACCATACTGAGCCACTCTGGACCATACTGAGCCACTCTGGACAATGCCGATCCACCCTGGGCCATACTGAACCACCCTGGACCATATTGAGCCACTCTGGACCATACTGAGCCGCTCTGGACCATATTGAGCCACTCCGGACCATGCCGATCCACCCTGGGCCATACTGAACCACCCTGGACCATACTGAGCCACTCTGGACCATACTGACCCACTCTGGACCATACTGAGCCACTCTGAACCATACTGAGCCACTCTGGACCATACTGAGCCACTCTGGACCATGCCGATCCACCCTGGGCCATACTGAAACACCCTGGACCATACTGAACCACCCTGGACCATTCTGAGTCACTCTGGACCATACTGAGCCACTCTGGACCATACTGGGCCACTCTGGACCATACTGAGCCACTCTGGACCATACTGAGCCACTCTGGACCATGCCGATCCACCCTGGGCCATACTGAACCACCCTGGACCATACTGAGCCACTCTGGACCATACTGAGCCACTCTGGACCATACCGAGCCACTCTGGACCATACTGAGCCACTCTGGACCATACTGAGCCACTCTGGACCATGCCGATCCACCCTGGGCCATACTGAAACACCCTGGACCATACTGAACCACCCTGGACCATACTGAGCCACTCTGGGCCATACTGAGCCACTCTGGACCATACTGAGCCACTCTGGACCATACTGAGCCACTCTGGACCATGCCGATCCACCCTGGGCCATACTGAACCACCCTGGACCATACTGAGCCACTCTGGACCATACTGAGCCGCTCTGGACCATACTGAGTCACTCTGGACCATACTGAGCCACTCTGGACCATGCTGAGCCACTCTGGACCATGCCGATCCACACTGGGCCATACTGAAACACCCTGGACCATACTGAACCACCCTGGACCATCCTGAGCCACTCTGGACCATACTTAGCCACTCTGGACCATACTGAGCCACTCTGGACCATACTGAGCCACTCTGGACCATGCCGATCCACCCTGGGCCATACTGAGCCACCCTGGACCATACTGAACCACCCTGGGCCATACTGAGTCACCCTGGACCATACTGAACCACCCTGAATGATACTGATCCACCCTGGACCATAATGAACCACCCTGGACTATACTGAACCACCCTGGACCACAATGATCCACCCTGGACCAAACTGATCTTCCCCGGACCATACTTAACCATCCTGGACCATACTGAATCACCCTGGAACATACTGATCCAACCTGGACCATACTGATCCACCATGGACTATACTGAACCACCCAGGACCCTACTGAACCACCCTGGACCATACTGAACCACCCTGGACCATACTGAACCACCCTGGACCATACCGATCCAATTTGGACCATACTGATCCACTCTGAACCATACTGATTCACCCTGGACCATACTTAACCATAATGTACTATATTGAGCCACCCTGGACCATACTGATCCACTCTGGATCATACTGATCCACCCTGGACCATATTGATATACCCTGGATGATATTGATCCACCCTGGGCCATACTGAACCACTCAGGACCATACTGAACCACCCTGGACCACACTGAACCACCCTGGGCCATACTGAACCACCCTGGACCATACTGATCAACCCTTGACCATATGTAACCACCCTGGACCATACTGAACCAAACTGGGTTATACTGATCCAACCTGGACCATACTGACCCACCCTGGACCATACTGAACCAAACTGGGTTATACTGATCCAACCTGGACCATACTGAACCACCCTGGACCATACTGAACCACCCTGGACCATACTGATCAACTCTGGACCATATGTAACCACCCTGGACCATACTGAACTAAACTGGGTTATACTGACCCACCCTGGACCATACTGAACCACCCTGGAACATACTGATCCACCCTGGACATACTGATCCGCCCTGGACATACTGATCCACCCTGGATCACACTGAACCCCCCTGGGCCATACTGAACCTCCCTGGACCATACTGATCCACTCTGGACCATACTGATCCACCCTGGACCATACTTATCCACTCTCTGCCTTACTGATCCACCCTGGACCATATCGATCCACCCTGCACCATACTGAACCACCCTGGACCATACTGAACCACCCTGGACCATACTGAACCACCCTGGACCATACTGAACCACCCTGGATCATACTGAACCACCCTGGACCATACTGAACCACCCTGGATCATACTGAACCACCCTGGACCATACTGAACCACCCTGGACCATACTGAACCACCCTGGACCATATTGAACCACCCTGTACCATACTGAACCACCCTGGACCATACTGAACCACCCTGGACCATATTGAACCACCCTGGACCATACTGAACCACCCTGGACCGTTATCATAAGACCAAAATACGTGTAAACGTAACCTGTTAGAGCTGGTTAGTTGAGAAGTGTTCAGTGCCACGGCATTAAAACTTCTAACCTTCTTATCAAGAGCATTTACACTAGTGAACAAGGTTGTACCAGAAACAACTGCACACATCACCAGTCTCTCTCTCTCTCTCTCTCTCTCTCTCTCTCTCTCTCTCTCTCTCTCTCTCTCTCTCTCTCTCTCTCTCTCTCTCTCTCTCTCTCTCTCTCTCTCTCTCTCTCTCTCTCTCTCTCTCTTTACGCAGGGTTTGACAAGGTTAAGGATCCCTAGCTTTATTGACAAGCTATTTACAGGTTAAGGATTCCTAACTTTATTGGCAAGCTAAGAGCTGTTACCTACATCAGCTCATTTGAAAACATTTTTATTATTATAAGACATACAAGTAAGGAACAGGATGAAGTTGGAGCCATCTGTGGGCCAGCATTTTCATTTGATCAACTGACTTTATCTCGTTGACATCATTATGCTGTACAAATGTGTTCCATACTCGAGTCATCCTGGGTATATATGATCTCAGATGGAGTGATGTTCTGGAGAAGGGTACAGCCAGAGTGAAGTTGCTGCTTTCTGCCCGTCTTGTGGCATAAAAGCTTGTTTCACCCTGTCCTCGAAGTGGATCCCAGTGTGGTACTTTGACAATATTGGCCTTGTACATAACAGTAAGGTCACCCACATCCCTCCTATGTTGAAGGCTCTGCTGAAATGACAGATCTATCCTTGTTGGGTCCAGGCGAGAGATGAGACGTCTTGCTCTGTTCTCTACTCTGTCAAGCAGTCGCAGATGAGAGGGGGGGGCAGGCAAACCAAGAAAATGGAGCATACTCAAGGTGTGATGGTACTTGTGCCTCATACAGAATCTTGCAACCCCTTCTGTCAAGCAGATGTGAGATACGGCGAAGTGCTGTAAGCTTCCTGGCTGCCTTGTTTGCAAGATTTACAACATGGTTCTTCATGGCTAGTTTGGAGTCAAATTTCACCCCAAGGATATCAACTTCTTCTCCAGGTGCCAACACCCTCCCATTCATCCTTACTACTGCACCAGCATTACCATCATGGTGCCGATGTGAGACTAGAGACTATCATCATTTGCGTTTTCTCAGGTGTAAAATGTTACTTGCCATCTATTTCCCCAAGCTGATATAGCTCTCAGCTGGTGATTGATGAAGCTTAGAGCAACTGGCATCTCTTCTCTTGATTAAGTGAATGTCAGTGTACAGTCGTCTGCATATGCATGGGATTCTGGGATGAGATGAAGGTCATTGAAGTAGACATTCCATACCAATGGACCCAGCACGCTTCCTTGCGGAACACTTGCCCCAATAGGATGTCTTGCTGATTCCGTTCCACTGAGAACTACCCTTAGAGATCTACTATGAAGGTAATCACTGAGGAGACATAGCGTAGAGCCTGCAATTCCCAGTGCTTAAAGTTTTGCTAAGAGGCCCTGGTGCCACACCCGGTCGGAAGCACCAGCAATGTCCAGTGCTACCACACAGCTGACTTTGGTTTCATCCATTGACTGGTGTCATTTAGTGGAGAGGTTTAACAGCAGATCAGCAGCAGAGTAACCTTTCCTGAAGCCATATTGACGATCACAAAGTAGTGAGTTGTAGTCAAAAAACTGTCATTTGTCTTGGGATTATTGTCTCGAGGATCTTGACAGTGATTGACAGGAGTGAAACTGGTCCGTAGTTGCTGATTTCTGCTCTGCTCTTCTTTTTGTGAACAGGGACTACATTTGCCTCTTTCCACAGAGAAGGCCATTTACACTGTACTAGACAGTGCTGAAAGATGCGAGTTAAAGGTGCTGCTAGCTGGTCTGCACATCTCAGCAATCTTGGGCTCAACTTGTCTGGGCCCACAGCCTCTTCTTGGTCAAGCATTTTAAGAAGGAAATGCACCTCCTCCTGCCTTATTGTCACCACTGACAGTTTTGATACAGTTCTTGCAGCTAGCCAAGGAGGGTCCCTTGCTGGACCAGGAACTTGCATTTTGGTAGCAAAGTGTTCGGCAAAGAGGTCCGCTTTCTCTTGACTACTAATAGAGGTAGTCCCATCCTGTTGATTTAGAGGTGGAATGAGTACATCAGTCAGACAACCTTGTCTGTCCTTGACCAGGGACCACCAGGTTTCGGAGCCTACCCTACCTGATGCTAGCTTTCTTTTTGTGTCCACCACCCATATAGCGATGGCCCACTTTTGAACTTCACCCATATGCCTACAGGCTTGCCTGTGCAAGATCCTGTTATAGGTGGAAAGATGTCTCTTATACCTTCGCCATGCCTTGTGCTTAGCAGTAGCAGCCTCTCTACAACGGAAGCCAAACCAAGGGAGCACACCACTAACAACTGCCTGCGAAACACCAGGTGCAGTTACTGCCACAAGAAAGGGCATCAGGAGGACCAGTGTCGGAAGAAAAAGGAACTTGACAGACAGGACCACCTGTTTAGAGACCTATTCTCGGGACAAACCAGCAGGATCTCTGAATTGGTGAAGACACTCACATGTCACCCACTCAGCTACACCTATCTCAGCCCAGGAGGTGGTATTGTGCCTTATACAAGACCACAGACCTACATCCCAGCAGCTGCCTCAGTACCCTACCACTCTCAAGGACAGGCACCTTACATGCCTTACACACCCACCGCCTCAAGCTGAGCACATCATGAGGAGCCAGTCTATCAGCATCCTGTCGGCCAACATTAGAGGTTTCATTACCAATGTTGGAGAACTCACGCATACATAGTTTTGTGAATACTCGACGTCCCGACATGATAGCTGTTGTTGAAACATTTTTGGACGACAGGACTCCAGAAAATTTTGCAAGAATTGCTGGCTACACCTCATGGATGAGAAGAGACAGGCAAGGGCAAGGTGTTGCTGTGTGCTTCTCTAAAATTGTTCATGCCCAGCACATTGATGTTGCCATCCCTACTCATTTTGAAATGATGTTCTTCAAGCTCTACATAAACACTGGTATCTCTGTACTAGCATGTGCAATGTACAGACCTCAGTGGCAACATGCAGACCCCATCAACTTCCTTATGGAAAATATGGATTCCCTTCTGCTACAACACAACTGTCAACTTATCATAATTGTTGGTGACCTCAACCAACACCTTATACAGAGGGACTTTGATGACCTTGCAGTATTTGACATGAGAAACTTTATTGATTTCCCTACTCATATCTCTGGCTCCTCCCTTGACCCAGTAGTGAGTGATCTGGCAGAAGGTATAGTCACTTGCCAACCCCTCGGCTACGTTGGATCGTCTGACCACAAGGCTGTTTTTACAACACTTAAGATCACAACAGAACGAGGTGAGGAGTCCACACGCACAACCTGGCTATGGGAAAGAGATAACTGGCCAGCCCTTTGCTCCGAGCTCGCCACCACAGATTGGAATGCTCTTCTCCGAGGGGATGTTGACAACCAAGTGAAAGCCTTCACTGGACACATCCTTAATCTACAACAAGAACACATTCCTCACCGGCAATATGTGACGAAGCCTACAGATCAGCCTTGGTTTGGCTTTCGTTGTAGAGAGGCTGCTACTGCTAAGTACAAAGCATGGCGAAGGTATAAGACACATCCTACCACCTATAACAGGAACTTACACAGGCAAGCCTGTAGGCATATGGGTGACGTTCAAAAGTGGGCCATTGCTAAATGGGTGGTGGACACAAAAAGAAAGCTAGCATCAGGTAGGCTCCAAAACCTGGTGGTCCCTGGTCAAGGACAGACAAGGTTATCTGCCTGATGAACTCATTCCACCTCTAAATCGACTGGATGGGACCACCTCTACCAAAATGCAAGTTCCTGATCCAGCAAGGGACCCTCCTTGGCTAGCTTCAAGAACTGTATCAAAACTGTCAGTGGTGACAATAAGGCAGGAGGAGGTGCATTTCCTTCGACCGGTTGTGGCACCAGGACCTCTTGGCAAAACTGCAAGCACTGGGAATTGCAGGCTCTGTACTACATCTCCTCAGTGATTACCTTCATGGTATATCTCTAAGGGTAGTTCTCAATGGAACAGAATCAGCAAAACATCCTATTGGGACCATTGTTATGGAATGTCTACTTTAATGACCTTCATCTCATCCTAGAATCACATGCATATGCAGACGACTGTACACTGACATTCATTTATCCAAGAGAAGAAATGTCAGCTGCTCTAAGCTACATCAATCACCAGCTAAGAGCTATATCAGCTTGGGGAAACCGATGACAAGTAACATTTGCACCTGAAAAAACACAAATGATGATAGTCTCTAGGCACCATGATGGTAATGCTGGTGCAGTAGTGAGTATGAATGGGAGTGTTGGTACCTGGGGAAGAAGTTGATATCCTTGGGGTGAAATTTGACTCCAAACTGATCATGAAGAACCATGTTGTAAATCTTGCAAACAAGGCAGCCAGGAAGTTTACAGCACTTCGACGTATCTCGCATTTGCTTGACAGTACGGGTTGCAAGATTCTGTATGAGGCACAAGTACCCTCACACCTTGAGTATGCTCCACTTTCTTGGTTTGCCTGCCTCCCCCCCCCCTCTCATCTGCGACTGCTTGACAGAGTAGAGAACAGAGCAAGACGTCTCATCTCTCACCTGGACCCAACCAGGATAGATCTGTCATTTCAGCAGAGCCTTCAACACAGGAGGGATGTGGGTGACCTTACTGTTATGTACAAGGCCAATATTGTCAAAGTACCACACTTGGATCCACTTCGAGGACAGCGTGAAACAAGCTTCTATACCACAAGACGGGCAGAAAGCAGCAACTTCACTCTGGCTGTACCCTTCTCCAGAACATCACTCCATCTGAGATCATATATACCCAGGATGACTCGAGTATGGAACACATTTGTACATCATTATGATGTCAACGAGATAAAGTCAGTTCATCAAATGAAAATGCTGGCCCACAGATGGCTCCAACTTCATCCTGTTCCCTACTTGTATGTTTCATAACAATAAAAATGCTTTCAAATGAGCTGATGTAGGTAACAGCTCTTAGCTTGTCAATAAAGTTAGGAATTCTTAACTTGTACATAGCTTGTCAATAAAGCTAGGGATCCTTAACCTTGTCAAACCCTGAGTAAAAAAAAAGTTTTGTCAGAGTACAAAATATTTAACACTCTTCCATGTCACATTAAGCTCATGTGGGCTGGCTTCTTATGTGGTGAAATATAATGTGTGGCACAGTGCCACTAGACCTGGGAAGGTATATCGTTAATTAATGAGTTTTTAATTAAAGGTGAGGTCATTATCCTTATTAATTGCTAACCTGAACCAAGTAGAATCTGTTTTTCACTTTGTCTGGGGGAGAAAAGGAAAAGGGGAAGGAAGGAGACAGAGGAAAATAGGGAGGAGAATAAGCAAAGATAATGGATATATATAAACACTTATTCTTTCTTTTTCATGTTTGCTCTCTCTCTCTCTCTCTCTCTCTCTCTCTCTCTCTCTCTCTCTCTCTCTCTCTCTCTCTCTCTCTCTCTCTCTCTCTCTCTCTCTCTCTCTCTCTCTCTCTCTCTCTCTCTCTCTCTCTCTCTCTCTCTCTCTCTCTCTCTCTCTCTCTCTCTCTCTCTCTCTTTCTCTCTCATATTTAATCTTTTTCACCTTGACTTTCAAAGTAACAGAAAACATAATTGAACTGGACGACCTAAGTACTTGAAAAGTTAGAATATATTGTAACTGAGGACGCGGTTAACCTCCAAGAAGATATAAACAAAGTTTTCCAGTGGGCAACGGTAAACAATATGATGTTCAATGAGGGCAAATTCCAACTACTCCGTTATGGAAAACTGGAGGAGATAATAACTAGAACAGAGTATACTACTGACTCCGGCCATACAATAGAGCGGAAAATAATGTAAGGAACCTGGGAGTAGTAATGTCTGAGGATCTCACTTTCAAGGATCACAACAGTGCCACGATCGCACGTGCAAAGAAAATGATAGGATGGATAATGAGAACTTTCAAAACGAGAGATGCCAAGCCCATGATGATCCTTTTCAAATCACTTGTTCTCTCTAGGCTGGAATACTGCTGTACATTAACATCTCCATACAAAGCAGGTGAAATCGCAGATCTAGAGAGTGTACGAGATCCTTTACTGCACGTATGTTCTGTCAAGCACCTTAACTACTGGGAACGCTTGAAAGCACTTGACTTGTACTCGTTGGAACGCAGGAGGAGAGATATATCACAATCTACACTTGGAAAATCTTGGAAGGAATGGTCCCAAATCTGCACACAGAAATCTACTACGAAAGTAAAAGACTGGGCAGGCGATGCAAAATGCCGCCAATAAAAAGTAGGGGCGCCATTGGTACACTAAGAGAAAAACACCATAAGTGTCCGGGGCCCAAAACTGTTCAACAGCCTCCCATCAAGCATTAGGGGAATTGCCAATAAACCCCTGGCTGCCTTCAAGAGAGAGCTGGACAGATACCTAAAGTCAGTGCCGGATCAGCCGGGCTGTGGCTCGTACGTCGGACTGCGTGCGGCCAGCAGTAACAGCCTAGTTGATCAGGCCCTGATCCATCGGGAGGCCTGGTCGTGGACCGGGCCGCGGGGGCGTTGATCCCAGGAATAACCTCCAGGTAACCTCCAGGTGACCCCCCAACCCATACTGTCGCCATGGTAACCACATGAAGTCATCAGAAGAAGTGTCGTTTCTTGCTCTCATATATGTATATATATATATGTATATATATATATATATATATATATATATATATATATATATATATATATATATATATATATATATATATATATATATATATATATATATATATATATATTGAATATGTTGTACAACGAGCCCATCCTCTTAACAGTCAATATTGCGCTGTTGCTAAGACTCAAACGGGTGACTGTTGACGAGTCTTTAACAGTAATTACCTGACTATTTCCTAGTGCACTCAGCGGGTCCTCACTTGCCCTTGTTTCTTGACCACGTGTTATCTTGTTTATCTTATATTTTCTTTACTGGGGTTGTGACATGTTATTGCTTATTTGTAGTAATAGACGAGAATTTATCCTAGTGTAAATAAAACAAAATAGAGTAATTTGCAATTGTGGATACTGGAGAAATTCTATATGATGAATGTAACGATGATAGTATCTGATGGTGAGACTGATTGTTTATTAACAGTTGGAAGTCTGATTCTTTCCTCTGATGGGTTGACACGAGACATGTTTACAACGAAGACTGTCTGTCCCTTGCTGTCTTGACTGTTACTGAGGGAGGGGGGAGGAGGGAGGTGTGTGAGGCGGGTGAGTGATGGGGAGAGAGAACGAGAGGGAAGGGACAGGGAACGATGGGAGGAAATTAAAGGACATGGTAGGAGAAGAAAAGTTAAATGGAGAGAGAAGTGGGCGAGTCCAGTTAGTTAAAACATGCGTTTAACTCTAATGGATTATAAAGCACCGAGGATAAGGGTGAGGATTAGTGGATGTGGGAGTTATAGTAGTGCGGGATTAATGTGGGTGCACAACTTAAATTAAAGATGGTGAAATAGGTTAATTTCCTTCAAAAAAAAAGGCATTAAACCTATATTGTAAGTGGTGCCCTCGGCCAGGTGGGAAGTGTGAACGTCAAGGTATTGCAGGTGTTGCAAGTGTTGAAGGTGTTACAAGTGAACCCCTCGGTCTCATACACAGGACAGCAAGGTAATGTGTAGTTAACTGTTAAAGCTACCAGGCAAGTATGTGAAAATATATATGAATTCCTACGTTAGTGAAATATCGCACCTACAAACCAGAAGCCACGAACCTAAGTAGGTGTGTAGAGCAAACAGTCAGAACAACACCTGTGTTGAATACACACACACACACACACAGTGCTATTTTTGGTATACGTGAACGACATTATGGAAAGATAGACTCAGAAGTGTCCCTGTTCGCAGATGATGTGAAGTTAATGAGGAGAATTAAATCAGATGAGGATCAAGTAGGATTTCAAAGAGACCTGGACAGACTGGACACGTGGTCCAGCAACTGGCTTCTCGAATTTAACCCCGCCAAATGCAAAGCCATGAAGATAGGAGAAGGGCAAAGAAGACCGCAGACGGAGTATAGGCTAGGTGGCCAACGACTGCAAACCTCGCTCAAGGAGAAAGATCTTGGTGTGATTATAACACCGAACACGTCTCCGGAAGCACACATCAACCAGATAATTGCTGCAGCATATGGGCGCCTGGCAAACCTGAGATTAGCATTCCGATACCTAAGTAAGGAATCTTTCAAGACACTGTACACCGTGTACGTCAGGCCCATACTGGAGTATGCAGCACCAGTTTGGAACCTTCACCGGGTCAAGCATATTAAGAAATTAGAGAAAGTGCAAATGTTTGCAAGAAGGTTAGTTCCTGAGCTCAGAGGAATGTCCTATGAAGAAAGGTTGAGGGAAATCGGCCTGACGACATTGGAGGACAGGAGGGATAGGGGAGACATGATAACGACATACAAAATGCTGCGTGGAATAGACAAGGTGGACAGAGACAAGATATTCCAGAGAGGGGACACAGAAACAAAGGGTCACTCTTGGAAGCTGAAGACTCAGATGAGTCACAGGGGTGTTAGGAAACAGCTCTTCAGTTATAGAGTGGCCAGGAAGTGGAACAGTATGGCGAGCGATGTAGTGGAGGCAGGTACCATACATAGCTTTAAGATGAGGTATGATAAAGCTCAGGGAGCAGGGAGAAAGAGGACCTAGTAGCATTCAGTGAAGAGGCGGGGCCAGGAGCTGAGTCTCGACCCCTCCAACTACAATTAGGTGAGTACACACACACACACACACACAAACACACGCACACACACACACACACCTCATGGACTGGATAAGAGCACAGTTCTTCCTCAGCTCAAAAAGAGAGAGAGAGAGAGAGATGATAGGCGGCTTTCCTCGTGGTGTCCGTGTATGAGTCGTGTGAGGCCCATTCGTGAATATTTAATAGTGGTTTCCACACTCCTGACAATAACGGCAAGATGATAGCCGGGAGCCTCATTGCGGTTTGATGGAAAACACCTTGTTGTCCTCTAGTTCAAATCAGCGCTGAACCGTTTGAGTCTGGAACACTACTGGAAAATAGACCGAGGAAGCTTCTTAAGCATGAGAGACTGGCAGATCATGAATCACTCAGCTGCTGAGTAAGTTCATTACCTTGAATTTCATTGTTCAGGGACTCGGCAAAAAAAAATAAACTACTTCTGTGCTAGCTAGCAATGATACATAATACATAACCATCAATTTGATATTTTTATTAACACATCGGCCGTCTCTCACCGAGGCTGGGCCAGCCGAAAAAGAGGAAACACTTTCACCATCACTCATTCTATCACTGTCTTGCCAGAAGCCTTCTGACATCACACGTCAGATGACCCTTCATCCTGCAACCTGCCCACTCAGAGTGCAGTCACGGCATGCATGACCTCGTATCTCAAAAACTAGCAACCGAGCTAAAAAAAAAAAACATGAATGAGGGGAACATGTCTGGAAGAAATAAGATAATAACAACAAGGAAGGAATACAAGTAGACAAACGTGCCTCCACTCTGAAAAAAATAATAATAATTAGAAGAGAATACTCAAAACTAATTATACTTCCACGTTAATGAGTTGAGGTGTGTATGTGTGACTGTTGTGAGAGTGTGTGACTGTTGTGAGAGTGTGTGACTGTTGTGAGAGTGTGTGACTGTTGTGAGAGTGTGTGACTGTTGTGAGAGTATGTGACTGTTGTGAGAGTGTGTGACTGTTGTGAGAGTGTGTGACTGTTGTGAGAGTGTGTGACTGTTGTGAGAGTGTGTGACTGTTGTGAGAGTGTGTGACTGTTGTGAGAGTATGTGACTGTTGTGAGAGTATGTGACTGTTGTGAGAGTGTGTGACTGTTGTGAGAGTATGTGACTGTTGTGAGAGTGTGTGACTGTTGTGAGAGTGTGTGACTGTTGTGAGAGTGTGTGACTGTTGTGAGAGTGTGTGACTGTTGTGAGAGTGTGTGACTGTTGTGAGAGTGTGTGACTGTTGTGAGAGTGTGTGACTGTTGTGAGAGTATGTGACTGTTGTGAGAGTGTGTGACTGTTGTGAGAGTGTGTGACTGTTGTGAGAGTGTGTGACTGTTGTGAGAGTATGTGACTGTTGTGAGAGTGTGTGACTGTTGTGAGAGTATGTGACTGTTGTGAGAGTGTGTGACTGTTGTGAGAGTATGTGACTGTTGTGAGAGTGTGTGACTGTTGTGAGAGTGTGTGACTGTTGTGAGAGTGTGTGACTGTTGTGAGAGTGTGTGACTGTTGTGAGAGTATGTGACTGTTGTGAGAGTGTGTGACTGTTGTGAGAGTGTGTGACTGTTGTGAGAGTGTGTGACTGTTGTGAGAGTATGTGACTGTTGTGAGAGTATGTGACTGTTGTGAGAGTGTGTGACTGTTGTGAGAGTATGTGACTGTTGTGAGAGTGTGTGACTGTTGTGAGAGTGTGTGACTGTTGTGAGAGTGTGTGACTGTTGTGAGAGTATGTGACTGTTGTGAGAGTGTGTGACTGTTGTGAGAGTATGTGACTGTTGTGAGAGTGTGTGACTGTTGTGAGAGTGTGTGACTGTTGTGAGAGTGTGTGACTGTTGTGAGAGTGTGTGACTGTTGTGAGAGTATGTGACTGTTGTGAGAGTGTGTGACTGTTGTGAGAGTATGTGACTGTTGTGAGAGTATGTGACTGTTGTGAGAGTGTGTGACTGTTGTGAGAGTATGTGACTGTTGTGAGAGTGTGTGACTGTTGTGAGAGTGTGTGACTGTTGTGAGAGTGTGTGACTGTTGTGAGAGTATGTGACTGTTGTGAGAGTGTGTGACTGTTGTGAGAGTATGTGACTGTTGTGAGAGTGTGTGACTGTTGTGAGAGTGTGTGACTGTTGTGAGAGTGTGTGACTGTTGTGAGAGTGTGTGACTGTTGTGAGAGTATGTGACTGTTGTGAGAGTGTGTGACTGTTGTGAGAGTATGTGACTGTTGTGAGAGTGTGTGACTGTTGTGAGAGTGTGTGACTGTTGTGAGAGTGTGTGACTGTTGTGAGAGTGTGTGACTGTTGTGAGAGTGTGTGACTGTTGTGAGAGTGTGTGACTGTTGTGAGAGTGTGTGACTGTTGTGAGAGTGTGTGACTGTTGTGAGAGTGTGTGACTGTTGTGAGAGTGTGTGACTGTTGTGAGAGTGTGTGACTGTTGTGAGAGTGTGTGACTGTTGTGAGAGTGTGTGACTGTTGTGAGAGTGTGTGACTGTTGTGAGAGTGTGTGACTGTTGTGAGAGTATGTGACTGTTGTGAGAGTATGTGACTGTTGTGAGAGTATGTGACTGTTGTGAGAGTGTGTGACTGTTGTGAGAGTATGTGACTGTTGTGAGAGTATGTGACTGTTGTGAGAGTATGTGACTGTTGTGAGAGTGTGTGACTGTTGTGAGAGTATGTGACTGTTGTGAGAGTGTGTGACTGTTGTGAGAGTGTGTGACTGTTGTGAGAGTGTGTGACTGTTGTGAGAGTATGTGACTGTTGTGAGAGTGTGTGACTGTTGTGAGAGTATGTGACTGTTGTGAGAGTGTGTGACTGTTGTGAGAGTGTGTGACTGTTGTGAGAGTGTGTGACTGTTGTGAGAGTGTGTGACTGTTGTGAGAGTGTGTGACTGTTGTGAGAGTATGTGACTGTTGTGAGAGTATGTGACTGTTGTGAGAGTATGTGACTGTTGTGAGAGTGTGTGACTGTTGTGAGAGTATGTGACTGTTGTGAGAGTGTGTGACTGTTGTGAGAGTATGTGACTGTTGTGAGAGTGTGTGACTGTTGTGAGAGTGTGTGACTGTTGTGAGAGTATGTGACTGTTGTGAGAGTATGTGACTGTTGTGAGAGTGTGTGACTGTTGTGAGAGTGTGTGACTGTTGTGAGAGTATGTGACTGTTGTGAGAGTGTGTGACTGTTGTGAGAGTATGTGACTGTTGTGAGAGTATGTGACTGTTGTGAGAGTATGTGACTGTTGTGAGAGTGTGTGACTGTTGTGAGAGTGTGTGACTGTTGTGAGAGTGTGTGACTGTTGTGAGAGTGTGTGACTGTTGTGAGAGTGTGTGACTGTTGTGAGAGTGTGTGACTGTTGTGAGAGTGTGTGACTGTTGTGAGAGTGTGTGACTGTTGTGAGAGTGTGTGACTGTTGTGAGAGTATGTGACTGTTGTGAGAGTGTGTGACTGTTGTGAGAGTGTGTGACTGTTGTGAGAGTGTGTGACTGTTGTGAGAGTGTGTGACTGTTGTGAGAGTGTGTGACTGTTGTGAGAGTGTGTGACTGTTGTGAGAGTATGTGACTGTTGTGAGAGTATGTGACTGTTGTGAGAGTATGTGACTGTTGTGAGAGTGTGTGACTGTTGTGAGAGTATGTGACTGTTGTGAGAGTGTGTGACTGTTGTGAGAGTGTGTGACTGTTGTGAGAGTGTGTGACTGTTGTGAGAGTATGTGACTGTTGTGAGAGTGTGTGACTGTTGTGAGAGTATGTGACTGTTGTGAGAGTGTGTGACTGTTGTGAGAGTGTGTGACTGTTGTGAGAGTGTGTGACTGTTGTGAGAGTGTGTGACTGTTGTGAGAGTGTGTGACTGTTGTGAGAGTATGTGACTGTTGTGAGAGTATGTGACTGTTGTGAGAGTATGTGACTGTTGTGAGAGTGTGTGACTGTTGTGAGAGTATGTGACTGTTGTGAGAGTGTGTGACTGTTGTGAGAGTATGTGACTGTTGTGAGAGTGTGTGACTGTTGTGAGAGTGTGTGACTGTTGTGAGAGTATGTGACTGTTGTGAGAGTATGTGACTGTTGTGAGAGTGTGTGACTGTTGTGAGAGTGTGTGACTGTTGTGAGAGTATGTGACTGTTGTGAGAGTGTGTGACTGTTGTGAGAGTATGTGACTGTTGTGAGAGTATGTGACTGTTGTGAGAGTATGTGACTGTTGTGAGAGTGTGTGACTGTTGTGAGAGTGTGTGACTGTTGTGAGAGTGTGTGACTGTTGTGAGAGTGTGTGACTGTTGTGAGAGTGTGTGACTGTTGTGAGAGTGTGTGACTGTTGTGAGAGTATGTGACTGTTATGAGAGTGTGTGACTGTTGTGAGAGTGTGTGACTGTTGTGAGAGCATGTGACTGTTGTGAGAGCATGTGACTGTTGTGAGAGTGTGTGACTGTTGTGAGAGTGTGTGACTGTTGTGAGAGTGTGTGACTGTTGTGAGAGCATGTGACTGTTGTGAGAGTATGTGACTGTTGTGAGAGTGTGTGACTGTTGTGAGAGTGTGTGACTGTTGTGAGAGTGTGTGACTGTTGTGAGAGTGTGTGACTGTTGTGAGAGTGTGTGACTGTTGTGAGAGTGTGTGACTGTTGTGAGAGTGTGTGACTGTTGTGAGAGTATGTGACTGTTGTGAGAGTGTGTGACTGTTGTGAGAGTGTGTGACTGTTGTGAGAGTGTGTGACTGTTGTGAGAGTGTGTGACTGTTGTGAGAGTGTGTGACTGTTGTGAGAGTGTGTGACTGTTGTGAGAGTGTGTGACTGTTGTGAGAGTGTGTGACTGTTGTGAGAGTGTGTGACTGTTGTGAGAGTGTGTGACTGTTGTGAGAGTGTGTGACTGTTGTGAGAGTGTGTGACTGTTGTGAGAGTGTGTGACTGTTGTGAGAGTGTGTGACTGTTGTGAGAGTGTGTGACTGTTGTGAGAGTGTGTGACTGTTGTGAGAGTATGTGACTGTTGTGAGAGTATGTGACTGTTGTGAGAGTGTGTGACTGTTGTGAGAGTGTGTGACTGTTGTGAGAGTGTGTGACTGTTGTGAGAGCATGTGACTGATGTGAGAGTGTGTGACTGTTGTGAGAGTGTGTGACTGTTGTGAGAGTATGTGACTGTTGTGAGAGTGTGTGACTGTTGTGAGAGTGTGTGACTGTTGTGAGAGTGTGTGACTGTTGTGAGAGTGTGTGACTGTTGTGAGAGTGTGTGACTGTTCTGAGAGCATGTGACTGTTGTGAGAGTGTGTGACTGTTGTGAGAGTGTGTGACTGTTGTGAGAGTGTGTGACTGTTGTGAGAGCATGTGACTGTTGTGAGAGTGTGTGACTGTTGTGAGAGTGTGTGACTGTTGTGAGAGTGTGTGACTGTTGTGAGAGTGTGTGACTGTTGTGAGAGTGTGTGACTGTTGTGAGAGTGTGTGACTGTTGTGAGAGTGTGTGACTGTTGTGAGAGTGTGTGACTGTTGTGAGAGTGTGTGACTGTTGTGAGAGTGTGTGACTGTTGTGAGAGTGTGTGACTGTTGTGAGAGTGTGTGACTGTTGTGAGAGTGTGTGACTGTTGTGAGAGTGTGTGACTGTTGTGAGAGTGTGTGACTGTTGTGAGAGTGTGTGACTGTTGTGAGAGTGTGTGACTGTTGTGAGAGTGTGTGACTGTTGTGAGAGTGAGAGTATGTGACTGTTGTGTGAGTGTGTGTCTGTTGTGAGAGTGTGTGACTGTTGTGAGAGTGTGTGACTGTTGTGAGAGTGTGTGACTGTTGTGAGAGTGTGTGACTGTTGTGAGAGTGTGTGACTGTTGTGAGAGTGTGTGACTGTTGTGAGAGTGTGTGACTGTTGTGAGAGTGTGTGACTGTTGTGAGAGTATGTGACTGTTGTGAGAGTATGTGACTGTTGTGAGAGTGTGTGACTGTTGTGAGAGTGTGTGACTGTTGTGAGAGTGTGTGACTGTTGTGAGAGTGTGTGACTGTTGTGAGAGTATGTGACTGTTGTGAGAGTATGTGACTGTTGTGAGAGTATGTGACTGTTGTGAGAGTGTGTGACTGTTGTGAGAGTGTGTGACTGTTGTGAGAGTATGTGACTGTTGTGAGAGTATGTAACTGTTGTGAGAGTATGTGACTGTTGTGAGAGTATGTGACTGTTGTGAGAGTGTGTGACTGTTGTGAGAGTGTGTGACTGTTGTGAGAGTGTGTGACTGTTGTGAGAGTGTGTGACTGTTGTGAGAGTGTGTGACTGTTGTGAGAGTGTGTGACTGTTGTGAGAGTGTGTGACTGTTGTGAGAGTATGTGACTGTTATGAGAGTGTGTGACTGTTGTGAGAGACTGTTGTGAGAGTATGTGACTGTTGTGAGAGTGTGTGACTGTTGTGAGAGACTGTTGTGAGAGTGTGTGACTGTTGTGAGAGTATGTGACTGTTATGAGAGTGTGTGATTGTTGTGAGAGACTGTTGTGAGAGTGTGTGACTGTTGTGAGAGTGTGTGACTGTTGTGAGAGTGTGTGACTGTTGTGAGAGTATGTGACTGTTGTGAGAGTATGTGACTGTTGTGAGAGTGTGTGACTGTTGTGAGAGACTGTTGTGAGAGCATGTGACTGTTGTGAGAGTATGTGACTGTTGTGAGAGACTGTTGTGAGAGTATGTGACTGTTGTGAGAGTATGTGACTGTTGTGAGAGTATGTGACTGTTGTGAGAGTGTGTGACTGTTGTGAGAGTGTGTGACTGTTGTGAGAGTGTGTGACTGTTGTGAGAGTATGTGACTGTTGTGAGAGTGTGTGACTGTTGTGAGAGTGTGTGACTGTTGTGAGAGTGTGTGACTGTTGTGAGAGTATGTGACTCTTCTGAGAGTGTGTGACTGTTGTGAGAGTATGTGACTGTTGTGAGAGTGTGTGACTGTTGTGAGAGTGTGTGACTGTTGTGAGAGTGTGTGACTGTTGTGAGAGTATGTGACTGTTCTGAGAGTGTGTGACTGTTGTGAGAGTGTGTGACTGTTGTGAGAGTGTGTGACTGTTGTGAGAGTGTGTGACTGTTTTGAGAGTGTGTGACTGTTGTGAGAGTGTGTGACTGTTGTGAGAGTGTGTGACTGTTGTGAGAGTGTGTGACTGTTGTGAGAGTATGTGACTGTTGTGAGAGACTGTTGTGAGAGTATGTGACTGTTGTGAGAGTGTGTGACTGTTGTGAGAGTATGTGACTGTTGTGAGAGTATGTGACTGTTGTGAGAGTGTGTGACTGTTGTGAGAGTGTGTGACTGTTGTGAGAGTGTGTGACTGTTGTGAGAGTATGTGACTGTTGTGAGAGACTGTTGTGAGAGTATGTGACTGTTGTGAGAGTATGTGACTGTTGTGAGAGTATGTGACTGTTGTGAGAGTGTGTGACTGTTGTGAGAGTGTGTGACTGTTGTGAGAGTGTGTGACTGTTGTGAGAGTATGTGACTGTTGTGAGAGTGTGTGACTGTTGTGAGAGTGTGTGACTGTTGTGAGAGTGTGTGACTGTTGTGAGAGTATGTGACTGTTCTGAGAGTGTGTGACTGTTGTGAGAGTATGTGACTGTTGTGAGAGTGTGTGACTGTTGTGAGAGTGTGTGACTGTTGTGAGAGTGTGTGACTGTTGTGAGAGACTGTTGTGAGAGACTGTTGTGAGAGTATGTGACTGTTGTGAGAGACTGTTGTGAGAGTATGTGACTGTTGTGAGAGTATGTGACTGTTGTGAGAGTATGTGACTGTTGTGAGAGTATGTGACTGTTGTGAGAGTATGTAACTGTTGTGAGAGTGTGTGACTGTTGTGAGAGTATGTGACTGTTGTGAGAGTATGTGACTGTTGTGAGAGTTTGTGACTGTTGTGAGAGTGTGTGACTGTTGTGAGAGTGTGTGACTGTTGTGAGAGTATGTGACTGTTGTGAGAGTGTGTGACTGTTGTGAGAGTATGTGACTGTTGTGAGAGTATGTGACTGTTGTGAGAGTGTGTGACTGTTGTGAGAGTGTGTGACTGTTGTGAGAGTGTGTGACTGTTGTGAGAGTATGTGACTGTTGTGAGAGTGTGTGATTGTTGTGAGAGTGTGTGGCTGTTGTGAGAGTGTGTGACTGTTGTGAGAGTGTGTGACTGTTGTGAGAGTGTGTGACTGTTGTGAAAGTGTGTGACTGTTGTGAGAGTGTGTGACTGTTGTGAGAGTGTGTGACTGTTGTGAGAGTGTGTGACTGTTGTGAGAGTATGTGACTGTTGTGAGAGTGTGTGACTGCTGTGAGAGTGTGTGACTGTTGTGAGAGTGTGTGACTGTTGTGAGAGTATGTGACTGTTGTGAGAGTGTGTGACTGTTGTGAGAGTATGTGACTGTTGTGAGAGTGTGTGACTGTTGTGAGAGTGTGTGACTGTTGTGAGAGTATGTGACTGTTGTGAGAGTGTGTGACTGTTGTGAGAGTGTGTGACTGTTGTGAGAGTATGTGACTGTTGTGAGAGTATGTGACTGTTGTGAGAGTATGTGACTGTTGTGAGAGTGTGTGACTGTTGTGAGAGTGTGTGACTGTTGTGAGAGTGTATGACTGTTGTGAGAGTGTGTGACTGTTGTGAGAGTGTGTGACTGTTGTGAGAGTATGTGACTGTTGTGAGAGTGTGTGACTGTTGTGAGAGTGTGTGACTGTTGTGAGAGTGTGTGACTGTTGTGAGAGTATGTGACTGTTCTGAGAGTGTGTGACTGTTGTGAGAGTATGTGACTGTTGTGAGAGTGTGTGACTGTTGTGAGAGTGTGTGACTGTTGTGAGAGTGTGTGACTGTTGTGAGAGACTGTTGTGAGAGACTGTTGTGAGAGTATGTGACTGTTGTGAGAGACTGTTGTGAGAGTATGTGACTGTTGTGAGAGTATGTGACTGTTGTGAGAGTATGTGACTGTTGTAAGAGTATGTGACTGTTGTGAGAGTATGTAACTGTTGTGAGAGTGTGTGACTGTTGTGAGAGTATGTGACTGTTGTGAGAGTATGTGACTGTTGTGAGAGTGTGTGACTGTTGTGAGAGTGTGTGACTGTTGTGAGAGGGTGTGACTGTTGTGAGAGTATGTGACTGTTGTGAGAGTGTGTGACTGTTGTGAGAGTATGTGACTGTTGTGAGAGTATGTGACTGTTGTGAGAGTGTGTGACTGTTGTGAGAGTGTGTGACTGTTGTGAGAGTGTGTGACTGTTGTGAGAGTATGTGACTGTTGTGAGAGTGTGTGATTGTTGTGAGAGTGTGTGGCTGTTGTGAGAGTGTGTGACTGTTGTGAGAGTGTGTGACTGTTGTGAGAGTGTGTGACTGTTGTGAAAGTGTGTGACTGTTGTGAGAGTGTGTGACTGTTGTGAGAGTGTGTGACTGTTGTGAGAGTGTGTGACTGTTGTGAGAGTATGTGACTGTTGTGAGAGTGTGTAACTGCTGTGAGAGTGTGTGACTGTTTTGTGTGAGTGTGTGACTGTTTTGTGTGAGTGTGTGACTGTTGTGTGTGAGTGTGTGACTGTTGTGTGTGAGTGTGTGACTGTTTTGTGTGAGTGTGTGACTGTTTTGTGTGAGTGTGTGACTGTTGTGTGTGAGTGTGTGACTGTTTTGTGTGAGTGTGTGACTGTTGTGAGAGTGTGTGACTGTTGTGAGAGTATGTGACTGTTGTGAGAGTATGTGACTGTTGTGAGAGTATGTGACTGTTGTGAGAGTGTGTGACTGTTGTGAGAGTGTGTGACTGTTGTGAGAGTGTGTGACTGTTGTGAGAGTGTGTGACTGTTGTGAGAGTGTGTGACTGTTGTGAGAGTGTGTGACTGTTGTGAGAGTGTGTGACTGTTGTGAGAGTGTGTGACTGTTGTGAGAGTGTGTGACTGTTGTGAGAGTGTGTGACTGTTGTGAGAGTATGTTACTGTTGTGAGAGTATGTGGCTGTTGTGAAAGTATGTGACTGTTGTGAGAGTATGTGACTGTTGTGAGAGTGTGTGGCTGTTGTGAGAGTGTGTGACTGTTCTGAGAGTGTTTGACTGTTGTGAGAGTGTGTGACTGTTGTGAGAGTATATGGCTGTTGTGAAAGTATGTGACTGTTGTGAGAGTATGTGACTGTTGTGAGAGTGTGTGGCTGTTGAGAAAGTATGTGACTGTTGTGAGAGTATGTGACTGTTGTGAGAGTGTGTGGCTGTTGTGAGAGTGTGTGACTGTTCTGAGAGTGTTTGACTGTTGTGAGAGTGTGTGACTGTTGTGAGAGTATGTGGCTGTTGTGAAAGTATGTGACTGTTGTGAGAGTGTGTGACTGTTGTGAGAGTATGTGACTGTTGTGAGAGTATGTGACTGTTGTGAGAGTATGTGACTGTTGTGAGAGTGTGTGACTGTTGTGAGAGTATGTGATTGTTGTGAGAGTATGTGACTGTTGTGAGAGTATGTGACTGTTGTGAGAGTGTGTGGCTGTTGTGAGAGTGTGTGACTGTTCTGAGAGTGTTTGACCGTTGTGAGAGTGTTTGACTGTTCTGAGAGTGTGTGACTGTTCTGAGAGTGTTTGACTGTTCTGAGAGTGTGTGACTGTTCTGAGAGTGTGTGACTGTTGTGAGAGTGTGTGACTGTTCTGAGAGTGTTTGACTGTTCTGAGAGTGTGTGACTGTTCTGAGAGTGTGTGTGACTGTTCTGAGAGTGTGTGACTGTTCTGAGAGTGTTTGACTGTTCTGAGAGTGTTTGACTGTTCTGAGAGTGTGTGACTGTTCTGAGAGTGTTTGACTGTTCTGAGAGTGTGTGACTGTTCTGAGAGTGTGTGTGACTGTTCTGAGAGTGTGTGACTGTTCTGAGAGTGTGTGACTGTTCTGAGAGTGTGTGACTGTTCTCAGAGTGTGTGACTGTTCTGAGAGTGTTTGACTGTTGTGAGAGTGTTTGACTGTTGTGAGAGTGTGTGACTGTTCTGAGAGTGTTTGACTGTTGTGAGAGTGTTTGACTGTTCTGAGAGTGTGTGACTGTTCTGAGAGTTTTTGACTGTTCTGAGAGTGTGTGACTGTTCTGAGAGTGTGTGACTGTTGTGAGAATGTGTGACTGTTGTGAGAGTGTGTGACTGTTCTGAGAGTGTTTGACTGTTGTGAGAGTGTTTGACTGTTGTGAGAGTGTTTGACTGTTCTGAGAGTGTGTGACTGTTCTGAGAGTGTTTGACTGTTCTGAGAGTGTGTGACTGTTCTGAGAGTGTGTGTGACTGTTCTGAGAGTGTGTGACTGTTCTGAGAGTGTGTGACTGTTCTGAGAGTGTGTGACTGTTCTCAGAGTGTGTGACTGTTCTGAGAGTGTGTGACTGTTCTTAGAGTGTGCGACTGTTCTGAGAGTGTGTGACTGTTCTGAGAGTGTGTGGCTGTTCTCAGAGAGTGTGACTGTTCTCAGAGTGTGTGACTCTTCTCTAAGAGTGCGACTGTTCTCAGAGTGTGAGACTGTTCTCAGAGTGTGTGACTGTTCTGAGAGTGCGTGACTGTTCTCAGAGTGCGTGACTGTTCTCAGAGTGTGTGACTGTTCTCAGAGTGTGTGACTGTTCTCCGAGTGTATGACTGTTCTCAGAGTGCGTGACTGTTCTCAGAGTGCGTGACTGTTCTCAGAGTGTGTGACTGTTCTCAGAGTGTGTGACTGTTCTCAGAGTGTGTGACTGTTCTCAGAGTGTGTGACTGTTCTCAGAGTGTGTGACTGTTCTCAGAGAGCGTGACTGTTCTCAGAGTGTGTTGACAGTTCTCAGAGTGCGTGACTGTTCTCAGAGTATGTGACTGTTCTCAGAGTGCGTGACTGTTCTCAGAGTGTGTGACTGTTCTCAGAGTGTGTGACTGTTCTCAGAATGTGTGACTGTTCTCAGAGTGTGTGACTGTTCTCAGAGTGTGTGACTGTTCTCAGGGTGTATGACTGTTCTCAGAGTGTGTGACAGTTCTCAGAGTGCGTGACTGTTCTCAGAGTGCGTGACTGTTCTCAGAGTGTGTGACAGTTCTCAGAGTGCGTGACTGTTCTCAGAGTGTGTGACAGTTCTCAGAGTGCGTGCCTGTTCTCAGAGTGTGTGACAGTTCTCAGAGTGCGTGACTGTTCTCAGAGTGTGTGACAGTTCTCAGAGTGCGTGACTGTTCTCAGAGTGTGACTGTTCTCAGAGTGCGTGACTGTTCTCAGAGTGTGTGACTGTTCTCAGAGTGCGTGACTGTTCTCAGAGTGTGTGACTGTTCTCAGAGTGTGTGACAGTTCTCAGAGTGCGTGACTGTTCTCAGAGTGTGTGACTGTTCTCAGAGTGTGTGACTGTTCTCAGAGTGTGTGACTGTTCTCAGAATGTGTGACTGTTCTCAGAGTGCGTGACTGTTCTCAGAGTGTGTGACTCTTCTCAGAGTGTGTGACTGTTCTCAGAGTGTGTGACTGTTCTCAGAGTGTGTGACAGTTCTCAGAGTGCGTGACTGTTCTCAGAGTGTGTGACTGTTCTCAGAGTGTGTGACTGTTCGCAGAGTGCGTGACTGTTCTCAGAGTGTGTGACTGTTCTCAGAGTGTGTGATTGTTCTCAGAGTGTGTGACTGTTCTCAGAGTGTATGACTGTTCTCAGAGTGTGTGACAGTTCTCAGAGTGCGTGACTGTTCTCAGAGTGTGTGACAGTTCTCAGAGTGCGTGACTGTTCTCAGAGTGTGTGACAGTTCTCAGAGTGCGTGACTGTTCTCAGAGTGTGTGACTGTTCTCAGAGTGTGTGACTGTTCTCAGAGTGTGTGACTGTTCTCAGAGTGCGTGACTGTTCTCAGAGTGTGTGACAGTTCTCAGAGTGCGTGACTGTTCTCAGAGTGCGTGACTGTTCTCAGAGTGTGTGACTGTTCTCAGAGTGCGTGACTGTTCTCAGAGTGTGTGACTGTTCTCAGAGTGTGTGACTGTTCTCGGAGTGTGTGACAGTTCTCAGAGTGCGTGACTGTTCTCAGAGTGCGTGACTGTTCTCAGAGAGCGTGACTGTTCTCAGAGTGAGTGACTGTTCTCAGAGTGTGTGACTGTTCTCAGAGTGTGTGACAGTTCTCAGAGTGCGTGACTGTTCTCAGAGTGTGTGACTGTTCTCAGAGTGTGTGACTGTTCTCAGAGTGTGTGACTGTTCTCAGAGTGTGTGACTGTTCTCAGAGTGCGTGACTGTTCTCAGAGTGTGTGACTGTTCTCAGAGTGCGTGACTGTTCTCAGAGTGTGTGACTGTTCTCAGAGTGTGTGACTGTTCTCAGAGTGTGTGACTGTTCTCAGAGTGCGTGACTGTTCTCAGAGTGTGTGACAGTTCTCAGAGTGTGTGACTGTTGTCAGAGTGCGTGACTGTTCTCAGAGTGTGTGACTGTTCTCAGAGTGCGTGACTGTTCTCAGAGTGTGTGACTGTTCTCAGAGTGTGTGACTGTTCTCAGAGTGTGTGACTGTTCTCAGAGTGCGTGAGTGTTCTCAGAGTGTGTGACAGTTCTCAGAGTGTGTGACTGTTCTCAGAGTGCGTGACTGTTCTCAGAGTGTGTGACTGTTCTCAGAGTGTGTGACTGTTCTCAGAGTGTGTGACTGTTCTCAGAGAGCGTGACTGTTCTCAGAGTGTGTTGACAGTTCTCAGAGTGCGTGACTGTTCTCAGAGTATGTGACTGTTCTCAGAGTGCGTGACTGTTCTCAGAGTGTGTGACTGTTCTCAGAGTGTGTGACTGTTCTCAGAATGTGTGACTGTTCTCAGAGTGTGTGACTGTTCTCAGAGTGTGTGACTGTTCTCAGGGTGTATGACTGTTCTCAGAGTGTGACAGTTCTCAGAGTGCGTGACTGTTCTCAGAGTGCGTGACTGTTCTCAGAGTGTGTGACAGTTCTCAGAGTGCGTGACTGTTCTCAGAGTGTGTGACAGTTCTCAGAGTGCGTGCCTGTTCTCAGAGTGTGTGACAGTTCTCAGAGTGCGTGACTGTTCTCAGAGTGTGTGACAGTTCTCAGAATGCGTGACTGTTCTCAGAGTGTGACTGTTCTCAGAGTGCGTGACTGTTCTCAGAGTGTGTGACTGTTCTCAGAGTGCGTGACTGTTCTCAGAGTGTGTGACTGTTCTCAGAGTGTGTGACAGTTCTCAGAGTGCGTGACTGTTCTCAGAGTGTGTGACTGTTCTCAGAGTGTGTGACTGTTCTCAGAGTGTGTGACTGTTCTCAGAGTGTGTGACTGTTCTCAGAGTGCGTGACTGTTCTCAGAGTGTGTGACTGTTCTCAGAGTGTGTGACTGTTCTCAGAGTGTGTGACTGTTCTCAGAGTGTGTGACAGTTCTCAGAGTGCGTGACTGTTCTCAGAGTGTGTGACTGTTCTCAGAGTGTGTGACTGTTCGCAGAGTGCGTGACTGTTCTCAGAGTGTGTGACTGTTCTCAGAGTGTGTGATTGTTCTCAGAGTGTGTGACTGTTCTCAGAGTGTATGACTGTTCTCAGAGTGTGTGACAGTTCTCAGAGTGCGTGACTGTTCTCAGAGTGTGTGACAGTTCTCAGAGTGCGTGACTGTTCTCAGAGTGTGTGACAGTTCTCAGAGTGCGTGACTGTTCTCAGAGTGTGTGACTGTTCTCAGAGTGTGTGACTGTTCTCAGAGTGCGTGACTGTTCTCAGAGTGCGTGACTGTTCTCAGAGTGTGTGACAGTTCTCAGAGTGCGTGACTGTTCTCAGAGTGCGTGACTGTTCTCAGAGTGTGTGACTGTTCTCAGAGTGCGTGACTGTTCTCAGAGTGTGTGACTGTTCTCAGAGTGTGTGACTGTTCTCAGAGTGTGTGACAGTTCTCAGAGTGCGTGACTGTTCTCAGAGTGCGTGACTGTTCTCAGAGAGCGTGACTGTTCTCAGAGTGAGTGACTGTTCTCAGAGTGTGTGACTGTTCTCAGAGTGTGTGACAGTTCTCAGAGTGCGTGACTGTTCTCAGAGTGTGTGACTGTTCTCAGAGTGTGTGACTGTTCTCAGAGTGTGTGACTGTTCTCAGAGTGTGTGACTGTTCTCAGAGTGCGTGACTGTTCTCAGAGTGTGTGACTGTTCTCAGAGTGCGTGACTGTTCTCAGAGTGTGTGACTGTTCTCAGAGTGTGTGACTGTTCTCAGAGTGTGTGACTGTTCTCAGAGTGTGTGACTGTTCTCAGAGTGAGTGAGTGTTCTCAGAGTGTGTGACAGTTCTCAGAGTGTGTGACTGTTGTCAGAGTGCGTGACTGTTCTCAGAGTGTGTGACTGTTCTCAGAGTGCGTGACTGTTCTCAGAGTGTGTGACTGTTCTCAGAGTGTGTGACTGTTCTCAGAGTGTGTGACTGTTCTCAGAGTGCGTGAGTGTTCTCAGAGTGTGTGACAGTTCTCAGAGTGTGTGACTGTTCTCAGAGTGCGTGACTGTTCTCAGAGTGTGTGACTGTTCTCAGAGTGTGTGTGACTGTTCTCAGAGAGCGTGACTGTTCTCAGAGTGTGTGTGACTGTTCTCAGAGTGCGTGACTGTTCTCAGAGTGCGTGACTGTTCTCAGAGTGTGTGACTGTTCTCAGAGTGCGTGACTGTTCTCAGAGTGTGTGTGACTGTTCTCAGAGTGTGTGACTGTTCTCAGAGTGCGTGACTGTTCTCAGAGTGTGTGACTGTTCTCAGAGTGCGTGACTGTTCTCAGAGTGTGTGTGACTGTTCTCAGAGTGTGTGACTGTTCTCAGAGTGCGTGACTGTTCTCAGAGTGTGTGACTGTTCTCAGAGTGCGTGACTGTTCTCAGAGTGTGTGTGACTGTTCTCAGAGTGTGTGACTGTTCTCAGAGTGTGTGACTGTTCTCAGAGTGCGTGACTGTTCTCAGGGTGTATGACTGTTCTCAGAGTGTGTGACCGTTCTCAGAGTGTGTGTGACTGTTCTCAGAGTGTGTGACTGTTCTCAGAGTGTGTGACTGTTCTCAGAGTGTGTGACTGTTCTCAGAGTGTGTGTGACTGTTCTCAGAGTGTGTGACTGTTCTCAGAGTGTGTGACTGTTCTCAGAGTGTGTGTGACTGTTCTCAGAGTGTGTGACTGTTCTCAGAGTGTGTGACTGTTCTCAGAGTGCGTGACTGTTCTCAGAGTGTGTGACTGTTCTCAGAGTGTGTGACTGTTCTCAGAGTGCGTGACTGTTCTCAGAGTGCGTGACTGTTCTCAGAGTGTGTGACTGTTCTCAGAGTGCGTGACTGTTCTCAGAGTGTGTGACTGTTCTCAGAGTGTGTGACTGTTCTCAGAGTGTGTGACTGTTCTCAGAGTGTGTGACTGTTCTCAGAGTGTGTGACTGTTCTCAGAGTGCGTGACTGTTCTCAGAGTGCGTGACTGTTCTCAGAGTGTGTGACTGTTCTCAGAGTGCGTGACTGTTCTCAGAGTGCGTGACTGTTCTCAGAGTGTGTGACTGTTCTCAGAGTGTGTGACTGTTCTCAGAGTGTGTGACTGTTCTCAGAGTGTGTGACTGTTCTCAGAGTGCGTGACTGTTCTCAGAGTGCGTGACTGTTCTCAGAGTGTGTGACTGTTCTCAGAGTGTGTGACTGTTCTCAGAGTGTGTGACTGTTCTCAGAGTGTGTGACTGTTCTCAGAGTGCGTGACTGTTCTCAGAGTGCGTGACTGTTCTCAGAGTGTGTGACTGTTCTCAGAGTGTGTGACTGTTCTCAGAGTGCGTGACTGTTCTCAGAGTGCGTGACTGTTCTCAGAGTGTGTGACTGTTCTCAGAGTGCGTGACTGTTCTCAGAGTGCGTGACTGTTCTCAGAGTGTGTGACTTTTCTCAGAGTGTGTGACTGTTCTCAGAGTGTGTGACTGTTCTCAGAGTGTGTGACTGTTCTCAGAGTGCGTGACTGTTCTCAGAGTGTGTGACTGTTCTCAGAGTGTGTGACTGTTCTCAGAGTGTGTGACTGTTCTCAGAGTGCGTGACTGTTCTCAGAGTGTGTGACTGTTCTCAGAGTGTGTGACTGTTCTCAGAGTGTGTGACTGTTCTCAGAGTGTGTGACTGTTCTCAGAGTGCGTGACTGTTCTCAGAGTGTGTGACTGTTCTCAGAGTGTGTGTGACTGTTCTCAGAGTGTGTGACTGTTCTCAGAGTGTGTGTGACTGTTCTCAGAGTGCGTGACTGTTCTCAGAGTGTGTGACTGTTCTCAGAGTGTGTGACTGTTCTCAGAGTGTGTGACTGTTCTCAGAGTGCGTGACTGTTCTCAGAGTGTGTGACTGTTCTCAGAGTGTGTGTGACTGTTCTCAGAGTGTGTGACTGTTCTCAGAGTGTGTGTGACTGTTCTCAGAGTGCGTGACTGTTCTCAGAGTGCGTGACTGTTCTATAGCTCTTCCCAGCGCCTGAACAACTGTCATGTATATAAACTTATTTTAATGAGCAGCAGCCAGCTTTTGGAGTGACTGGGAGTGGATGGGAGTGGGGGGGTGGGGGTGTGAGTGACTGGGAGTGGATGAGAGTGGATGGGAGTGGCTGTGAGTGACTGGGAGTGGATGGAAGTGACTGGGAGTGGATGGGAGTGGGTGGGAGTGACTGGGAGTGGATGGGAGTGTATGGGAGTGGGTGGGAGTGGGTGGGAGTGACTGGGAGTGGATGAGAGTGGGTGGGAGGGGCTGGGAGTGGGTGGGAGTGACTGGGAGTGGGTGGGAGTGACTGGGAGTGGATGAGAGTGGGTGGGAGTGGGTGGGAGTGACTGGGAGTGAGTGGGAATGACTGGGAGTGGATGGGAGTGGGTGGGAGTGACTCTGAGTGACTGGGAGTGGATGGGAGTGGGTGGGAGTGACTGGGAGTGGGTGTTAGTGGGTGGGAGTGGGTGGGAGTGGGTGGGAGTAGATGGGAGTGGATGGGAGTGGATGGGAGTGAATGGGAGTGGGTGGGAGTGGGTGGGAGTGAATGGGAGTGACTGGGAATGGATGGGAGTGGGTGGGAGTGGGTGGGAGTGACTGGGAGTGGGCGGGAGTGGGTGAAAGTGGGTGGGAGTGGGTGGGAGTGACTGGGAGTGGATGCGAGCGGGTGGGAGTGGGTGGGAGTGGGTGGGAATGACTGGGAGTGGGTGGGAGTGGGTAGGAGTAGATGGGAGTGGATGGCAGTGGATGGGAGTGGGTGGGAGTGGGTGAGAGTGGGTGGTAGTGGATGGGAGTAGATGGCAGTAGATAGGAGTGGATGGGAGTGGATGGGAGTGGGTGGGAGTGGATGGGAGTACATGGGACTAGATGGGAGTGGATAGGAGTGGGTGGGAGTGGATGGGAGTGGGTGGGAGTGGGTGGGAGTGGGTGGGAGTGACTGAGAGTGGATGGCAGTGGGTGGGAGTGGGTGGGAGTGACGGGGAGTGGATGGGAGTGAGTGGGAGTGGGTGGGAGTGACTTGGAGTGGGTGGGAGTGGGTGGGAGTGACTGGGAGTGGATGCAAGTGGGTGGGAGTGGGTGGGAGTGACTGGGAGTGGGTGGGAGTGGGTGGGAGTAGATTGGAGTGAATGGGAGTGGGTGGGAGTGGATGGGAGTAGATGGGAGTAGATGGGAGTAGATGGGAGTGGGTGGGAGTGGTTGGGAGTGGATGGGAGTTGATGGGAGTGGGTGGGAGTGGGTGGGAGTGGATGGGAGTAGATGGGAGTGGATGGGAGTAGTGGGTGGGAGTGGATGGGAGTGGATGGGAGTGGATGGGAGTGGGTGGGAGTGGTTGGGAGTCGATGGGAGTGGTTGGGAGTGGGTGAGAGTGCGTGGGAGTGGATGGGAGTGGGTGGGAGTAAGTGAGAGTGACTGGGAGTGGATGGGAGTGGGTGGGAGTGGGTGGGAGTTTGTGGGAGTGGATGGGAGTGGGTGGGAGTGGGTGGGAGTGACTGGGAGTGGATGAGAGTGGGAGAGAGTGGGTGGTAGTAGGTGGGAGTTACTGGGAGAGGGTGGGAGTGACTGTTAGTGGATGGGAGTGGGTGGGAGGGGGTGGGAGTGACTGGGAGTGGATGGGAGTGGGTGGGAGTGGGTGGGAGTGACTTGGAGTGGATGAGAGTGGGTGGGAGTGACTGGGAGTGCCTGGGAGTGACTGGGAGTGGATGGGAGTGACTGGGAGTGGATGGGAGTGGGTGGGAGTGACTGGGAGTGGATGTGAGAGGATGGGAGTGGGTGGGAGTGACTGGGAGTGGATGAGAGTGGGTGGGAGTGACTAGGAGTGGGTGGGAGTGACTGGGAGTGGATGAGAGTGGGTGGGAATGGGTGTTAGTGGGTGGGAGTGACTGGGAGTGGGTGGGAGTGACTGGGAGTGGATGGGAGTGGGTGGGAGTGGGTGGGGGTGACTGGGAGTGGATGAGAGTGGGTGGGAGTGGGTGGGAGTGACTGGGAGTGACTGGGAGTGGATGGGAGTGGGTGGGAGTGGGTGAGAGTGTGTGGGAGTGACTGGGAGTGGATAGGAGTGCGCGGGAGTGGCTGGGAGTGACTGGGAGTGGATGGGAGTGAGTGGGAGTGGGTGGGAGTGGGTGGGAGTGACTGGGAGTGGATGAGAGTGGGTGGGAGTGGGTGGGAGTGGGTGGGAGTGACTGTGAGTGAGTGGGAATGACTGGGAGTGGATGGGAGTGGGTGGGAGTGGGTGGGAGTGACTCTGAGTGACTGGGAGTGGATGGGAGTGGGTGGGAGTGGGTGGGAGTGACTGGGAGTGGGTGTTAGTGGGTGGGAGTGGGTGGGAGTGGGTGGGAGTTGATGGGAGTGGATGGGAGTGGATGGGAGTGGGTGGGAGTGGATGGGAGTGGGTGGGAGTGACTGGGAGTGGATGGAAGTGGGTGGGAGTGACTGGGAGTGGATGGGAGTGGGTGGGAGTGGGTGGGAGTGACTGGGAGTGGATGGGAGTGGGTGGGAGTGGGTGGGAGTGACTGGGAGTGGGTGTTAGTCGGTGGGAGTGGGTGGGAGTAGATAGGAGTGGATGGGAGTGGATGGGAGTGGGTGGCAGTGCATGGGAGTGGGTGGGAGTGGGTGGGAGTGGGTGGGAGTGGATGGGAGTGGGTGGGAGTGGGTGGGAGTGGGTGGGAGTGGGTGGGAGTGGATGGGAGTTGGTGGGAGTGGGTGGGAGTGGTTGGGAGTGGGTGGGAGTGGATGGGAGTTGGTGGGAGTGGGTGGGAGTGGGTGGGAGTGGATGGGAGTGGGTGGGAGTGGGTGGGAGTGAGAGTAGCTGTAATGACCATGTGAGTGTTTTTTTTTTTACAATGATTTTTCCCATTTTTTAATTAATTTTCCCGTTTTTTACATTGATCTTCCTTTTATTTACACTGGTCTTTCCTTTTATTTACATTAATCTTCCTTTTATTTACAATAATCTTCCTTTTATTTACATTAATCTTCCTTTTATTTACATTAATCTTCCTTTTATTTACATTAATCTTCCTTTTATTTACAATAATCTTCTTTTTTATTTACATTAATCTTCCTTTTATTTACAATAATCTTCTTTTTTATTTACAATAATCTTCCGTTTTTCTCTTTACAATTCACAAAGTTCTCACTTGATCTCTAGTATTTTTATTTTCAGTTCCAAATATTGTTATTCTTCCCTTTATGTTGATCTTTGATGGTTAACCCTCAACCCTCAACCCTCAACCCTCAACCCTCAGCCCTCAACCCTCAACCCTCAACCCTCAACCCTCAGCCCTCAACCCTCAACCCTCAACCCTCAACCCTCAACCCTCAACCCTCAACCCTCAGCCCTCAACCCTCAACCCTCAGCCCTCAACCCTCAACCCTCAGCCCTCAGCCCTCAACCCTCAACCCTCAACCCTCAACCCTCAACCCTCAGCCCTCAGCCCTCAACCCTCAACCCTCAACCCTCAACCCTCAACCCTCAACCCTCAGCCCTCAACCCTCAACCCTCAACCCTCAACCCTCAACCCTCAGCCCTCAACCCTCAACCCTCAGCCCTCAACCCTCAACCCTCAGCCCTCAGCCCTCAACCCTCAACCCTCAACCCTCAGCCCTCAACCCTCAACCCTCAGCCCTCAACCCTCAGCCCTCAACCCTCAACCATCAGCCCTCAACCCTCAACCCTCAGCCCTCAGCCCTCAACCCTCAACCCTCAGCCCTCAACCCTCAACCCTCAACCCTCAACCCTCAACCCTCAACCCTCAGCCCTCAACCCTCAACCCTCAACCCTCAACCCTCAGCCCTCAACCCTCAACCCTCAGCCCTCAACCCTCAACCCTCAGCCCTCAGCCCTCAACCCTCAACCCTCAACCCTCAGCCCTCAACCCTCAACCCTCAACCCTCAACCCTCAACCCTCAACCCTCAACCCTCAGCCCTCAACCCTCAACCCTCAACCCTAAACACTCAGCCCTCAACCCTCAACCCTCAACCCTCAACCCTCAACCCTCAACCCTCAACCCTCAACCCTCAACCCTCAACCCTCAGCCCTCAACCCTCAACCCTCAACCCTCAGCCCTCAGCCCTCAACCCTCAACCCTCAAACCTCAACCCTCAACCCTCAACCCTCAACCCTCAGCCCTCAACCCTCAACCCTCAACCCTCAACCCTCAACCCTCAGCCCTCAACCCTCAACCCTCAAACCTCAAACCTCAACCCTCAACCCTCAACCCTCAACCCTCAACCCTCAGCCCTCAACCCTCAACCCTCAAACCTCAAACCTCAACCCTCAACCCTCAACCCTCAACCCTCAGCCCTCAACCCTCAACCCTCAACCCTCAACCCTCAGCCCTCAACCCTCAACCCTCAGCCCTCAACCCTCAACCCTCAGCCCTCAGCCCTCAACCCTCAACCCTCAACCCTCAGCCCTCAACCCTCACCCCTCAGCCCTCAACCCTCAACCCTCAACCCGCAACCCTCAACCCTCAGCCCTCAACCCTCAACCCTCAACCCTCAACCCTCAACCCTCAGCCCTCAACCCTCAACCCTCAACCCTCAACCCTCAACCCTCAACCCTCAGCCCTCAACCTTCAACCCTCAACCCTCAACCCTCAGCCCTCAACCCTCAACCCTCAAACCTCAACCCTCAACCCTCAACCCTCAACCCTCAGCCCTCAACCCTCAACCCTCAACCCTCAACCCTCAACCCTCAGCCCTCAACCCTCAACCCTCAAACCTCAAACCTCAACCCTCAACCCTCAACCCTCAACCCTCAGCCCTCAACCCTCCACCCTCAAACCTCAAACCTCAACCCTCAACCCTCAACTCTCACCCCTCAAGCCTCAACCCTCACACCTCAGCCCTCAACCTCAACCCTCAACCCTCAACTCTCAGCCCTCAACACTCAACTCTCAGCCCTCAACCCTCAACTCTCACCCCTCAAGCCTCAACCCTCACACCTCAGCCCTCAACCTCAACCCTCAACCCTCAACTCTCAGCCCTCAACACTCAACTCTCAACCTTCACCCCTCAACCCTCAACCCTCACCTCTCACCTCTCAGCCCTCAACCCTCAACCCTCACCTCTCACCTCTCAGCCCTCAACCCTCAACCCTCAGCCCTAAACCCTCAACCCTCAACCCTCAACCCTCAACCCTCAACCCTCAGCCCTCAACCCTCAACCCTCAACCCTCAACCCTCAACCCTCAACCCTCAGCCCTCAACCCTCAACCCTCAAACCTCAACCCTCAACCCTCAACCCTCAACCCTCAGCCCTCAACCCTCAACCCTCAACCCTCAACCCTCAACCCTCAGCCCTCAACCCTCAACCCTCAAACCTCAAACCTCAACCCTCAACCCTCAACCCTCAACCCGCAACCCTCAGCCCTCAACCCTCAACCCTTAAACCTCAAACCTCAACCCTCAACCCTCAACTCTCAACCCTCAACCCTCAACCCTCACACCACAGCCCTCAACCTCAACCCTCAACCCTCAACTCTCAGCCCTCAACACTCAACTCTCAACCCTCAACCCTCAACCCTCAACCGTCAACCCTCAACCTTCACCTCTCAACCCTCAACCCTCACCTCTCACCTCTCAACCCTCAACCCTCAACCCTCAACCCTCAACCCTCACCCCTCAACCCTCAACCCTCAACCCTCATCCCTCAACCCTCAAACCTCAACCCTCAACCCTCAACCCTCATCCATCAA
Organism: Cherax quadricarinatus; assembly: GCF_038502225.1. Classification (NCBI taxonomy): domain Eukaryota; kingdom Metazoa; phylum Arthropoda; class Malacostraca; order Decapoda; family Parastacidae; genus Cherax; species Cherax quadricarinatus. The sequence continues at coordinate 7,834,876 of NC_091336.1, forward strand.
CGCTCAGCCCTCAACCCTCAACCCTCAACCCTCAACCCTCAACCCTCACCCATCAACCCTCATCCCTCAACACTCAACCCTCAACTCTCAACCTTCACCCCTCACCCCTCAACCCTCAACCCTCAACCCTCAACCTTCACCCCTCAACCCTCAACCCTCACCCCTCAACCCTCAACCCTCAACCCTTACCCCTCAACTCTCACCCCTCAACCCTCACCCCTCAACCCTCATCCCTGAACCCTCAACCCTCAACCCTCATCCATCAACCCTCAACCCTCAACCCTCACCCTTCACCCCTCAACCCTCACCCCTCAACCCTCAACCCTCACCCCTCACCCCTCAACCCTCACCCCTCAACCCTCAACCCTCATCCCTCACCCCTCAACCCTCAACCCTCACTGCATGGCTCACTACATGGCTCACTGCATGGCTCACTACATGGCTCACTGCATGGCTCACTACATGGCTCACTGCATGGCTCACTACATGGCTCACTGTATGGCTCACTACATGGCTCACTACATGGCTCACTACATGGCTCACTACATAGCTCACTACATGGCTCACTACATAGCTCACTACATGGCTCACTGCATGGCTCACTACATGGCTCACTGCATGGCTCACTACATGGCTCACTGCATAGCTCACTACATGGCTCACTGCATGGCTCACTACATGGCTCACTACATGGCTCACTACATGGCTCACTACATGGCTCACTACATGGCTCACTGCATAGCTCACTACATGGCTCACTGCATGGCTCACTACATGGCTCACTGCGTGGCGCACTACATGGCTCACTGCATGGCTCACTACATGGCTCACTGCATGGCGCACTACATGGCTCACTACATGGCTCACTACATGGCTCACTGCATGGCGCACTACATGGCTCACTGCATGGCTCACTACATGGCTCACTACATGGCTCACTGCATGGCTCACTACATGGCTCACTACATGGCTCACTACATGGCTCACTGCATGGCTCACTACATGTCGCACTGCTTGGCTCACTACATGGCTCACTACATGGCTCACTACATGGCTCACTGCATGGCTCACTACATGGCTCACTACATGGCTCACTGCATGGCTCACTACATAGCTCACTACATGGCTCACTGCATGGCTCACTACATGGCTCACAGCATGGCTAACTGCATGGCTCACTGCATGGCTCACTGCATGGCTCACTGCATGGCTCACTGCATGGCTCACTACATAGCTCACTACATGGTTCACTGCATGGCTCACTACATGGCTCACTACATGGCTCACTGCATGGCTCACTGCATGGCTCACTACATGGCTCACTACATGGCTCACTACATGGCCTCACTGCATAGCTCACTACATGGCTCACTGCATGGCTCACTACATGGCTCACTGCATGGCGCACTACATGGCTCACTGCATGGCTCACTACATGGCTCACTGCATGGCGCACTACATGGCTCACTACATGGCTCACTACATGGCTCACTGCATGGCGCACTACATGGCTCACTGCATGGCTCACTACATGGCTCACTACATGGCTCACTGCATGGCTCACTACATGGCTCACTACATGGCTCACTACATGGTTCACTGCATGGCTCACTACATGACCCACTGCTTGGCTCACTACATGGCTCACTACATGGCTCACTACATGGCTCACTGCATGGCTCACTACATGGCTCACTACATGGCTCACTGCATGGCTCACTACATAGCTCACTACATGGCTCACTGCATGGCTCACTACATGGCTCACAGCATGGCTCACTGCATGGCTCACTGCATGGCTCACTGCATGGCTCACTGCATGGCTCACTGCATGGCTCACTACATAGCTCACTACATGGTTCACTGCATGGCTCACTACATGGCTCACTACATGGCTCACTGCAGAGCTCACTACATGGCTCACTGCATAGCTCACTACATGGCTCACTACATGGCTCACTGCATGGCTCACTACATGGCTCACTACATGGCTCACTACATGGCTCACTGCATAGCTCACTACATGGCTCACTGCATAGCTCACTACATGGCTCACTACATGGCTCACTGCAAAGCTCACTACATGGCTCACTGCATGGCTCACTACATGGCTCACTGTATGTCTCACTATATAGATCACTGCATGGCTCACTACATGGCTCACTGCATGGCTCACTACATGGCTCACTGCATGGCTCACTACATGGCTCACTGCATAGATCACTACATGGCTCACTGCATAGCTCACTACACGGCTCACTGCATAGCTCACTACATGGCTCACTGTATGTCTCACTATACAGATCACTGCATGGCTCACTACATGGCTCACTACATGGCTCACTGCATAGCTCACTACATGGCTCACTGCATAGCTCACTACATGGCTCACTACATGGCTCACTGCATAGCTCACTACATGGCTCACTACATGGCTCACTGCAGAGCTCACTACATGGCTCACTGCATAGCTCACTACATGGCTCACTACATGGCTCACTGCATGGATCACTACATGGCTCACTACATGGCTCACTACATGGCTCACTGCATAGCTCACTACATGGCTCACTGCATAGCTCACTACATGGCTCACTGTATGTCTCACTATATAGATCACTGCATGGCTCACTACATGGCTCACTGCATGGCTCACTACATGGCTCACTGCATGGCTCACTACATGGCTCACTGCATGGCTCACTACATGGCTCACTGCATAGCTCACTACATGGCTCACTGCATGGCTCACTACATGGCTCACTGCATGGCTCACTACATGGCTCACTGCATGGCTCACTACATGGCTCACTGCATGGCTCACTACATGGCTCACTGTATGGCTCACTACATGGCTCACTACATGGCTCACTACATGGCTCACTACATAGCTCACTACATGGCTCACTACATAGCTCACTACATGGCTCACTGCATGGCTCACTACATGGCTCACTGCATGGCTCACTACATGGCTCACTGCATGGCTCACTACATGGCTCACTACATGGCTCACTACATGGCTCACTACATGGCTCACTACATGGCTCACTGCATGGCTCACTACATGGCTCACTGCATGGCTCACTACATGGCTCACTGCATGGCGCACTACATGGCTCACTGCATGGCTCACTACATGGCTCACTGCATGGCGCACTACATGGCTCACTACATGGCTCACTACATGGCTCACTGCATGGCGCACTACATGGCTCACTGCATGGCTCACTACATGGCTCACTACATGGCTCACTGCATGGCTCACTACATGGCTCACTACATGGCTCACTACATGGCTCACTGCATGGCTCACTACATGACCCACTGCTTGGCTCACTACATGGCTCACTACATGGCTCACTACATGGCTCACTGCATGGCTCACTACATGACCCACTGCTTGGCTCACTACATGGCTCACTACATGGCTCACTACATGGCTCACTGCATGGCTCACTACATGGCTCACTACATGGCTCACTGCATGGCTCACTACATAGCTCACTACATGGCTCACTGCATGGCTCACTACATGGCTCACAGCATGGCTAACTGCATGGCTCACTGCATGGCTCACTGCATGGCTCACTGCATGGCTCACTGCATGGCTCACTACATAGCTCACTACATGGTTCACTGCATGGCTCACTACATGGCTCACTACATGGCTCACTGCATGGCTCACTGCATGGCTCACTACATGACTCACTAGATGGCTCACTGCATGGCTTACTGCATGGCTCACTACATGGCTCACTACATGGCTCACTACATGACTCACTACATGGCTCACTGCATGGCTCGCTACATGGCTCACTACATGGCTCACTGCATGGCTTACTGCATGGCTCACTACATGGCTCACTACATGGCTCACTACATGACTCACTACATGGCTCACTGCATGGCTTACTGCATGGCTCACTACATGGCTCACTACATGGCTCACTACATGACTCACTACATGGCTCACTGCATGGCTCACTACATGACTCACTACATGGCTCACTGCATGGCTTACTGCATGGCTCACTACATGGCTCACTACATGGCTCACTACATGACTCACTACATGGCTCACTGCATGGCTCACTACATAGCTCACTACATGGCTCACTGCATGGCTTACTGCATGGCTCACTACATGGCTCTCTACATGGCTCACTACATGACTCACTACATGGCTCACTGCATGGCTCACTACATGGCTCACTACATAGCTCACTACATGGTTCACTGCATGGCTCACTACATGGCTCACTACATAGCTCACTACGTGGTTCACTGCATGGCTCACTACATGGCTCACTACATGGCTCACTGCATGGCTCACTGCATGGCTCACTACATGACTCACTACATGGCTCACTGCATGGCTTACTGCATGGCTCACTACATGGCTCACTACATGGCTCACTACATGACTCACTACATGGCTCACTGCATGGCTCACTACATGGCTCACTACATGGCTCACTACATGGCTCACTACATGACTCACTACATGGCTCACTGCATGGGTCACTACATGGCTCACTACATGGCTCACTACATGGCTCACTACATGACTCACTTCATTGCTCACTACATGGCTCACTACATGGCTCACTGCATGGCGCACTACATGGCTCACTGCATGGCTCACTACATGGCTCACTTCATGGCTCACTACATGGCTCACTACATGGCTCACTACATGGCTCACTGCATGGTTCACTACATGACTCACTGCCTGGCTCACTACATGGCTCACTACATGGCTCACTACA
>NC_091336.1:7844647-7854647 GCF_038502225.1 Cherax quadricarinatus
CCCGCAGGGGTCAGTCCTAGGACCAGTGCTGTTTCTGGTATTTGTGAACGACATGACGGAAGGAATAGACTCTGAGGTGTCCCTGTTTGCAGATGACGTGAAGTTGATGAGAAGAATTCACTCGATCGAAGACCAGGCAGAACTACAAAGGGATCTGGACAGGCTGCAGACCTGGTCCAGCAATTGGCTCCTGGAGTTCAATCCCACCAAGTGCAAGGTCATGAAGATTGGGGAAGGGCAAAGAAGACCGCAGACGGAGTACAGTCTAGGGGGCCAGAGACTACAAACCTCACTCAAGGAAAAAGATCTTGGGGTGAGTATAACACCAGGCACATCTCCTGAAGAGCACATCAACCAAATAACTGCTGCAGCATATGGGCGCCTGGCAAACCACAGAACAGCATTCCGACATCTTAATAAGGAATCATTCAGAACCCTGTACACCGTGTACGTTAGGCCCATATTGGAGTATGCGGCACCAGTTTGGAACCCACACCTAGCCAAGCACGTGAAGAAACTAGAGAAAGTGCAAAGGTTTGCAACAAGACTAGTCCCTGAGCTAAGAGGTATGTCCTGCGAGGAGAGGTTAAGGGAAATCAACCTGACGACACTGGAGGACAGGAGAGATAGGGGGGACATGATAACGACATACAAAATACTGAGAGGAATTGACAAGGTGGACAAAGACAGGATGTTCCAGAGATTGGACACAGTAACAAGGGGACACAGTTGGAAGCTGAAGACACAGATGAATCACAGGGATGTTAGGAAGTATTTCTTCAGCCACAGAGTAGTCAGTAAGTGGAATAGTTTGGGAAGCGATGTAGTGGAGGCAGTATCCATACATAGCTTTAAGCAGAGGTATGATAAAGCTCACGGCTCAGGGAGAGTGACCTAGTAGCGATCAGTGAAGAGGCGGGGCCAGGAGCTCGGACTCGACCCCCGCAACCTCAACTAGGTGAGGTGAGTACACACACACACATACACACACACACACACACACGCACACACACACACACACACAGACACACACACACACACACACACACACACACACACATTCACACACACACACATACACACACACACACACACACACACACACACACACACACACACACACACACACATACACACACACACACACACACACACACACACACACACACACACACACACACACACACACACACACACACACACACACACACACACACACACACAGGAAGGACTCTGGGGGGACAGACCAGATGGGGACACCAGCAAGGACTACACCAACAAGTGTTGGACGACATACATACAGATGAGGAGGAGGTGAAGAAACTGCTAAGGGACATCGATACCTCAAAGGCAATGGGACCGGACAACATCTCCCCGTGGGTCCTTAGAGAGGGAGCAGATATGTTGTGCGTGCCACTTACCACAGTCTTCAACACGTCCCTGGAAACTGGGCAACTACCTGAGGTATGGAAGACGGCAAATGTAGTTCCCATTTTTAAAAAAGGAGACAGAAAAGAGGCACTAAACTATAGACCTGTGTCATTGACGTGTATAGTATGCAAAATTATGGAGAAGATTATCAGGAGGAGAGTGGTGGAGCACCTGGAACGGAACAAGAGTATAAATGCCAACCAGCACGGATTCACTGAAGGCAAATCTTGTGTCACAAACCTTCTGGAGTTTTATGATAAAATAACAGAAGTAAGACACGAGAGAGAGGGGTGGGTTGATTGCATCTTCTTGGACTGCAAGAAGGCCTTTGACACAGTTCCTCACAAGAGATTAGTGCAGAAGCTAGAGCATCAGGCGCATATAACAGGAAGGGAACTGCAATGGATCAGAGAATACCTGACAGGGAGGCAACAACGAGTCATGGTACGTAATGATGTATCACAGTGGGCACCTGTGACGAGCGGGGTCCCACAGGGGTCGGTCCTAGGACCAGTGCTATTTTTGGTATATGTGAACGACATGATGGAAGGGTTAGACTCAGAAGTGTCCCTGTTTGCAGATGATGTGAAGTTAATGAGGAGAATTAAATCTAATGAGGACCAGGCAGGACTTCATAGAGACCTGGACAGACTGGACACCTGGTCCAGCAAATGGCTTCTCGAATTTAATCCTGCCAAATGCAAAGTCATGAAGATAGGGGAAGGGCACACAAGACCACAGACAGAGTATAGGCTAGGTGGCCAAAGACTACAAACCTCACTCAAGGAGAAAGATCTTGGGGTGAGTATAACACCGAGCATGTCTCCGGAAGCACACATCAATCAGATAACTGCTGCAGCATATGGGCGCCTGGCAAACCTGAGAACAGCATTCCGATACCTTAGTAAGGAATCATTCAAGACACTGTACACCGTGTATGTCAGGCCCATACTGGAGTATGCAGCACCTGTTTGGAACCCGCACTTGATAAAGCACGTCAAGAAACTAGAGAAAGTACAAAGGTTTGCGACAAGGTTAGTTCCAGAGCTAAGGGGAATGTCCTATGAAGAAAGATTAAGGGAAATCGGCCTGACGACACTGGAGGACAGGAGGGTCAGGGGAGACATGATAACGACATATAAAATACTGCGTGGAATAGACAAGGTGGACAAAGACAGGATGTTCCAGGGAGGGGACACAGAAACAAGAGGCCACAATTGGAAGTTGAAGACACAAATGAGTCAGAGAGATAGTAGGAAGTATTTCTTCAGTCATAGAGTTGTAAGGCAGTGGAATAGCCTAGAAAATGACGTAGTGGAGGCAGGAACCATACACAGTTTTAAGACGAGGTTTGATAAAGCTGATGGAGCGGGGAGAGAGAGGGCCCAGTATCAACCGGTGAAGAAGCGGGGCCAGGAGCTAAGACTCGACCCCTGCAACCACAAATAGGTGAGTACAAATATGTGAGTACACACACACATACACACACACATACACACACAACAGGCCACAGCAACAGAAATCAAGATAGAGAGATTAGAAGAGGAGCTGAGGCATCTGAAACAGCACGGAGACAAAGATATTACAGAAGTAACATCGGCAATGGCTACATCAAATACAGACAACAGGTCTGAAGGAAGCATGGAAACTAAACTGTATGCAGAGGTCCTGTCAAACCCACATGGGGTCAAAACAAAGACAGGGAGCACACTAGGACGGAATGAGAGATTGGCAGACATTGAAGGAACTAGGACATGTGCAAGGACCTTACCAGATACCTGTGGGGGCCAGGAACAGGTGAGCAGGAAGGACAAACCAAGAAGCATAGGGGCCATAACTAGGGAAGGGACTGAAGGAAGGAACACTCCACGGGAAGGAACTAAAACACATCAGAGGATGCAATGGGAGTCACAGTGGGAGGTGGAAAGGGAGAGATCCGTGTTTGTCTATGGGCTAGACGAAGCTAAAGGAGAAACTTATGATGAAAGAAAGCAGGAGGAGAAAAATGCGATTGAAGATATCATGAAGGTGATAGGCGAGGGGGACATGACCCAGGTGGCAAACTTTCGGAGAATTGGGTGGTTCACAAAGAAAAGGAATCGGCCTCTCAAAGTAATTTTCAAGGCAGCATCAACCCGGACCATGATCCTGCAGGAGAAAGCACGGCTGAGAGGCAAGCAGGAGTTCCGGAGTGTGTACCACGATCGAGACAGAACACAGGACGAAAGGAAGACGATGAAAGAGAGAGTTCAAAAACGAAAGGAGAAATGGGAGGAATGAAAAAGGAGAGCAGAACAACCCAGGATCAAATGGAAGGACAAGCACACCCCCCAGAAACACCTGCAGAAGGACTCCAGCCACGACACCCCCAAGGCAACTGAACAATCCAAACCAACCATCACACACCGATCCCTCTGTTTCCACCCCCCGCACCACAGTTACAGTATTAGAACAGAAGTTGAAGGTTTGGTACACAAATGCAGATGGATTAACGAATAAACATGAGGAATGGCAAGAAAGAATCAATGAGAAGTCCCCAGACATCATAGCAGTTACAGAAACAAAACTCACGGAGACAATAACAGATGCAATCTTCCCACCAGGATACCAGATCATGAGGAAAGATAGAAGGGGCAGGGGGGGAGGTGGGGTTGCTCTGCTCGTAAAAAACAAATGGAAATTCGAGAAAATGGAAGGCATAGATGAGACGGGAGAAAGAGACTATATAGCAGGTACACTTCAGGCTGGGGAACACAAAGTGGTCATTGCAGTGATGTATAATCCACCACAGAACTGCAGGAGGCCAAGAGAGGAATATGAAGAGACCAACAGAGCAATGGTGGACACACTTGCTGAGGTGGCAAGAAGAGCTCACTCCAGCAGAGCAAAGTTGCTGGTTATGGGGGATTTCAACCACAGGGAGATTGACTGGGAAAACCTGGAGCCACATGGGGGTCCCGAAACATGGAGAACCAGGATGTTGGACGTGGTGCTGGAAAACCTCATGCACCAACATGTTAAGGACACTACCAGAGTGAGAGGGGAGGATGAACCAGCAAGATTGGACCTTGTGTTCACCCTGGGCAGCTCAGACATTGAGGACATCAAGTATGAGAGTCCCCTAGGAGCTAGCGACCACGTGGTTCTGTGCTTTGAATACATAGTAGAGCTGCAAGTGGAGAGAATAACAGGAGTTGAATGGGAAAAGCCTGACTATAAAAGAGGGGACTACATAGGGTTGAAGAACTTCCTGCGGGAGGTCCAGTGGGACAGAGAACTGGCAGGAAAGCCAGTAAATGAAATGATGGAATATGTAACAACAAAATGCAAGGAGGCAGTGGAAAGGTTTATTCCCAAGGGCAACAGTAACAACGGGAAGACCAGAACGAGCCCCTGGTTTACCCGACGGTGTAAGGAGGCAAAAACAAAGTGCAATAGAGAATGGAAAAAGTACAGAAGGCAGAAAACACACGAAAATAGGGAGATCAGTCGCAGAGCCAGGAATGAGTATGCACAGGTAAGGAGGGAGGCCCAGCGACACTATGAAAATGACATAGCATCGAGAATCAAGACTGACCCGAAACTGTTGTATAGCCACATCAGGAGGAAGACAATAGTCAAAGACCAGGTGATCAGATTAAGGACAGAAGGTGGAGAACTCACAAGAAATGATCAGGAGGTATGTGAGGAACTGAACAGGAGATTTAAGGATGTTTTTACAGTAGAGACAGGAAGGGCTGTGGGAAGACAGCACAGAAGGGAACATCAAGAGGGAATATACCAACAAGTGTTGGATGACATACGAACAACTGAGGAGGAGGTGAAGAAGCTCTTAAGTGACCTTGACACCTCAAAGGCGATGGGACCAGACAACATCTCCCCATGGGTCCTTAGAGAAGGAGCAGAGATGCTGTGCGTGCCTCTAGCCACAATCTTCAACACATCCCTTGAAACTGGGCAACTACCTGAGAAATGGAAGACAGCTAATGTAGTCCCCATATTTAAGAAAGGAAACAGAAACGAGGCACTAAACTACAGACCTGTGTCTCTGACATGTATTGTGTGCAAAGTCATGGAGATTATCAGGAGGAGAGTGGTCGAACACCTGGAAAGGAACAAGATTATAAATGAAAACCAGCATGGGTTCATGGAAGGCAAATCTTGTATCACAAACCTCCTGGAGTTTTATGACAAGGTAACAGAAGTAAGACACGAGAGAGAGGGGTGGGTAGATTGCGTTTTCCTAGACTGCAGGAAGGCCTTTGACACAGTTCCCCACATGAGATTAGTGCAGAAACTGGAGGATCAGGCGCATGTAAAAGGGAGGGCACTGCAATGGATAAGGGAATACCTGACAGGGAGGCAGCAACGAGTCATGGTACGTGAAGAGGTATCACAGTGGGTGCCTGTTACGAGCGGGGTCCCACAGGGGTCAGTTCTAGGACCAGTGCTATTTTTGATATATGTGAACGACATGATGGAAGGAATAGACTCTGAAGTGTCCCTGTACGCAGATGACGTGAAGTTGATGAGAAGAATTAAATCGGACGAGGATGAGGCAGGACTGCAAAGAGACCTGGACAGGCTGGACATGTGGTCCAGTAACTGGCTTCTCGAATTCAATCCAGCCAAATGCAAAGTCATGAAGATTGGGGACGGGCAAAGAAGACCGCAGACAGAGTATAGGCTAGGTGGACAAAGAATACAGACCTCACTCAGGGAGAAAGACCTTGGGGTGACCATAACACCGAGCACATCACCGGAGGCACACATCAACCAAATAACTGCTGCAGCATACGGGCGCCTGGCAAACCTGAGAATAGCGTTCCGATACCTTAATAAGGAATCGTTCAAGACACTGTACACTGTGTCTGTTAGGCCCATACTGGAGTATGCAGCACCAGTCTGGAACCCACACCTGGTCAAGCACGTCAAGAAGTTAGAGAAAGTACAAAGGTTTGCAACAAGGCTAGTCCCAGAGCTCAAGGGAATGTCGTACGAGGAAAGGGTAAGGGTAATCGGCCTGACGACACTGGAGGACAGAAGGGTCAGGGGAGACATGATAACGACATACAAGATACTGCGGGGAATAGACAAGGTGGACAGAAATAGGATGTTCCAGAGAGGGGACACAGGGACAAGGGGTCACAACTGGAAGCTGAAGACTCAGACGAGTCACAGGGACGTTAGGAAGTATTTCTTCAGTCATAGAGTTGTCAGCAAGTGGAATAGCCTAGCAAGTGAAGTAGTGGAGGCAGGAACCATACATAGTTTTAAGAAGAGGTATGACAAAGCTCAGGAAGCAGAGAGAGGACCCAGTAGCGATCAGTGAAGAGGCGGGGCCAGGAGCTGAGTCTCGACCCCTGCAACCACAATTAGGTGAGTACACACATACACACACACACACACACACACATACACACACACACACACACACACACACACACACACACATACACACACACACACATACACACACACACACACACATACACACACACACACACACACACACACACACACACACACATACACACACACACAGACACACACACACACACACACACACAGACACACACACAAACAAACACACACACACACAAACACACACACACAAACACACACACACACACACACAGAAACACAGACTCACACACACACACACACACACACACACACACACACACACACACACACACACACACACACACACACACACACACACACACACACACACACACACATACACACACACACAGACACACACACACACACACACACACACACACACAGACACACACACACAAACACACACACACACACACACAAACACACACACACGCACAAACACACACACACACACACACAAACACACACACACACACACACACACACACACACACACACACACACACACACACACACACACAAACACACACACACACACACACACACACACACAAGGTGACAGAAGTAAGACAAGAGAGAGAGGGGTGGATCGACTGCGTATTTTTGGACTGCAAGAAGGCTTTCGACACAGTTCCTCACAAGAGGTTACTGCAAAAGCTAGAGGACCAGGCACACATAACAGGAAAGGCACTGCAATGGATCAGAGAATATCTGACAGGGAGGAAACAACGAGTCATGGTACGCGACGAGGTGTCAGAGTGGGCGCCTGTGACAAGCGGGGTTCCACAGGGGTCAGTCCTAGGACCTGTGCTGTTCTTGGTATACGTGAAAGCCATAACGGAAGGGATAGACTCAGAAGTGTCCTTGTTTGCAGACGATGTGAAGTTAATGAGAAGAATCGAATCGGACGAGGATCAGGCAGGACTACAAAGAGATCTGGACAGGCTACAAGCCTGGTCCAGCAACTGGCTCCTTGAATTTAACCCTGCCAAATGCAAAGTCATGAAGATTGGGGAAGGGCAAAGAAGACCGCAGACACAATATAGTTTAGATGGCCAAAGACTGCAAACCTCACTAAAGGAAAAAGATCTGGGGGTGAGTATAACACCGAGCATATCTCCTGAGGCGCACATCAATCAGATAACTGCTGCAGCATACGGGCGCCTGGCAAACCTACGGATAGCGTTCCGATACCTCAGTAAGGATTCGTTTAAGACTCTGTACACCATCTACGTCAGGCCCATACTGGAGTATGCAGCACCAGTTTGGAATCCACACCTAGTCAAGCACGTCAAGAAGTTAGAGAAAGTGCAAAGGTTTGCAACAAGACTAGTCCCAGAGCTACGGGGATTGTCCTATGAAGAAAGGTTGAGGGAAATCGGCCTGACGACACTGGAGGCCAGGAGGGTCAGGGGAGACATGATAACGACATATAAAATACTACGCAGAATAGACGAGGTGGACAAAGACGGGATGTTCCAGAGATGGGACACAGACACAAGAGGTCACAATTGGAAGTTGAAGACTCAGATGAATCAAAGGGATGTTAGGAAGTATTTCTTCAGTCATAGAGTAGTCAGGCCGTGGAATAGCCTAGAAAGTGATGTGGTGGAGGCAGGAACCATACATAGTTTTAAGGCGAGGTATGATAGAGCTCATGGGGCAGGGAGAGAGAGGACCTAGTAGCAATCAGCGAAGAGGCGGGGCCAGGAGCTGTGACTCGACCCCTGCAACCACAAATAGGTGAGTACAAATAGGTGAGTACACACACACACACACACACACACACACACACACACACACACACACACACAGACACACACACACAGACACACACACACACACACACACACAGACACACACACACACAAACACACACACACACACACACACACACACACACAAACACACACACACACACAAACACACACACACACACCCACACACACAAACACACACACACACACACACACACACACACACACACACACACACACACACACACACACACACACACACACATACACACACACACAGACACACACACACACACACACACACACACACACACACACACACACACACACACACACAAACACACACACACACACACACACACAAACACACACACACACACACAAACACACACACATAATTCCTTACCAGGTCTCCCACTTCCCCAACCCCAATATACTTCCCAGACCACAGTCTTAGAAAAGAAGTTGAAGGTGTGGTATACAAATGCAGATGGAATAACAAACAAGTATGAGGAGTGGCACGAAAGAATCAAAGAGACATCCCCAGACATAATAGCACTCACAGAAACAAAACTCACCAGAATAATAACAGATTCAATCTTTCCATCCGGATATCAAATCTTCAGGAAAGACAGAGGGAGGAGAGGGGGAGGAGGAGTTGCACTGCTCATTAAAAACCAGTGGGGTTTTGAGAAAATGGAAGGAATGGATGGCATGGGCGAAAGGGACTACTTAGTAGGAACAATCCAGTCTGAGGGACATAAGGTGATAATTGCAGTAATGTACAACCCACCACAGAACTGCAGGAGGCCAAGAGAATAATACGATGAGAGCAACAGAGCATTGGTCGACACACTAGCCGAGGTGGCCAGGAGAGCACACATGGGGGGAGCAAAGTTACTAGTTATGGGTGATTTCAATCACAAGGAGATTGACTGGGAAAACCTGGAGCCCCATGGGGGTACCGAAACATGGAGAGCCAAGATGATGGATGTGGTACTGGAGAACCTCATGCATCAACATGTTAGAGACACTACCAGAGAGAGAGGAGAGGATGAACCAGCAAGGTTGGACCTTGTATTCACCATGAGTAGTTCGGACATCGAGGGTATCATGTATGAAAGGCCCCTGGGAGCTAGTGATCATGTGGTTCTGTGCTTCGACTACATAGTTGAGCTCCAAGTGGAGAGAGTAGCAGGAATAGGCTGGGAAAAAACAAACTACAAAAGGGGGAACTACTCAGGCATGAGGAACTTCCTTCAAGACATTCAGTGGGAGAGGGAACTGACAGGAAAACCAGTACAAGAAATGATGGACTATGTAGCAACAAAATGCAAGGAGGCAGAGGAGAGGTTTGTTCCCAAGGGAAACAGAAATAATGGGAAGAACAGAACGAGTCCTTG
>NC_091336.1:7862147-7864647 GCF_038502225.1 Cherax quadricarinatus
TGCTGGTTGTCGTTTATAATCTTGTTCCGTTCCAGGTGCTCCACCACTCTCCTCCTGTTAATCTTCTCCATGACTTTGCATACTATACATGTCAGTGACGCTGGTCTGTAATTTAGTGCCTCTTTTCTGTCTCCTTTTTTAAAAATGGGAACTACATTTGCGGTCTTCCATAACTCAGGTAGTTGCCCAGTTTCAAGGGATGTGTTGAAGATTGTGGTTAATGGCACACAGTATATCTGCTCCCTCCCTGAGGACCCACGGGGAGATGTCCGGTCCCATTGCCTTTGAGGAATCAAGATCACTTAGCAGCTTCTTCACCCCCTCCTCAGTTGTGTGCATATCGTCCAGCACATGTTGGTCTATTCCTTGTTGGTGTCCCCCTCTGTCCTGTCTTCCCAGAGTCCTTCCTGTCTCCACTGTGAATACTTCCTTAAATCTCCTGTTGAGCTCCTCGCATACCTCTTGATCTTTTCTTGTGAGTTCCCCACCTTCTTTCCTCAGCCTGATCATCTGGTCTTTGACTGTCGTCTTTCTCCTAATGTGGCTAAACAGCAGTTTCCGGTCAGACTTGGCATTCGATGCTATGTCATTTTCGTACTGTCGCTGGGCCTCCCTTCTTATCTGTGCATATTCGTTTCTGGCTCTTCGACTGATCTTGTTTTCCTGGGTCGTTTGCCTTCTATAAATCTTCCATTCTCTAATGTACTTAGTTTTTGCCTCCCTGCACCTTCTGGTAAACCAAAGACTCGCTTTGGTCTTCCCATTGTTTCTGTTGCCCTTGTGAACAAACCTTTCCTCTGCCTCCTTGCATTTTGTTGTTAAATATTCCATCATTTCATTTACTGTCTTTCCTACCATTTCTCTGTCCCACTGCGCCTCCCGCAGGAAGTTCCTCATACCTGTGTAGTCCCCCCTTTTATAGTTTGGCTTTTCCCATTCGACTCCTGTTACCCTCTCCACCTGTAACTCTACTATGTAATCAGAACTCAGGACTACGTGGTGTGTGTGTGTGTGTGTGTGTGTGTGTGTGCGTGTGTGTGTGTGTGTGTGTGTGTGTGTGTATGTGTGTGTGTGTGTGTATTCACCTAACTGTACTCACCTAATTGTGGTTGCCGGGGTCGAAACTCAGCTCCTGGCCCCGCCTCTTCACTGACTGTTAATGGGACCTCCCTCTTCCTGCTCCATGAGCTTTATCATGCCTCATCTTAAAACTATGTATAGTTCCTGCCTCCACTACATCGCTTGCCAGACTATTCCACTTCCTAGCAACTCTGTGACTGAAGAAATACTTCCCTTTGACTCATCTGAGCCTTCAGCTTCCAATTGTGACCCCTTGTTTCTGTGTCCCATCTCTGGAACATCCTGTCTCTGTCCACCTTGTCTATTCCACGCAGTATTTTTATGTCTTTATCATGTCTCCCCTGACCCTTCTGTCCTCCAGTGTCGTCAGACCGATTTCCCTTAACCTTTCTTCGTAGCACATTCCCCTTAGCTCTGGAACTACCCTTGTTGCAAACCTTTGCACTTTCTCTAATTTCTTGACGTGTTTGACCAGGTGTGGGTTCCAAACTGGTGCTGCGTACTCCAGTATGGGCCTGACGTACACAGTGTATAGAGTCTTGAACGATTCCTTACTGAGGTACCGAAACTCTATTCTCAGGTTTGCCAGGCGCCCATATGCCGCAGCAGTTATCCAGTTAATGTGTGCTTCTGGCGATGTACTCGGTATTATACTCACTCCTAGGTCTTTCTCCTTGAGTGAGGTTTGCAGTCTTTGGCCACCTAGCCTATACTCTGTCTGCGGTCTTCTTTGCCCACCCCCGATCTTCATGACTTTGCATTTGGCGGTGTGTGTGTGTGTGTGTACTCACCTAGTTGAGGTTGCGGGGGTCGAGTCCGAGCTCCTGGCCCCGCCTCTTCACTGATCGCTACTAGGTCACTCTCCCTGAGCCGTGAGCTTTATCATACCTCTGCTTAAAGCTATGTATGGATCCTGCCTCCACTACATCGCTTCCCAAACTATTCCACTTACTGACTACTCTGTGGCTGAAGAAATACTTCCTAACATCCCTGTGATTCATCTGTGTCTTCAGCTTCCAACTGTGTCCCCTTGTTAGTGTGTCCAATCTCTGGAACATCCTGTCTTTGTCCACCTTGTCAATTCCTCTCAGTATTTTGTATGTCGTTATCATGTCCCCCCTATCTCTCCTGTCCTCCAGTGTCGTCAGGTTGATTTCCCTTAACCTCTCCTCGTAGGACATACCTCTTAGCTCTGGGACTAGTCTTGTTGCAAACCTTTGCACTTTCTCTAGTTTCTTCACGTGCTTGGCTAGGTGTGGGTTCCAAACTGGTGCCGCATACTCCAATATGGGCCTAACATACACGGTGTACAGGGTCCTGAATGATTCCTTATTAAGATGTCGGAATGCTGTTCTGAGGTTTGCTAGGCGCCCATATGCTGCAGCAGTTATTTGGTTGATGTGCGTTTCAGGAGATGTGC
>NC_091336.1:7869647-7908649 GCF_038502225.1 Cherax quadricarinatus
GGCACTTGACCTAGTAGCACAAGCTGGCCAGGTCCAACTCACACCCACCCACACCCACTCATGTATTTATCTAACCTATTTTTAAAACTACACAGCGTCTAAGCTTCTATAACTGTACTCGGGAGTTTGTTCCACTCATCCACAACTCTATTACCAAACCAGTGCTTTCCTATATCCTTCCTGAATCTGAATTTTTTCCAACTTAAAGCCATTGTTGCGAGTCCTGTCTAGGCTAGATATTTTTAGTACGCAATTTACATCCCCTTTATTGCTGTTTTCCATTTATACACCTCAATCATATCCCCCCTAATTCTATGCCTTTCTAGAGAAAATTAGGGGATATGACCGAGGTGTATAAATGGAAAACAGAAATAAATAAAGGGGATGTAAATAGAGTACTAAAAATATCTAGCCTAGACAGGACTCGCAGCAATGGTTTTAAGTTGGAAAAATTCGGATTCAGGAAGGATATAGGAAAGCACTGGTTTGGTAATAGAGTTGTGGATGAGTGGAACAAACTCCCGAGTACAGTTATAGAAGCTTAGACGCTGTGTAGTTTTAAAAATAGGTTAGATAAATACTTGAGTGGGTGTGGGTGATGGTGATTGCAGTGGTGATTCTGTTGGTGGTGGTGATTATAGTGTTAATTATTGTGGTGGTGATGATTGTAGTGGTGATGCTGGTGATTGAAATGGTGATGCAATGGAAGATGTTCCTTGTTGTTACTGCCACCACAAGCACCATCACCACCACAACCACCACAAGCACCATCACCACCACAACCACCACAAGCACCATCACCACCACAAGCACCATCACCACCACAAGCACCATCACCACCACAGCCACCACAAGCACCATCCCAACCACCATCACTACCATCATCACCATCTCCACCACAACCACAATCACCACCATCTTGCACCATCAAAGTGTGGAGAAAGTGAAATGTCTCGTAAAACAAGTTAAGAGACTCGGCATGTTGTCTCTCCTCCCAGAGTGAAAGTTGGGGAGACTGTTGTCTCTCCTCCCAGAGTGAATGTTGGGGAGACTGTTGTCTCTCCTCCCAGAGTGAATGTTGGGGAGACTGTTGTCTCTCCTCCCAGAGTGAATGTTGGGGAGACTGTTGTCTCTTCTCCAAGAGTGAATGTTGGGGAGACTGTTGTCTCCCCTCTTACAGTGAATGTTGGGGAGACTGTTGTCTCTCCTCCCAGAGTAAATGTTGGGGAGACTGTTGTCTCTCTTCCCAGAGTAAATGTTGGGGAGACTGTTGTCTCTCCTCCCAGAGTAAATGTTGGGGAGATTGTTGTCTCTCCTCCCAGAGTGAATGTTGGGGAGACTGTTGTCTCTCCTCCCAGAGAAAATGTTGGGGAGACTGTTGTCTCTCCTCCCAGAGTAAATGTTGGAGAGACTGTTGTCTCTCCTCCCAGAGTAAATGTTGGGGAGACTGTTGTCTCTCCTCACAGAGTGAATGTTGGGGAGACTGTTGTCTCTCCTCCCAGAGTAAATGTTGGGGAGACTGTTGTCTCTCCTCCCAGAGTAAATGCTAGGGAGACTGTTGTCTCTCCTCCAAGAGTAAATGTTGGGGAGACTGTTGTCTCTCCTCCCAGAGTGAATGTTGGGGAGACTGTTGTCGCTCCTCCCAGAGTAAATGTTGGAGAGACTGTTGTCTCTCCTTCCAGAGTAAATATTAGGGAGACTGTTGTCTCTCCTCCCAGAGTGAATCTTGGGTAGACTGTTGTCTCTCCTCCCAGAGTAAATGTTGGGGAGACTGTTGTCTCTCCTCCCAGAGTGAATCTTGGGAAGACTGTTGTCTCTCCTCCAAGAGTAAATGTTGGGGAGACTGTTGTCTCTCCTCCCAGAGTGAATGCTGGGGAGACTGTTGTCTCTCCTCCCAGAGTGAATCTTGGGGAGACTGTTGACTCTCCTCCCAGAGTGAATGTTGGGGAGACTATTGTCTCTCCTCTCACAGTGAATGTTTGGGAGACTGTTGTCTCCCCTCTTACAGTGAATGCTGGGGAGACTGTTGTCTCTCCACCCGGAGTGAATATTGGGGAGACTGTTGTCTATCCTCTCACAGTGAATGTTGGGGAGACTGTTGTCTCTCCTCTCACAGTGAATGTTGGGGAGACTGTTGTCTCTCCTCTCACAGTGAATGTTGGGGAGACTGTTGTCTCTCCACCCGGAGTGAATGTTGGGGAGACTCTTGTCTATCCTCTCACAGTGAATGTTGGGGAGACTGTTGTCTCTCCTTCCAGAGTGAATGTTGGGGAGACTGTTGTCTCTCCTCCCAGAGTGAATGTTGGGGAGACTGTTGTCTCTCCTCTCACAGTGAATATTTGGGAGACTGTTGTCTCTCCTCTCACAGTGAATGTTGGGGAGACTGTTGTCTCTCCACCCGGAGTGAATGTTGGGGAGACTCTTGTCTATCCTCTCACAGTGAATGTTGGGGAGACTGTTGTCTCTCCTCTAACAGTGAATGTTGGGGAGACTGTTGTCTCTCCTCCCAGAGTGAATTTTGGGGAGACTGTTGTCTCTCCTCCCAGAGTGAATGTTGGGGAGACTGTTGTCTCTCCTCTCACAGTGAATGTTGGGGAGACTGTTGTCTCTCCTCCCAGAGTGAATGTTGGGGAGACTGTTGTCTCTCCTCCCAGAGTGAATGTTGGGGAGACTGTTGTCTCTCCTCTCACAGTGAATATTTGGGAGACTGTTGTCTCTCCTCTCACAGTGAATGTTGGGGAGACTGTTGTCTCTCCACCCGGAGTGAATGTTGGGGAGACTCTTGTCTATCCTCTCACAGTGAATGTTGGGGAGACTGTTGTCTCTCCTCTAACAGTGAATGTTGGGGAGACTGTTGTCTCTCCTCCCAGAGTGAATGTTTGGGAGACTGTTCTCTCTCCTCTCACAGTGAATGTTGGGGAGACTGTTGTCTCTCGTCTCACAGTGAATGTTGGGGAGACTGTTGTCTCTCGTCTCACAGTGAACGTTGGGGAGACTGTTGTCTCTCCTCTCAGAGTGAATGTTGGAGAGACTGTTGTCTCTCCTCTCACAGTGAATGTTGGGGAGACGTTGTCTCTCCTCTCACAGTGAATGTTGGAGAGACTGTTGTCTCTCCTCTCACAGTGAATGTTGGGGAGACTGTTGTCTCTCCTCTCGCAGTGAATGTTGGAGAGACTGTTGTCTCTCCTCCCAGAGTGAATGTTGGGGAGATTGTTGTCTCTCCTCCCAGAGTGAATGTTGGAGAGACTGTTGTCTCTCCTCTCACAGTGAATGTTGGGGAGACGTTGTCTCTCCTCTCACAGTGAATGTTGGAGAGACTGTTGTCTCTCCTCTCACAGTGAATGTAGGGGAGACTGTTGTCTCTCCTCTCACAGTGAATGTAGGGGAGACTGTTGTCTCTCCTCTCACAGTGAATGTAGGGGAGACTGTTGTCTCTCCTCTCACAGTGAATGTTGGGGAGACTGTTGTCTCTCCTCACAGAGTGAATGTTGGGGAGACTGTTGTCTCTCCTCTCACAGTGAATGTTTGGGAGACTGTTGTCTCTCCTCTCACAGTGAATGTAGGGGAGACTGTTGTCTCTCCTCTCACAGTGAATGTTGGGGAGACTGTTGTCTCTCCTCTCATAGTGAATGTAGGGGAGACTGTTGTCTCTCCTCTCACAGTGAATGTAGGGGAGACTGTTGTCTCTCCTCTCACAGTGAATGTTGGGGAGACTGTTGTCTCTCCTCTCACAGTGAATGTTGGGGAGACTGTTGTCTCTCCTCTCACAGTGAATGTTGGGGAGACTGTTGTCTCTCCTCTCACAAAGAATGTAGGAGAGACTGTTGTCTCTCCTCTCACAGTGAATGTTGGGGAGACTGTTGTCTCTCCTCTCATAGTGAATGTAGGGGAGACTGTTGTCTCTCCTCTCACAGTGAATGTAGGGGAGACTGTTGTCTCTCCTCTCACAGTGAATGTTGGGGAGACTGTTGTCTCTCCTCTCACAAAGAATGTAGGAGAGACTGTTGTCTCTCCTCTCACAGTGAATGTTGGGGAGACTGTTGTCTCTCCTCTCACAAAGAATGTAGGAGAGACTGTTGTCTCTCCTCTCACAGTGAATGTTGGGGAGACTGTTGTCTCTCCTCTCACAGTGAATGTTGGGGAGACTGTTGTCTCTCCTCTCACAGTGGATGTTGGGGAGACTGTTGTCTCTCCTCTCACAGTGAATGTTGGGGAGACTGTTGTCTCTCCTCTCACAGTGAATGTTGGGGAGACTGTTGTCTCTCCTCTCACAGTGGATGTTGGGGAGACTGTTGTCTCTCCTCTCACAGTGAATGTTGGGGAGACTGTTGTCTCTCCTCTCACAGTGAATGTTGGGGAGACTGTTGTCTCTCCTCTCACAAAGAATGTAGGAGAGACTGTTGTCTCTCCTCTCACAGTGAATGTTGGGGAGACTGTTGTCTCTCCTCTCATAGTGAATGTAGGGGAGACTGTTGTCTCTCCTCTCACAGTGAATGTAGGGGAGACTGTTGTCTCTCCTCTCACAGTGAATGTTGGGGAGACTGTTGTCTCTCCTCTCACAAAGAATGTAGGAGAGACTGTTGTCTCTCCTCTCACAGTGAATGTTGGGGAGACTGTTGTCTCTCCTCTCACAAAGAATGTAGGAGAGACTGTTGTCTCTCCTCTCACAGTGAATGTTGGGGAGACTGTTGTCTCTCCTCTCACAGTGAATGTTGGGGAGACTGTTGTCTCTCCTCTCACAGTGGATGTTGGGGAGACTGTTGTCTCTCCTCTCACAGTGAATGTTGGGGAGACTGTTGTCTCTCCTCTCACAGTGAATGTTGGGGAGACTGTTGTCTCTCCTCTCACAGTGGATGTTGGGGAGACTGTTGTCTCTCCTCTCACAGTGAATGTTGGGGAGACTGTTGTCTCTCCTCTCACAGTGAATGTTGGGGAGACTGTTGTCTCTCCTCTCACAAAGAATGTAGGAGAGACTGTTGTCTCTCCTCTCACAAAGAATGTAGGAGAGACTGTTGTCTCTCCTCTCACAGTGAATGTTGGGGATACTGTTGTCTCTCCTCCCAGAGTGAATGTTGGGGAGACTGTTGTCTCTCCTCTCACAGTGAATGTTGGAGAGACTGTTGTCTCTCCTCTCACAGTGAATGTTGGAGAGACTGTTGTCTCTCCTCTCACAGTGAATGTTGGAGAGACTGTTGTCTCTCCTCTCACAGTGAATGCTGGAGAGACTGTTGTCTCATCTCTCACAGTGAATGTTGGAGAGACTGTTGTCTCTCCTCTCACAGTGAATGTTGGAGAGACTGTTGTCTCTCCTCTCACAATGAATCTTGGAGAGACTGTTGTCTCTCCTCTCACAGTGAATGTTGGGGAGACTGTTGTCTCTCCTCTCACAGTGAATGTTGGAGAGACTGTTGTCTCTCCTCCCAGAGTGAATGTAGGAGAGACTGTTGTCTCTCCTCCCAGAGTGAATGTAGGAGAGACTGTTGTCTCTCCTCTCACAGTGAATGTAGGGGAGACTGTTGTCTCTCCTCTCACAGTGAATGTTGGAGAGACTGTTGTCTCATCTCTCACAGTGAATGTTGGAGAGACTGTTGTCTCTCCTCTCACAGTGAATGTTGGAGAGACTGTTGTCTCTCCTCTCACAGTGAATGTTGGAGAGACTGTTGTCTCTCCTCTCACAGTGAATGTTGGAGAGACTGTTGTCTCTCCTCTCACAATGAATGTTGGGGAGAATGTTGTCTCTTCTCTTACAGTGAATGTTGGAGAGATTTGTTGTCTCTCCTCTCACAGTGAATGTTGGGGAGACTGTTGTCTCTCCTCTCACAGTGAATGTTGGGGAGACTGTTGTCTCTCCTCTCACAGTGAATGTTGGAGAGACTGTTGTCTCTCCTCTCACAGTGAATGTTGGGGAGAATGTTGTCTCTTCTCTTACAGTGAATGTTGGAGAGATTTGTTGTCTCTCCTCTCACAGTGAATGTTGGGGAGAATGTTGTCTCTTCTCTTACAGTGAATGTTGGAGAGATTTGTTGTCTCTCCTCTCACAGTGAATGTTGGGGAGACTATTGTCTCTCCTCTCACAGTGAGTGTTGGAGAGACTGTTGTCTCTCCTCTCACAGTGAATGTTGGAGAGACTGTTGTCTCTCCTCTCACAGTGAATGTTGGGGAGAATGTTGTCTCTTCTCTTACAGTGAATGTTGGAGAGATTTGTTGTCTCTCCTCTCACAGTGAGTGTTGGAGAGACTGTTGTCTCTCCTCTCACAGTGAGTGTTGGAGAGACTGTTGTCTCTCCTCTCACAGTGAGTGTTGGCGGACTGTTGTCTCTCCTCTCACAGTGAGTGTTGGAGAGACTGTTGTCTCTCCTCTCACAGTGAGTGTTGGAGAGACTGTTGTCTCTCCTCTCACAGTGAGTGTTGGAGAGACTGTTGTCTCTCCTCTCACAGTGAGTGTTGGAGAGACTGTTGTCTCTCCTCTCACAGTGAATGTTGGAGAGACTGTTGTCTCTCCTCTCACAGTGAATGTTGGCAGACTGTTGTCTCATCTCTCACAGTGAATGTTGGAGAGACTGTTGTCTCTCCTCTCACAGTGAATGTTGGCAGACTGTTGTCTCATCTCTCACAGTGAATGTTGGAGAGACTGTTGTCTTTCCTCTCACAGTGAATGTTGGAGAGACTGTTGTCTCTCCTCTCACAATGAATGTTGGAGAGACTGTTGTCTCTCCTCTCACAGTGAGTGTTGGAGAGACTGTTGTCTCTCCTCTCACAGTGAATGTTGGCAGACTGTTGTCTCTTCTCTCACAGTGAATGTTGGAGAGACTGTTGTCTCTCCTCTCACAGTGAATGTTGGAGAGACTGTTGTCTCTCCTCTCACAGTGAGTGTTGCAGAGACTGTTGTCTCTCCTCTCACAGTGAGTGTTGCAGAGACTGTTGTCTCTCCTCTCACAGTGAATGTTGGCAGAATGTTGTCTCTCCTTTCACAGTGAATGTTGGAGACTCTGTTGTCTCTCCTCTCACAGTGAATCTTGGCAGACTGTTGTCTCTCCTCTCACAGTGAATGTTGGAGAGACTGTTGTCTCTCCTCTCACAGTGAATGTTGGAGAGACTGTTGTCTCTCCTCTCACAGTGAATGTTGGAGAGACTGTTGTCTCTCCTCTCACAGTGAGTGTTGGAGAGACTGTTGTCTCTCCTCTCACAGTGAATGTTGGAGAGACTGTTGTCTCTCCTCTCACAGTGAATGTTGGAGAGACTGTTGTCTCTCCTCTCACAGTGAATGTTGGAGAGACTGTTGTCTCTCCTCTCACAGTGAATGTTGGAGAGACTGTTGTCTCTCCTCTCACAGTGAATGTTGGCAGACTGTTGTCTCTCCTCTCACAGTGAGTGTTGGAGAGACTGTTGTCTCTCCTCTCACAGTGAGTGTTGGAGAGACTATTGTCTCTCCTCTCACAGTGAGTGTTGGAGAGACTGTTGTCTCTCCTCTCACAGTGAATGTTGGTAGACTGTTGTCTCTCCTCTCACAGTGAATCTTGGCAGACTGTTGTCTCTCCTCTCACAGTGAATGTTGGAGAGACTGTTGTCTCTCCTCTCACAGTGAGTGTTGGAGAGACTGTTGTCTCTCCTCTCACAGTGAATGTTGGATAACTGTTGTCTCTCCTCTCACAGTGAGTGTTCGAGAGACTGTTGTCTCTCCTCTCACAGTGAGTGTTGGAGAGACTATTGTCTCTCCTCTCACAGTGAGTGTTGGAGAGACTGTTGTCTCTCCTCTCACAGTGAATGTTGGCAGACTGTTGTCTCTCCTCTCACAGTGAATGTTGGCAGACTGTTGTCTCTCCTCTCACAGTGAATGTTGGCAGACTGTTGTCTCTCCTCTCACAGTGAATGTTGGCAGACTGTTGTCTCTCCTCTCAAAGTGAGTGTTGGAGAGACTGTTGTCTCTCCTCTCACAGTGAGTGTTGGAGAGACTGTTGTCTCTCCTCTCACAGTGAGTGTTGGAGAGACTGTTGTCTCTACTCTCACAGTGAGTGTTGGAGAGACTGTTGTCTCTCCTCTCACAGTGAGTGTTGGAGAGACTGTTGTCTCTCCTCTCACAGTGAATGTTGGAGAGACTGTTGTCTCTCCTCTCACAGTGAGTGTTGTAGAGACTGTTGTCTCTCCTCTCACAGTGAGTGTTGGAGAGACTGTTGTCTCTCCTCTCACAGTGAGTGTTGGAGAGACTGTTGTCTCTCCTCTCACAGTGAGTGTTGGAGAGACTGTTGTCTCTCCTCTCACAGTGAATGTTGGCAGACTGTTGTCTCTCCTCTCACAGTGAATGTTGGTGAGACTGTAGTCTCTCCTCTCACAGTGAATGTTGGCAGACTGTTGTCTCTCCTCTCACAGTGAGTGTAGGAGAGACTGTTGTCTCTCCTCTCACAGTGAATGTTGGAGAGACTGTTGTCTCTCCTCTCACAGTGAATGTTGGAGAGACTGTTGTCTCTCCTCTCACAGTGAGTGTTGGAGAGACTGTTGTCTCTCCTCTCACACTGAATATTGGAGAGACTGTTGTCTCTCCTCTCACAGTGAATGTTGGCAGACTGTTGTCTCTCCTCTCACAGTGAGTGTTGGAGAGACTGTTGTCTCTCCTCTCACAGTGAGTGTTGGAGAGACTGTTGTCTCTCCTCTCACAGTGAGTGTTGGAGAGACTGTTGTCTCTCCTCTCACAGTGAATGTTGGAGAGACTGTTGTCTCTCCTCTCACAGTAATGTTGGAGAGACTGTTGTCTCTCCTCTCACAGTGAATGTTGGCAGACTGTTGTCTCTCCTCTCACAGTGAGTGTTGGAGAGACTGTTGTCTCTCCTCTCACAGTGAATGTTGGCAGACTGTTGTCTCTCCTCTCACAGTGAGTGTTGGAGAGACTGTTGTCTCTCCTCTCACAGTGAGTGTTGGAGAGACTGTTGTCTCTCCTCTCACAGTGAGTGTTGGAGAGACTGTTGTCTCTCCTCTCACAGTGAGTGTTGGAGAGACTGTTGTCTCTCCTCTCACAGTGAGTGTTGGAGAGACTGTTGTCTCTCCTCTCACAGTGAGTGTTGGAGAGACTATTGTCTCTCCTCTCACAGTGAGTGTTGGAGAGACTGTTGTCTCTCCTCTCACAGTGAGTGTTGGAGAGACTATTGTCTCTCCTCTCACAGTGAGTGTTGGAGAGACTATTGTCTCTCCTCTCACAGTGAATGTTGGAGAGACTGTTGTCTCTCCTCTCACAGTGAGTGTTGGAGAGACTGTTGTCTCTCCTCTCACAGTGAATGTTGGAGAGACTGTTGTCTCTCCTCTCACAGTGAATGTTGGAGAGACTGTTGTCTCTCCTCTCACAGTGAATGTTGGAAGACTGTTGTCTCTCCTCTCACAGTGAATGTTGGCAGACTGTTGTCTCTCCTCTCACAGTGAGTGTTGTAGAGACTGTTGTCTCTCCTCTCACAGTGAGTGTTGGAGAGACTGTTGTCTCTCCTCTCACAGTGAATGTTGGAGAGACTGTTGTCTCTCCTCTCACAGTAATGTTGGAGAGACTGTTGTCTCTCCTCTCACAGTGAATGTTGTAGAGACTGTTGTCTCTCCTCTCACAGTGAATGTTGGAGAGACTGTTGTCTCTCCTCTCACAGTGAATGTTGGCAGACTGTTGTCTCTCCTCTCACAGTGAATGTTGGCAGACTGTTGTCTCTCCTCTCACAGTGAATGTTGGCAGACTGTTGTCTCTCCTCTCACAGTGAATGTTGGCAGACTGTTGTCTCTCCTCTCACAGTGAGTGTTGGAGAGACTGTTGTCTCTCCTCTCACAGTGAATGTTGGCAGACTGTTGTCTCTCCTCTCACAGTGAGTGTTGGAGAGACTGTTGTCTCTCCTCTCACAGTGAATGTTGGCAGACTGTTGTCTCTCCTCTCACAGTGAGTGTTGGAGAGACTGTTGTCTCTCCTCTCACAGTGAGTGTTGGAGAGACTGTTGTCTCTCCTCTCACAGTGAGTGTTGGAGAGACTGTTGTCTCTCCTCTCACAGTGAGTGTTGGAGAGACTGTTGTCTCTCCTCTTACAGTGAATGTTGGAGAGACTGTTGTCTCTCCTCTCACAATGAATGTTGGAGAGACTGTTGTCTCTCCTCTCACAGTGAATGTTGGCAGACTGTTGTCTCTCCTCTCACAGTGAATGTTGGAGAGACTGTTGTCTCTCCTCTCACAGTGAGTGTTGGAGAGACTGTTGTCTCTCCTCTCACAGTGAGTGTTGGAGAGACTGTTGTCTCTCCTCTCACAGTGAATGTTGGAGAGACTGTTGTCTCTCCTCTCACAGTGAATGTTGGAGAGACTGTTGTCTCTCCTCTCACAGTGAATGTTGGAGAGACTGTTGTCTCTCCTCTCACAGTGAATGTTGGAGAGACTGTTGTCTCTCCTCTCACAGTGAATGTTGGCAGACTGTTGTCTCTCCTCTCACAGTGAATGTTGGCAGACTGTTGTCTCTCCTCTCACAGTGAGTGTTGTAGAGACTGTTGTCTCTCCTCTCACAGTGAGTGTTGGAGAGACTGTTGTCTCTCCTCTCACAGTGAGTGATGGAGAGACTGTTGTCTCTCCTCTCACAGTGAATGTTGGAGAGACTGTTGTCTCTCCTCTCACAGTGAATGTTGGAGAGACTGTTGTCTCTCCTCTCACAGTGAATGTTGGAGAGACTGTTGTCTCTCCTCTCACAGTGAATGTTGGAGAGACTGTTGTCTCTCCTCTCACAGTGAATGTTGGCAGACTGTTGTCTCTCCTCTCACAGTGAGTGTTGGAGAGACTGTTGTCTCTCCTCTCACAGTGAGTGTTGGAGAGACTGTTGTCTCTCCTCTCACAGTGAGTGTTGGAGAGACTGTTGTCTCTCCTCTCACAGTGAGTGTTGGAGAGACTGTTGTCTCTCCTCTCACAGTGAGTGTTGGAGAGACTGTTGTCTCTCCTCTCACAGTGAGTGTTGGAGAAACTGTTGTCTCTCCTCTCTCAGTGAATGTTGGAGAGACTGTTGTCTCTCCTCTCACAGTGAGTGTTGGGGAGACTGTTGTCTCTCCTCTCACAGTGAGTGTTGGAGAGACTGTTGTCTCTCCTCTCACAGTGAATATTCGCAGACTGTTGTCTCTCCTCTCACAGTGAGTGTTGGAGAGACTGTTGTCTCTCCTCTCACAGTGAGTGTTGGAGAGACTGTTGTCTCTCCTCTCACAGTGAATGTTGGAGAGACTGTTGTCTCTCCTCTCACAGTGAGTGTTGGAGAGACTGTTGTCTCTCCTCTCACAGTGAATGTTGGCAGACTGTTGTCTCTCCTCTCACAGTGAGTGTTGGAGAGACTGTTGTCTCTCCTCTCACAGTGAATGTTGGCAGACTGTTGTCTCTCCTCTCACAGTGAGTGTTGGAGAGACTGTTGTCTCTCCTCTCACAGTGAGTGTTGGAGAGACTGTTGTCTCTCCTCTCACAGTGAATGTTGGAGAGACTGTTGTCTCTCCTCTCACAGTGAGTGTTGGAGAGACTGTTGTCTCTCCTCTCACAGTGAGTGTTGGAGAGACTGTTGTCTCTCCTCTCACAGTGAGTGTTGGAGAGACTGTTGTCTCTCCTCCCACAGTGAGTGTTGGAGAGACTGTTGTCTCTCCTCCCACAGTGAGTGTTGGAGAGACTGTTGTCTCTCCTCTCTAAGTGAGTGTTGGAGAGACTTTTGTCTCTCCTCTCACAGTGAATGTTGGCAGACTGTTGTCTCTCCTCCCACAGTGAGTGTTGGAGAGACTGTTGTCTCTCCTCTCACAGTGAGTGTTGGGGAGACTGTTGTCTCTCCTCCCACAGTGAGTGTTGGGGAGACTGTTGTCTCTCCTCCCACAGTGAGTGTTGGAGAGACTGTTGTCTCTCCTCCCACAGTGAGTGTTGGAGAGACTGTTGTCTCTCCTCTCACAGTGAATGTTGGAGAGACTGTTGTCTCTCCTCCCACAGTGAGTGTTGGAGAGACTGTTGTCTCTCCTCTCACAGTGAATGTTGGAGAGACTGTTGTCTCTCCTCTCACAGTGAATGTTGGAGAGACTGTTGTCTCTCCTCACAAAGTGAATGTTGTCTCTCCTCTCACAGTGAATGTTGGCAGACTGTTGTCTCTCCTCTCACAGTGAATGTTGGCAGACTGTTGTCTCTCCTCTCACAGTGAGTGTTGGAGAGACTGTTGTCTCTCCTCTCACACTGAATATTGGAGAGACTGTTGTCTCTCCTCTCACAGTGAATGTTGGAGAGACTGTTGTCTCTCCTCTCACAGTGAGTGTTGGAGAGACTGTTGTCTCTCCTCCCACAGTGAATGTTGGCAGAATGTTGTCACTCCTTTCACAGTGAATGTTGGAGACTCTGTTGTCTCTCCTCTCAAAGTGAATGTTGGCAGACTGTTGTCTCTCCTCTCACAGTGAATGTTGGAGAGACTGTTGTCTCTCCTCTCACAGTGAATGTTGGAGAGACTGTTGTCTCTCCTCTCACAGTGAGTGTTGGAGAGACTGTTGTCTCTCCTCTCACAGTGAATGTTGGAGAGACTGTTGTCTCTCCTCTCACAGTGAATGTTGGAGAGACTGTTGTCTCTCCTCTCACAGTGAATGTTGGAGAGACTGTTGTCTCTCCTCTCACAGTGAGTGTTGGAGAGACTGTTGTCTCTCCTCTCACAGTGAGTGTTGGAGAGACTGTTGTCTCTCCTCTCACAGTGAGTGTTGGAGAGACTGTTGTCTCTCCTCTCACAGTGAATGTTGGAGAGACTGTTGTCTCTCCTCTCACAGTGAGTGTTGGAGAGACTGTTGTCTCTCCTCTCACAGTGAATGTTGGAGAGACTGTTGTCTCTCCTCTCACAGTGAATGTTGGAGAGACTGTTGTCTCTCCTCTCACAGTGAATGTTGGAGAGACTGTTGTCTCTCCTCTCACAGTGAATGTTGGAGAGACTGTTGTCTCTCCTCTCACAGTGAATGTTGGCAGACTGTTGTCTCTCCTCTCACAGTGAATGTTGGAGAGACTGTTGTCTCTCCTCTCACAGTGAATGTTGGAGAGACTGTTGTCTCTCCTCTCACAGTGAATGTTGGAGAGACTGTTGTCTCTCCTCTCACAGTGAGTGTTGGAGAGACTGTTGTCTCTCCTCTCACAGTGAATGTTGGCAGAATGTTGTCACTCCTTTCACAGTGAATGTTGGAGAGACTGTTGTCTCTCCTCTCACAGTGAATGTTGGAGAGACTGTTGTCTCTCCTCTCACAGTGAATGTTGGAGAGACTGTTGTCTCTCCTCTCACAGTGAATGTTGGAGAGACTGTTGTCTCTCCTCTCACAGTGAATCTTGGCATACTGTTGTCTCTCCTCTCACAGTGAGTGTTGGAGAGACTGTTGTCTCTCCTCTCACAGTAATGTTGGAGAGACTGTTGTCTCTCCTCTCACAGTGAATGTTGGAGAGACTGTTGTCTCTCCTCTCACAGTGAATGTTGGAGAGACTGTTGTCTCTCCTCTCACAGTAATGTTGGAGAGACTGTTGTCTCTCCTCTCACAGTGAATGTTGGAGAGACTGTTGTCTCTCCTCTCACAGTGAATGTTGGAGAGACTGTTGTCTCTCCTCTCACATTGGCAGACTGTTGTCTCTCCTCTCACAGTGAGTGTTGGAGAGACTGTTGTCTCTCCTCTCACAGTGAGTGTTGGAGAGACTGTTGTCTCTCCTCACACAGAGCATGTTGGAGAGACTGTTGTCTCTCCTCTCACAGTGAGTGTTGGAGAGACTGTTGTCTCTCCTCTCACAGTGAGTGTTGGAGAGACTGTTGTCTCTCCTCTCACAGTGAATGTTGGCAGACTGTTGTCTCTCCTCTCACAGTGAGTGTGGGAGAGACTGTTGTCTCTCCTCTCACAGTGAATGTTGGATAACTGTTGTCTCTCCTCTCACAGTGAGTGTTGGAGAGACTGTTGTCTCTCCTCTCACAGTGAGTGTTGGAGAGACTGTTGTCTCTCCTCTCACAGTGAGTGTTGGAGAGACTGTTGTCTCTCCTCTCACAGTGAATGTTGGCAGACTGTTGTCTCTCCTCTCACAGTGAATGTTGGAGAGACTGTTGTCTCTCCTCTCACAGTGAATGTTGGAGAGACTGTTGTCTCTCCTCTCACAGTGAATGTTGGCAGACTGTTGTCTCTCCTCTCACAGTGAGTGTTGTAGAGACTGTTGTCTCTCCTCTCACAGTGAGTGTTGGAGAGACTGTTGTCTCTCCTCTCACAGTGAGTGTTGGAGAGACTGTTGTCTCTCCTCTCACAGTGAATGTTGGAGAGACTGTTGTCTCTCCTCTCACAGTGAATGTTGGAGAGACTGTTGTCTCTCCTCTCACAGTGAATGTTGGCAGACTGTTGTCTCTCCTCTCACAGTGAATGTTGGCAGACTGTTGTCTCTCCTCTCACAGTGAGTGTTGTAGAGACTGTTGTCTCTCCTCTCACAGTGAGTGTTGGAGAGACTGTTGTCTCTCCTCTCACAGTGAATGTTGGAGAGACTGTTGTCTCTCCTCTCACAGTAATGTTGGAGAGACTGTTGTCTCTCCTCTCACAGTGAATGTTGGCAGACTGTTGTCTCTCCTCTCACAGTGAATGTTGGCAGACTGTTGTCTCTCCTCTCACAGTGAGTGTTGGAGAGACTGTTGTCTCTCCTCTCACAGTGAGTGTTGGAGAGACTGTTGTCTCTCCTCTCACAGTGAGTGTTGGAGAGACTGTTGTCTCTCCTCTCACAGTGAGTGTTGGAGAGACTGTTGTCTCTCCTCTCACAATGAGTGTTGGAGAGACTGTTGTCTCTCCTCTTACAGTGAATGTTGGAGAGACTGTTGTCTCTCCTCTCACAATGAGTGTTGGAGAGACTGTTGTCTCTCCTCTCACAATGAGTGTTGGAGAGACTGTTGTCTCTCCTCTTACAGTGAATGTTGGAGAGACTGTTGTCTCTCCTCTCACAATGAGTGTTGGAGAGACTGTTGTCTCTCCTCTTACAGTGAATGTTGGAGAGACTGTTGTCTCTCCTCTCACAGTGAGTGTTGGAGAGACTGTTGTCTCTCCTCTCACAATGAGTGTTGGAGAGACTGTTGTCTCTCCTCTTACAGTGAATGTTGGAGAGACTGTTGTCTCTCCTCTCACAATGAGTGTTGGAGAGACTGTTGTCTCTCCTCTTACAGTGAATGTTGGAGAGACTGTTGTCTCTCCTCTTACAGTGAATGTTGGAGAGACTGTTGTCTCTCCTCTCACAGTGAGTGTTGGAGAGACTGTTGTCTCTCCTCTCACAGTGAGTGATGGAGAGACTGTTGTCTCTCCTCTCACAGTGAATGTTGGAGAGACTGTTGTCTCTCCTCTCACAGTGAGTGTTGGAGAGACTGTTGTCTCTCCTCTCACAGTGAGTGATGGAGAGACTGTTGTCTCTCCTCTCACAGTGAGTGTTGTAGAGACTGTTGTCTCTCCTCTCACAGTGAGTGTTGGAGAGACTGTTGTCTCTCCTCTCACAGTGAGTGTTGGAGAGACTGTTGTCTCTCCTCTCACAGTGAATGTTGGAGAGACTGTTGTCTCTCCTCTCACAGTGAATGTTGGCAGACTGTTGTCTCTCCTCTCACAGTGAGTGTTGGAGAGACTGTTGTCTCTCCTCTCACAGTGAATGTTGGCAGACTGTTGTCTCTCCTCTCACAGTGAGTGTTGGAGAGACTGTTGTCTCTCCTCTCACAGTGAGTGTTGGAGAGACTGTTGTCTCTCCTCCCACAGTGAATGTTGGCAGACTGTTGTCTCTCCTCTCACAGTGAATGTTGGCAGACTGTTGTCTCTCCTCTCACAGTGAGTGATGGAGAGACTGTTGTCTCTCCTCTCACAGTGAATGTTGGCAGACTGTTGTCTCTCCTCTCACAGTGAATGTTGGAGAGACTGTTGTCTCTCCTCTCACAGTGAATGTTGGCAGACTGTTGTCTCTCCTCTCACAGTGAGTGTTGGAGAGACTGTTGTCTCTCCTCTCACAGTGAGTGTTGGAGAGACTGCTGTCTCTCCTCTCACAGTGAGTGTTGGAGAGACTGTTGTTTCTCCTCTCACAGTGAGTGTTGGAGAGACTGTTGTCTCTCCACTCACAGTGAGTGTTGGAGAAACTGTTGTCTCTCCTCTCACAGTGAGTGTTGGAGAGACTGTTGTCTCTCCTCTCACAGTGAGTGTTGGAGAGACTGTTGTCTCTCCTCTCACAGTGAGTGTTGGAGAGACTGTTGTCTCTCCTCTCACAGTGAGTGTTGGAGAGACTGTTGTCTCTCCTCTAACAGTGAGTGTTGGAGAGACTGTTGTCTCTCCTCTCACAGTGAGTGTTGGAGAGACTGTTGTCTCTCCTCTCACAGTGAATATTGGAGACTGTTGTCTCTCCTCTCACAGTGAGTGTTGGAGAGACTGTTGTCTCTCCTCTCACAGTGAGTGTTGGAGAGACTGTTGTCTCTCCTCTAACAGTGAGTGTTGGAGAGACTGTTGTCTCTCCTCTCACAGTGAGTGTTGGAGAGACTGTTGTCTCTCCTCTCACAGTGAGTGTTGGAGAGACTGTTGTCTCTCCTCTCACAGTGAATGTTGGAGAGACTGTTGTCTCTCCTCCCACAGTGAGTGTTGGAGAGACTGTTGTCTCTCCTCTCACAGTGAATGTTGGCAGACTGTTGTCTCTCCTCTCACAGTGAGTGTTGGAGAGACTGTTGTCTCTCCTCTCACAGTGAGTGTTGGAGAGACTGTTGTCTCTCCTCTCACAGTGAATGTTGGCAGACTGTTGTCTCTCCTCTAACAGTGAGTGTTGGAGAGACTGTTGTCTCTCCTCTCACAGTGAGTGTTGGAGAGACTGTTGTCTCTCCTCCCACAGTGAGTGTTGGAGAGACTGTTGTCTCTCCTCCCACAGTGAGTGTTGGAGAGACTGTTGTCTCTCCTCTCACAGTGAGTGTTGGAGAGACTGTTGTCTCTCCTCTCACAGTGAGTGTTGGAGAGACTGTTGTCTCTCCTCTCACAGTGAGTGTTGGAGAGACTGTTGTCTCTCCTCTCACAGTGAGTGTTGGAGAGACTGTTGTCTCTCCTCCCACAGTGAGTGTTGGAGAGACTGTTGTCTCTCCTCTCACAGTGAGTGTTGGAGAGACTGTTGTCTCTCCTCTCACAGTGAGTGTTGGAGAGACTGTTGTCTCTCCTCCCACAGTGAGTGTTGGAGAGACTGTTGTCTCTCCTCTCACAGTGAGTGTTGGAGAGACTGTTGTCTCTCCTCCCACAGTGAGTGTTGGAGAGACTGTTGTCTCTCCTCTCACAGTGAGTGTTGGAGAGACTGTTGTCTCTCCTCTCACAGTGAGTGTTGGAGAGACTGTTGTCTCTCCTCTCACAGTGAGTGTTGGAGAGACTGTTGTCTCTCCTCCCACAGTGAGTGTTGGAGAGACTGTTGTCTCTCCTCTCACAGTGAGTGTTGGAGAGACTTTTGTCTCTCCTCTCACAGTGAGTGTTGGAGAGACTGTTGTCTCTCCTCTCACAGTGAGTGTTGGAGAGACTGTTGTCTCTCCTCTATCAGTGAATGTTGGAGAGACTGTTTTCTCTCCTCTCTCAGTGAGTGTTGGAGAGACTGTTGTCTCTCCTCTCACAGTGAATGTTGGAGAGACTGTTGTCTCTCCTCTCACAGTGAGTGTTGGAGAGACTGTTGTCTCTCCTCTAACAGTGAGTGTTGGAGAGACTGTTGTCTCTCCTCTCACAGTGAGTGTTGGAGAGACTGTTGTCTCTCCTCTCACAGTGAGTGTTGGAGAGACTGTTGTCTCTCCTCCCACAGTGAGTGTTGGAGAGACTGTTGTCTCTCCTCTCACAGTGAGTGTTGGAGAGACTGTTGTCTCTCCTCTCACAGTGAGTGTTGGAGAGACTGTTGTCTCTCCTCCCACAGTGAGTGTTGGAGAGACTGTTGTCTCTCCTCCCACAGTGAGTGTTGGAGAGACTGTTGTCTCTCCTCCCACAGTGAGTGTTGGAGAGACTGTTGTCTCTCCTCCCACAGTGAGTGTTGGAGAGACTGTTGTCTCTCCTCCCGCAGTGAGTGTTGGAGAGACTGTTGTCTCTCCTCCCACAGTGAGTGTTGGAGAGACTGTTGTCTCTCCTCCCACAGTAAGTGTTGGAGAGACTGTTGTCTCTCCTCCCAGAGTGTTGGAGAGACTGTTGTCTCTCCTCCCACAGTGAGTGTTGGAGAGACTGTTGTCTCTCCTCCCACAGTGAGTGTTGGAGAGACTGTTGTCTCTCCTCCCACAGTGAGTGTTGGAGAGACTGTTGTCTCTCCTCCCACAGTGAGTGTTGGAGAGACTGTTGTCTCTCCTCCCACAGTGAGTGTTGGAGAGACTGTTGTCTCTCCTCCCACAGTAAGTGTTGGAGAGACTGTTGTCTCTCCTCCCACAGTAAGTGTTGGAGAGACTGTTGTCTCTCCTCCCACAGTGAGTGTTGGAGAGACTGTTGTCTCTCCTCCCACAGTGAGTGTTGGAGAGACTGTTGTCTCTCCTCCCACAGTGAGTGTTGGAGAGACTGTTGTCTCTCCTCCCACAGTGAGTGTTGGAGAGACTGTTGTCAGGCAGCGCTGGTGTTCTCTCACTATATTTCTACTTAAGTTTGACATAAAAAAACTGGATATGAACATTTTTAATAAAAATTTTAAAATTAGCCAAGACAGATTTGTTTTTTAATATATTGCTATATATTACCTAAATCATTAAGGTAATACAATGACTCTTCATCCCAGATGAATGTGACTGAGTGAGAGAGAAGGTTACATCCTGTTCATCGTTTATCACGTGGTTCGCACGTCGCTTTACGTGCGGCCAACAGTAACAGCCTGGCTGACCACCCACTGATCCATTACGAGACCTGGTCACGGACCAGGTCCGCAGGGGCGTTGATCCCCGACACCTCCTCCAGGTATACTCTAAGTATGCATTCTCAACCAGTAAACTGATAATTCAGTGAACAGCAGTTCTGGGGCCCCACTGCAGTATTTATTGTCCAGTTCAACCCACCAATCAGGTGAGGGCTGCCACAGCCAAGGTGATGTCAAACCTGCCTGACTGGCTGGAAGGCAGACACTTGCTTACTCTGGTTCAAACCACTTGCTGCTCTGAGTGGTTCTTGGTTATCTCAACATTATGCTGCTAACTTAAGATATTGTATATAAGTGGTGAAAGAATACATGGGTAAAGAAATCTACTCCCTGCGGTATTTGTCTAGCCTTGTTGACAGATATATTGCTGACTTTGTTGACGACCAGGTGTTACAAGCCTCGAAATGCTACCTGTGGTAGTAATGCCAGGAGATGTATAAATCTACTTATCTTGCTGGTACAGGATGGTGACACACACACGCATATATGTATATATATATATATATATATATATATATATATATATATATATATATATATATATATATATATATATATATATATATATATATATATATATATATATATATATATATATAAAGGTTTAAACTGCTTTCAAAACATTGAACGCGAGGAAAAAGGAAAAATGAAAACGAAAGATAAAACACACACTGATATCACTAATTAAAACAGGGGACTAAGAAAAAAAACATCAGAGAGAGAAACTCGCCTCAGGAAACTCTACTTCTACTGATGTCAATAATAATTTCTTTGTTTTTATTTGTTTTCAAAAAAATTTGGGCTCGTATCTCATAATTATTTTTGCGCTGTCTGTCCCATAATAAAGAATATTAATAAAATTAATATTATTATTATTAGAATTATTATTAAACGACGTATAAATATATTTTTCACAATCGTTATTGTTATTAAGAAGTTAAAAAGTCAGATAAACTACTAACAACCAGCTGTGATTACCTCGAAAAGTTAGTGGAAAGTTAGTGAAAGGTCAGTGTAAGGTAGGTGGTAAGGTCAGTGTAACGTTGGTGGTAAGGTCAGTGTAAGGTTGGTGGTAAGGTCAGTGTAAGGTTGGTGGTAAGGTCAGTGTAAAGTTGGTGGTAAGGTCAGTGTAAGGTTGGTGGTAAGGTCAGTGTAAGGTACATGGTAAGGTCAGTGTAAAGTTGGTGGTAAGGTCAGTGTAAGGTTGGTGGTAAGGTCAGTGTAAGATAGGTGGTAAGGTCAGTGTAAGGTAGGTGGTAAGGTCAGTGTAAGGTTGGTGGTAAGGTCAGTGTAAGGTTGGTGGTAAGGTCAGTGTAAGGTTGGTGGTAAGGTCAGTGTAAGGTAGGTGGTAAGGTCAGTGTAAGGTAGGTGGTAAGGTCAGTGTAAGGTTAGTGGTAAGGTCAGTGTAAGGTTGTGGTAAGGTCAGTGTAAGGTAGGTGGTAAGGTCAGTGTAAGGTTGGTGGTAAGGTCAGTGTAAGGTTGGTGGTAAGGTCAGTGTAAGGTTGGTGGTAAGGTCAGTGTAAGGTTGGTGGTAAGGTCAGTGTAAGGTTGGTGGTAAGGTCAGTGTAAGGTTGGTAGTAAGGTCAGTGTAAGGTAGGTGGTAAGGTCAGTGTAAGATAGGTGGTAAGGTCAGTGTAAAGTTGGTGGTAAGGTCAGTGTAAGGTTGGTGGTAAGGTAAGTGTAAGGTTGGTGGTAAGGTCAGTGTAAGGTTGGTGGTAAGGTCAGTGTAAGGTTGGTGGTAAGGTCAGTGTAAGGTAGGTGGTAAGGTCAGTGTAAGGTAGGTGGTAAAGTCAGTGTAAAGTTGGTGGTAAGGTCAGTGTAAGGTTGGTGGTAAGGTCAGTGTAAGGTAGGTGGTAAGGTCAGTGTAAGGTAGGTGGTAAGGTCAGTGTAAGGTAGGTGGTAAGGTCAGTGTAAGGATGGGGGTAAGGTCAGTGTAAGGTTGGTGATAAGGTCAGTGTAAGGTTGGTGGTAAGGTCAGTGTAAGGTTGGTGGTAAGGTCAGTGTAAGGTTTGTGGTAAGGTCAGTGTAAGGTTGGTGGTAAGGTCAGTGTAAGGTTGGTGGTAAGGTCAGTGTAAGGTTGGTGGTAAGGTCAGTGTAAGGTTGGTGGTAAGGTCAGTGTAAGGTAGGTGGTAAGGTCAGTGTAAGGTTGGTGGTAAGGTCAGTGTAAGGTTGGTGGTAAGGTCAGTGTAAGGTAGGTGGTAAGGTCAGTGTAAGGTAGGTGGTAAAGTCAGTGTAAAGTTGGTGGTAAGGTCAGTGTAAGGTTGGTGGTAAGGTCAGTGTAAGGTAGGTGGTATGGTCAGTGTAAGGTAGGTGGTAAGGTCAGTGTAAGGTAGGTGGTAAGGTCAGTGTAAGGATGGGGGTAAGGTCAGTGTAAGGTTGGTGATAAGGTCAGTGTAAGGTTGGTGGTAAGGTCAGTGTAAGGTTGGTGGTAAGGTCAGTGTAAGGTTGGTGGTAAGGTCAGTGTAAGGTTTGTGGTAAGGTCAGTGTAAGGTTGGTGGTAAGGTCAGTGTAAGGTTGGTGGTAAGGTCAGTG
Organism: Cherax quadricarinatus; assembly: GCF_038502225.1. Classification (NCBI taxonomy): domain Eukaryota; kingdom Metazoa; phylum Arthropoda; class Malacostraca; order Decapoda; family Parastacidae; genus Cherax; species Cherax quadricarinatus. The sequence continues at coordinate 7,891,025 of NC_091336.1, forward strand.
TAAGGTTGGTGGTAAGGTCAGTGTAAGGTAGGTGGTAAGGTCAGTGTAAGGTTGGTGGTAAGGTCAGTGTAAGGTAGGTGGTAAGGTCAGTGTAAGGTTGGTGGTAAGGTCAGTGTAAGGTTGGTGGTAATGTCAGTGTAAGGTTGGTGGTAAGGTCAGTGTAAGGTTGGTGGTAAGGTCAGTGTAAGGTAGGTGGTAAGGTCAGTGTAAGGTAATTGGTAAAGTCAGTGTAAAGTTGGTGGTAAGGTCAGTGTAAGGTTGGTGGTAAGGTCAGTGTAAGGTAGGTGGTAAGGTCAGTGTAAGGTAGGTGGTAAGGTCAGTGTAAGGTTGGTGGTAAGGTCAGTGTAAGGTTGGTGGTAAGGTCAGTGTAAGGTTTGTGGTAAGGTCAGTGTAAGGTTGGTGGTAAGGTCAGTGTAAGGTTGGTGGTAAGGTCAGTGTAAGGTTGGTGGTAAGGTCAGTGTAAGGTAGGTGGTAAGGTCAGTGTAAGGTAGTTGGTAAGGTCAGTGTAAGGTTGGTGGTAAGGTCAGTGTAAGGTAGGTGGTAAGGTCAGTGTAAGGTAGGTGGTAAGGTCAGTGTAAGGTTGGTGGTAAGGTCAGTGTAAGGTAGGTGGTAAGGTCAGTGTAAGGTTGGTGGTAAGGTCAGTGTAAGGTTTGTGGTAAGGTCAGTGTAAGGTTGGTGGTAAGGTCAGTGTAAGGTAGGTGGTAAGGTCAGTGTAAGGTAGTTGGTAAGGTCAGTGTAAGGTTGGTGGTAAGGTCAGTGTAAGGTAGGTGGTAAGGTCAGTGTAAGGTTTGTGGTAAGGTCAGTGTAAGGTTGGTGGCATGGTCAGTGTAAGGTAGGTGGTAAGGTCAGTGTAAGGTTGGTGGTAAGGTCAGTGTAAGGTAGGTGGTAAGGTCAGTGTAAGGTTGGTGGTAAGGTCAGTGTAAGGTTGGTGGTAAGGTCAGTGTAAGGTTGGTGGTAAGGTCAGTGTAAGGTAGGTGGTAAGGTCAGTGTAAGGTTGGTGGTAAGGTCAGTGTAAGGTTTGTGGTAAGGTCAGTGTAAGGTTGGTGGTAAGGTCAGTGTAAGGTAGGTGGTAAGGTCAGTGTAAGGTAGTTGGTAAGGTCAGTGTAAGGTTGGTGGTAAGGTCAGTGTAAGGTAGGTGGTAAGGTCAGTGTAAGGTTTGTGGTAAGGTCAGTGTAAGGTTGGTGGCATGGTCAGTGTAAGGTAGGTGGTAAGGTCAGTGTAAGGTTGGTGGTAAGGTCAGTGTAAGGTAGGTGGTAAGGTCAGTGTAAGGTTGGTGGTAAGGTCAGTGTAAGGTTGGTGGTAAGGTCAGTGTAAGGTTGGTGGTAAGGTCAGTGTAAGGTAGGTGGTAAGGTCAGTGTAAGGTAGGTGGTAAGGTCAGTGTAAGGTTGGTGGTAAGGTCAGTGTAAGGTAGGTGCTAAGGTCAGTGTAAGGTTGGTGGTAAGGTCAGTGTAAGTTTGGTGGTAAGGTCAGTGTAAGGTAGGTGGTAAGGTCAGTGTAAGGTTGGTGGTAAGGTCAGTGTAAGGTAGGTGGTAAGGTCAGTGTAAGGTTGGTGGTAAGGTCAGTGTAAGGTAGGTGGTAAGGTCAGTGTAAGGTAGGTGGTAAGGTCAGTGTAAGGTTGGTGGTAAGGTCAGTGTAAGGTTGCTGGTAAGGTCAGTGTAAGGTTGGTGGTAAGATCAGTGTAAGGTAGGTGGTAAGGTCAGTGTAAGGTAGGTGGTAAGGTCAGTGTAAGGTTGGTGGTAAGGTCAGTGTAAGGTAGGTGGTAAGGTCAGTGTAAGATTGGTGGTAAGGTCAGTGTAAGGTTGGTGGTAAGGTCAGTGTAAGGTAGGTGGTAAGGTCAGTGTAAGGTTGGTGGTAAGGTCAGTGTAAGGTAGGTGGTAAGGTCAGTGTAAGGTTGGTGGTAAGGTCAGTGTAAGGTAGGTGGTAAGGTCAGTGTAAGGTAGGTGGTAAGGTCAGTGTAAGGTTGGTGGTAAGGTCAGTGTAAGGTTGGTGGTAAGGTCAGTGTAAGGTTGGTGGTAAGATCAGTGTAAGGTAGGTGGTAAGGTCAGTGTAAGGTTGGTGGTAAGGTCTGTGTAAGGTAGGTGGTAAGGTCAGTGTAAGGTTGGTGGTAAGGTCAGTGTAAGGTAGGTGGTAAGGTCAGTGTAAGGTTGGTGGTAAGGTCATTGTAAGGTTGGTGGTAAGGTCAGTGTAAGGTTGGTGGTAAGGTCAGTGTAAGGTTGGTGGTAAGGTCAGTGTAAGGTTGGTGGTAAGGTCAGTGTAAGGTTGGTGGTAAGGTCAGTGTAAGGTTGGTGGTAAGGTCAGTGTAAGGTTGGTGGTAAGGTCATTGTAAGGTAGGTGGTAAGGTCAGTGTAAGGTTGGTGGTAAGGTCAGTGTAAGGTAGGTGGTAAGGTCAGTGAATGGTTGGTGGTAAGGTCAGTGTAAGGTTGGTGGTAAGGTCAGTGTAAGGTAGGTGGTAAGGTCAGTGAAAGGTTGGTGGTAAGGTCAGTGTAAGGTAGGTGATAAGGTCAGAGTAAGGTTGGTGGTAAGGTCAGTGTAAGGTTGGTGGTAAGGTCAGTGTAAGGTTGGTGGTAAGGTCAGTGTAAGGTAGGTGGTAAGGTCAGTGTAAGGTTGGTGGTAAGGTCAGTGTAAGGTAGGTGATAAGGTGAGTGTAAGGTTGGTAGTAAGGTCAGTGTAAGGTTGGTGGTAAGGTCAGTGTAAGGTTGGTGGTAAGGTCAGTGTAAGGTAGGTGGTAAGGTCAGTGTAAGGTTGGTGGTAAGGTCAGTGTAAGGTTGGTGGTAAGGTCAGTGTAAGGTAGGTGGTAAGGTCAGTGTAAGGTTTGTGGTAAGGTCAGTGTAAGGTAGGTGATAAGGTCAGTGTAAGGTTGGTGGTAAGGTCAGTGTAAGGTTGGTGGTAAGGTCAGTGTAAGGTTGGTGGTAAGGTCAGTGTAAGGTAGGTGGTAAGGTCAGTGTAAGGTTGGTGGTAAGGTCAGTGTAAGGTTGGTGGTAAGGTCAGTGTAAGGTTGGTGGTAAGGTCAGTGTAAGGTAGGTGGTAAGGTCAGTGTAAGGTTGGTGGTAAGGTCAGTGTAAGGTCAGTATTTGGAGTTTTAAATTGTTGGTTCAGTCTGTTGTTGATCTACTGGGATTAACATTGCTAAGCCCTTGTCTTTGTTGTTGTTGTTGTTGTTGTTGTTGTTGTTGTTGTTGTTGTTGCTGTTGCTCTTATTGTTGTGTGTTTGTGTGTTTGTGTGTGTGTATGTATGTACTCACCTAATTGTAGTTGCGGCGGTCGAGACTCAGCTCCTGGCCCCGCCTCTTCACTGACCGCTACTGGGACCTCCCTCTTCCTGCTCCATGAGCTTTATCATACCTCGTCTTAAAACTATGTATGGTTCCTGCCTCCACTACATCGCTTGCCAGACTATTTCACTTCCTAACAACTCTGTGGCTGAAGAAATACTTCCTAACATCCCTTTGACTCATCTGATTCTTCAACTTCAAATTGTGACCCCTTGTTTCTGTGTCCTATCTCTGAAACATCCTGTCTTTGTCCACCTTGTCTATTCCACGCAATATTTTGTATGTCGTTATCATGTCTCCCCTGACCCTCCTGTCCTCCAATGTCATCAGACCGATTTCCCTTAACCTTTCTTCGTAGGACATTCCCCTTAGCTCTGGGACTGGTCCTGTTGCTAACCTGTGCACTTTCTCTAATTTCTTGACGCGTTTGACCAGGTGTGGGTTCCAAACTGGTGCTGCGTACTCCAGTATGGGCCTGACGTACACAGTGTATAGAGTCTTGAACGATTCCTTACTCAGGTACCGGAATGCTATTCTCAGGTTTGCCAGGCGCCCATATGCCGCAGCAGTTATCTGGTTAATGTGTGCTTCTGGCGACGTACTCTGTATTATACTCACCCCTAAATCGTTCTCCTTAAGTGAGGTTTGCAGTCTTTGGCCGCCTAGCCTAAACTCTGTCTGTGGTCTTCTTTGCCCTTCTTAAAGATGGGGACTACATTTGTCATTTTCCATACCTCAGGTAATTGCCCAGTTTCAAGGGATGTGTTGAAGTTGTGGCTAGTGGCACACACAGTGTCTCCGCTCCCTCTCTAGGACCCATGGAGAAATGTTGTCCGGTCCCACCACCTTTGAGGTATCAAGGTCACTTAGGAGCTTCTTCACCTCCTCCTGGGTTGTGTGTATTTCATCCAACACTTGTTAGTATATTCCTTGTTGGTGTACCCCACTGTTTTGTCTTCCCAGTGTCCCGTCAGCCTCCACTGTAAATACTTCCTGAAATTTCATGTTGAGCTCCTCACATACTTTTTGGTCATTTCTTGTGAGTTCCCCACCTTCTTTCCTCAGCCTGATTACCTGGTCCTTGACTGTTGTCCTCCTCATGATGTGGCTGCAAAGCAGTTTCGGGTCAGACTTGACTTTCGATGTTATGTCGTTTTCGTACTGCCTCCCTCCTAATCTGTGCATACTCGTTTCTGGCTGGTCGACTAATCTTTTTATTTTCCTGGGTCCTTTGCCTTCTGTACTTTTTCCATTCTCTAGCGCACTTAGTTTTTTGCCTCATTACACCTTCGGGTAAACCAAGGACTAGTTCTGTCCTTCCCATTATTTCTGTTACCCTTGGGAACAAACCTTTCCTCTGCCTCCTTGCCTTTCGTTGTTACGTAGTCCATCATTTCGTTTACTGACTTTCCTACCAACTCTTTCCCACTAAACCTCCTGCAGGAAGGTCCTCATACCTGTGTAGTCCCCCATTTTATAGTTTGACTTTTCCCTTTCTACTCCTGTTACCCTCTCCACTTGTAGCTCTACGATGTATTCAAAGCTCAGAACCACGTGGTCACTAGCTCCAAAGGGCCTTTCATATGTGATTTTCTCAATGTCTAAGCTACTCAGGGTGAACACAACGTCCAGTCTTGCTGGTTCATCCTCCCATCTCTCTCTCTCTCTGGTAGTGTCTCTAACATGTTGGTGCATGAGGTTTTCCAGTACCACATCCTTCATCTTGGCTCTCCATGTTTCAGGACCCCCATGTGGCTCCAGGTTTTTCCCAGTCGATCTCCCTGTGGTTGAAGTCGCCCATAACCAGTAACTTTGCTCTACTCGAGTGAGCTCTTCTTGCCACCTAAGCCAGTGTGTCCACCATTGCTCTGTTGCACTCATCATATTCCTCTCTTGACCTCCTGCAGTTCTGTGGTGGGTTATACATCACTGCAATGACTGTGTGTATGTATGTGTGTGTGTGTGTGTGTATGTGTGTGTGTGTGTGTGTGTGTGTGTGTGTGTGTGTGTGTGTGTGTGTGTGTGTGTGTGTGTGTGTGTGTGTGTGTGTGTATGTGTGTGTGTGTGTGTGTGTGTGTGTGTGTGTGTGTGTGTGTGTGTGTGTGTATGTGTGTGTTTTTGTGTCTGTGTGTTTTGAAACTACAGGTGAGAAGTGTATGAGGCACCAGAATGTGTGTTAGCCAACTGTAGTGGGACGTAATTCAGGGAAAAATTTTATGTAACAAAGAGCATTATGTGGTGGAAGTGTACGAGTGTCAGTAAACACAACGATTGTTTATTATAAGAAAATGTTTGGTGGACCATTGGCTCCTATGCACTTCCATTGTCGTCTCTGAAGGTAGTTCCACGATAAACGAGAGAGAGTAATTCCACTTCGATCAAAGGATTTGAGATTAGTGGTCCACCGTATTTGCCTTTCTCTTTGACCTGAGAACAGGGCCAGAGAATACAGAAGCAGAGCCAGGGGGTAAACCAACGGTGCCAGGGGGATGCAGCAGCAGTGCCAGAGGATACACCAGCTTCTGCTGTTTCCAGGATTGTGCCACTTTCCACTGCTCCTCTACTATGGTTAGTGCTACAGTATGCTGGCTGCCTTATCAGTGCTCGTGCCACTCTCTTACGCCTTAATTTCACTCTCTTATGCCCTCATATATATATATATATATATATATATATATATATATATATATATATATATATATATATATATATATATATATATATATATATATATATATATATATATATATATATATATATATATATATATATATATATATATATATATATATATATATATATATATATATATATATATATATATATATATATATATATATATATATATATATATATATATATATATATATATATATATATATATATATATATATATATATATATATACATATATATATATATATATACTAATTTTCACAAACCATTTCTGTAAAGTTAAGCAATTTTTTTCCCCACTTTACTCATTTTTCCGTCTCTTAACATCTCCTTTCAAGCTCTCTCCCTTCCCCTCTTCGTCTTCCTTTTGCGGATTTTCCCTTGAGGGACTTTCATTAAGGCAGTTCAGGTGTTGTTGTCAGACACCTGCTTTCTCTTCCATGTAATTAACATATGTGAAGTTATGTATTTAAAATTAAAGCATCAGAACTGTGAACGTTGGTGGTTTTTCCTATTGGAGAGGGTTTGTGGACTGCTAACTCCTCTTAGAGAGTGTGTGGACTGCTAACTCTTCTTCAAGAGAGTGTAGACTGCTAACTCCTCTTGAAGAGTTTATGGATTGCTAACTCCTCTTACAATGTTACTATTAATTCTTCTTGAAGAGGGTTTGTGGACTGCTAACTCTTTTTAGAGAGAGTTTGTGGACTGTTAACTCCTTCTGCAGAGAATTTGTGGATTGCTAACTCTTTTGAAAAGGTTATGTGGACTGTTCATTCTTTTTGAAGCGTTTGTGGATTGCTAATTCCTGTTAGAGAGTATGAGTAGTTAATTTTTCTTGAAGACTTTTAGACTGCTTACTCTTCTAAGAGAGTTTTTGTAGAATGCTAACTCTTCTGAGAAAAATTTTGTAGACTGCTAACTCCTCTTGAAGGGCGTTTGTGGACTGTTAATTCTTTTTAAATATTTATTTTGTGGAATTTTTACTAATTGGACAGGGTTTGTGGACTGATAACTCTTATTAGAGAGGGTAATTGAACTGCTAACTCCTCTTGAAGAGAGTAAGGGACATATGAATTTTGGGGGGATATTATCTACTAGTATTCTTGCACCATCCATCAGCTCTCCTCGCTTCTAAGTCTTCTAATGGCATTCCTGAAACATCTATTAACACTCCCTTAGGTGTCCATCTATCGGTCGAAGCGGTGACAATAGACATAACGAAGGTTAAGTTACCCTTAACGCCAGTTCACTAGTTCACCTTCAGCCTCTCACTGATGTCAGCTCAATGGGATTCGATTCCTTAACGTTGCGTGTAAATAGTGTCAGTTTACAAGCACTCTCCTTGGCTGCTGGAGATCGAGCAGGCAGGGAGAGGGCGAGAGAGAGAGAGAGAGAGAGAGAGAGAGAGAGAGAGAACAGAGCGGTAAAAACCGAAGACTTACGTCAGTCAACTTGAGTGTAGACAAAGTGATCGCTAACACACTTGCTCTCACATAAAAGTGTGAGTCACATGAGTTTGCTCATTACACACTTTGTTATGACATCAAACACTAGTCGAGTTTACTCGACATCATCCATCCATATATATATATATATATATATATATATATATATATATATATATATATAATATATATATATATATATATATATATATATATATATATATATATATATATATATATATATATATATATATATATATATATATATATATATATATATATATATATATATATATATATATATATATATATATATATATATATATATATATATATATATATATATATATATATATATATATATATATATATATATATATATATATATATATATATATATATATATATATATATATATATATATATATATATATATTAATAAAATAACATACATGGCTGTATGTAATAAAAATAATGCGACAGTAAAGAAATGGAAAATAATTAAAAGTACTATATATGAAAAAAAAATTCAAAACTTAATATTTTCACTTTTAATATTGAAATAAACATTTTTGTTGTGTATCAGAAAGGTGTAAGTTGAGGGTCTTTTATAAATAGGATCTTTTTATAAGGAGTTTTTTAAATGGGATTTTTTAAATGTCTGTTTCAACGGTCTTTTTAAATGGGGTCTTTTTAAATAAGGTAATTTTAAATGAGGTCTTTTCAGGGAGGCTTAGAGACAGAGGATACAATAAGAAATAGATCTCTCCTTCCTTCTTTCCTTCCATCCATCCATCCATCTATTTGTTAATCACTTTGCTTTTTTCCTTCCATCTATCCTTCCTCTGTAACCAGCCATCTATCTACCCGTCTCTCCTTCTCTTTCTCAATACATACATCCCAAGACACATAGGCAACAGTTAGGCAACTTTATTCCGAAACGTTTCGCCTACACAGTAGGCTTCTTCAGTCGAATACAGAAAGTAGGCAGGAACAGTAGAGAAGACGATGTAATCAGTCCATCACCCTTAAAGTCGTAGAATTTGAGGTTGTCAGTCCCTCGGCCTGGAGAAGTTCAGTTCCATAGTCAGGAACTATCTGAAGATCAAGCGACAGTGCGGAGACTTAAATACTGTCGGAAGGAGAGGTGCAGAGTAGTAGTAGCAGTGAGAATGTAGCCACTGAAAGGTCAGGTCCCTACTTTCTGTATTCGACTGAAGAAGCCTACTGTGTAGGCGAAACGTTTCGGAATAAAGTTGCCTAACTGTTGCCTATGTGTCTTACCTACCAACCTGTCGGTATTGTATACCATTTTGATGTTCATCTTGTCAGACACTGCAACACATGGCATCTTGATACAGAAAACACCTTGGACAAACTTTTCAAGTGAGATTTGTTGGATCTGAGAGGGACCTGACCTTTCAGTGGCTACATTCTCACTGCTACTACTACTCTGCACCTCTCCTTCCGACAGTATTTAAGTCTCCGCACTGTCGCTTGATCTTCAGATAGTTCCTGACTATGGAACTGAACTAACTCCAGGACCAGAGGACTGACAGCCTCAAATTCTACGACTTTTAGGAAGGGTGATGGACTGATTACATCGTCTCTCTACTGTTCCTGCCTACTTTCTGTATTCGACTGAAGAAGCCTACTGTGTAGGCGAAACGTTTCGGAATAAAGTTGCCTAACTGTTGCCTATGTGTCTTACCTACCAACCTGTCGGTATTGTATACCATTTTGATGTACATACATCCCAACTTACGTCCATCTATTCAATCCTCTCACCATCGTTCTCTCTCTCTCTCTCTCTCTCTCTCTCTCTCTCTCTCTCTCTCTCTCTCTCTCTCTCTCTCTCTCTCTCTCTCTCTCTTCTCCCTCTTCTTTCTTTTCTCTCTCTTCCTCTCTCTCTCTCTCCTCTCTCTCTCTCTCTCTCTCTCTCTCTCTCTCTCTCTCTCTCTCTCTCTCTCTCTCTCTCTCTCTCTCTCTCTCTCTCTCTCTCTCTCTTCTTCTCTCTTTCTCTTCTCTCTCTCTCTCTCTCTCCTCTCTCTCTCTCTCTCTCTCTCTCTCTCTCTCTCTCTCTCTCTCTCTCTCTCTCTCTCTCTCTCTCTCTCTCTCTCTCTCTCTCTCTCTCTCTCTCTCTCTCTCTCTCTCTCTCTCTCTCTCTCTCTCTGTCTCTCTCTCTCTCTCTCTCTCTCTCTCTCTCTCTCTCTCTCTCTCTCTCTCTCTCTCTCTCTCTCTCTCTCTCTCTCTCTCTCTCTCTCTCTCTCTCTCTCTCACTCACTCAATCTCTCTCTCTCTCTCTCTCTCTCTCTCTCTCTCTCTCCCTCCCTCCCTCTCTCTCTCTCTCTCTCTCTCTCTCTCTCTCCCTCCCTCCTTCTCTCTCTCTCTCTCTCTCTCCATCCATGCATAAAGTGAGCCAAATTTACTACGCTGGAACATAAACGGAGGAAGATGATGCTAAATATGAAGAAGGAAAAGAAGAGAAGATGATAATGATGGAAAAGATGAAGATTGAAAAAACGAAGAAGAAACGATGAAGACAAAAAGAAGAGGAAGATGAAAAATAACACACAGGAAACAGAGCAACAGCTCTGCCGTGGTAGATCGGAGACGGGGAATAATAATGAAGTGAAGTGGAAATTAGCACGAAAATGCATTTTTTGACTCCCTGGGGGTAAATATTACATGGAGGAGGGGAGGGGGGAGACCTTCCCTGGGGCCAGGCGCGGTCAAAACATCTATATAAGGGTTCGGAAACTCTGATAAGGTGTTGGGCAAGATTTATAAGAATCTTTGAAAAGGCGAAAGGGGTTTGGGGAATATAAGAATCAAGAGACTGGCGAGATACAGAGGACTGAAAAATATTATAGGGGGGTTGAATACCATTTCTTAAAGGATTGGAAACAGTTATAAGGGATTGGAAACTACTTTAAGGAGTTGGAAACAATTATGAGGGAGTGGAAACTATTTTAAGAAGTTATAGTAAAGCCTTTTTAGGAATTGGAAACTATGATAAAAGATTGGGAAGTATTATAAGGGTTTCGAAACCTTTCTAAGGGATTGAAAACAACTATAAGGGATTGGAAGCTATTTTAAGGGGTTAAAATAAAGCATTTTAAGGGACTGGAAACTATGGTAAAAGATTGGGAACCATTATAAGGGGTTCGAAACCATTTTAAGGGATTGAAAAACTGTTATAAGGGGTTCGAAATCATTTTAAAGGATTAGTAACCATAAGGGATCTGAAACCATTTTAAGGAATTGGAAACCATTATAAAGTAATTGAAAACCATTACAATGGGGTTGAAAACCATTTTAATGAATGGAAACCATTATAGAATTCTATAAAAGGCCAGAGGGCGAACAATCCCAATATCAGCAACAAAGGAAATAAAAGAAAGAAGCACTTCATGTGGTGGGTCTCTGGTGAAGAGGGAAGTCCTCTCAGAAGTCTCACCTTCATGGTAACACTTCTCAAACTTCTCCCCCTTTTGTTTATTCCACTTATCTACTTTGCTTGTGTTGCGTGTGTTGCGTATTCCCATTGTTGGCCTGCGTAGTGTCTCACGATACCGCAGCACCGTGACTGCAAGCAGATCATGAGTTTATACCCCATCCGTTCAGTGATTTGATTTAGGTAGTGTCTTATAATCCTTGCCCCTGGTATCTCTCTCCCTCTCTCTCTCTCTCTCTCTCTCTCTCTCTCTCTCTCTCTCTCTCTCTCTCTCTCTCTCTCTCTCTCTCTCTCGCTTGCTCACTCTCCAAGGTTTAATGGGAATCTTCTCTAAAAAAAATTTAAAACTAATTCATTAGGTGAGTGGAGAAAATTTTCTCAGTCATCAAGTGCCATCTCGAAGATTCCAGACCTGGCTAGACTTTATTTATTTTTGTGCAAAGACCCTAACACATTTATTGGACAGGTAAAAGATCAGTCGCACGTGTACTCATCACTGCCAGGTGTAAGCACAGGTAAAGCCATCTAGTGGTGGCACTCAGTCCTAGTGTTAGGGTGCTGTGGGGCTTTTGACTTGTCAGAGGGGCAGTGGCTGGCCGGCTGGGTCGATTACCTCGTTTGTAGTAATCGTTTCAACCAGTCATAATGTAACCAATAAGTAAAGCACGTCTAGGTGTGCCTCTCTGGCTCTTCAGTGTGTTATAGTCTCCTCGCTGTTCATCTATATTCTGGTTAATGTTAAACTTCTCCCTCACCCTCCCCTATCCCCTTACTCTCCCTCCTCCCTCACACTTCCCCACCACCACTACCACCCCTTCCCCGTCCTCGTAATCACCTGGCCACCCATCAATAATAGTTCCAGCACACACACATACACAGCAGCGACCTGTGAAGAGGCGGGACCAGGAGCTATGAATCGACCACTGCAACCACAATTAGGTAAGTACACACACGCACACATACACACTCTGTTTGTCCACTAAGTTGCCATCTACTGTGTTAGTGTGATAACTACATAATAACCTTGATAACTAGCCAAGTGCACACCTTGACACACACCTGTCCACTTACCCCTTAATTATCTAATTACTCTTCATGATCACCTGGATTACCTAACTAGTCAGAACACTGAGCACTTCATAACTTGTAATTAAATCATCTTAATCCATTTGCCTCTACTAAACACTCGTGTAACTGAAATCTAATTTGCCTCAAAAAATATTAATCAATAAAGTGAAATCAACCCACAGTTCTCTTCCTCTTTCTTTATTAATCCCGAGCTAAATAAAAATATATATTTAATTGCCAACTTTTATTGCCCCCAAGTATTTTAAGTGGACTTTAAACTCTCATTAAAAAACACAAATCACGAGCGGAAAAAATCACGAATTTTATATAAAGGAAAGAATCAATAGTTGAGCGACCAGAGGAAGAGTCATGTTGGTGGAAACAGTTGTCAGGATGTTACAGCTGTTGTTACAACAACTGTTGTTACAACAGCTGTTGTTAAAGCTGTCATTAAGCAACGCTTGTGCCTCTCATGTCTACGGTAATTGTGGTAACTGTTTACTCTGAGCTTGTTAGATTTGAAGACTATCGACTACACGTGTCATTAAGGTTGTTGTTCACTTGTATAGTGACATCACTAGCGTATTCTCGGTATATATATACCGAAAGATACACATTTCTCAGTGTATATACACTGAGAGATACATACCTCTCGGTGTATATATGCTGAGTTATAGACAGTTCTAAGTGAATATACACAAACACTATGTCTTTAGGATCACAAACCACACTGTGAGACACAAGGTGCCAGGATCACCAACCACACTGAGAGACACAAGGTGCCAGGATCACCAACCACACTGTGAGACACAAGGTGCCAGGATCACCAACCACACTGGGAGACACAAGGTGCCAGGATCACCAACCACATTGAGAGACACAAGGTGCCAGGATCACCAACCACACTGTGAGACACAAGGTGCCAGGATCACCAACCACACTGGGAGACACAAGGTGCCAGGATCACCAACCACACTGGGAGACACAAGGTGCCAGGATCACCAACCACACTGGGAGACACAAGGTGCCAGGATCACCAACCACACTGAGAGACACAAGGTGCCAGGATCACCAACCACACTGAGAGACACAAGGTGCCAGGATCACCAACCACACTGAGAGACACAAGGTGCCAGGATCACCAACCACACTGAGAGACACAAGATGCCAGGATCACCAACCACACTGTGAGACACAAGGTGCCAGGGTCACCAACCACATTGAGAGACTCAAGGTGCCAGGATCATCAACCACACTGAGAGACACAAGGTGCCAGGATCACCAACCACACTGAGAGACACAAGGTGCCAAGGTCACCAACCACACTGAGAGACACAAGGTGCCAGGATCACCAACCACACTGAGAGACACAAGGTGCCAGGATCACCAACCACACTGTGAGACACAAGGTGCCAGGGTCACCAACCACACTGTGAGACACAAGGTGCCAGGGTCACCAACCACACTGTGAGACACAAGGTGCCAGGATCACCAAACCACACTGTGAGACACAAGGTTCCAGGATCACCAACCACACTGTGAGACACAAGGTGCCAGGATCACCAACCACACTGTGAGACACAAGGTGCCAGGATCACCAACCACACTGAGAGACACAAGGTGCCAGGATCACCAACCACATTGAGAGACACAAGGTGCCAGGATCACCAACCACATTGAGAGACACAAGGTGCCAGGATCACCAACCACATTGAGAGACACAAGGTGCCAGGGTCACCAACCACACTGTGAGACACAAGGTGCCAGGATCACCAACCACACTGTGAGACACAAGGTGCCAGGATCACCAACCACACTGAGAGACACAAGGTGCCAGGATCACCAACCACATTGAGAGACACAAGGTGCCAGGATCGCCAACCACACTGAGAGACACAAGGTGCCAGGATCACCAACCACATGAGAGACACAAGGTGCCAGGATCACCAACCACACTGAGAGACAAAACGTGCCAGGATCACCAACCACACTGAGAGACACAAGGTCCCAGGATCACCAACCACACTGAGAGACACAAGGTGCCAGGATCACCAACCACACTGAGAGACACAAGGTGCCAGGATCACCAACCACACTGAGAGACACAAGGTGCCAGGATCACCAACCACACTGAGAGACACAAGGTGCCAGGGTCACCAACCACATTGAGAGACACAAGGTGCCAGGATCACCAACCACACTGAGAGACACAAGGTGCCAGGATCACCAACCACATTGAGAGACACAAGGTGCCAGGATCACCAACCACACTGTGAGACACAAGGTGCCAGGGTCACCAACCACACTGGGAGACACAAGGTGCCAGGATCACCAACCACACTGAGAGACACAAGGTGCCAGGATCACCAACCACACTGAGAGACACAAGGTGCCAGGGTCACCAACCACACTGTGAGACACAAGGTGCCAGGATCACCAACCACACTGTGAGACACAAGGTGCCAGGATCACCAACCACATTGAGAGACACAAGGTGCCAGGGTCACCAACCACACTGTGAGACACAAGGTGCCAGGATCACCAACCACACTGTGAGACACAAGGTGCCAGGATCACCAACCACACTGTGAGACACAAGGTGCCAGGGTCACCAACCACACTGTGAGACACAAGGTGCCAGGATCATCAACCACACTGAGAGACACAAGGTGCCAGGATCACCAACCACACTGAGAGACACAAGGTGCCAGGATCACCAACCACACTGTGAGACACAAGGTGCCAGGATCACCAACCACACTGAGACACAAGGTGCCAGGGTCACCAACCACACTGTGAGACACAAGGTGCCAGGATCACCAACCACACTGAGAGACACAAGGTGCCAGGGTCACCAACCACACTGAGAGACACAAGGTGCCACGGTCACCAACCACACAGATAGACACAAGGTGCCAGGTTCACCAAGCCACACTGAGAGGGGGACACAAGGTGCCAGGGTCACCAACCACACTGTGAGACACAAGGTGCCAGGGTCACCAACCACACTGTGAGACACAAGGTGCCAGGGTCACCAACCACACTGTGAGACAATGAGGGTCCCCCACAACTGGTGAGACACAAGGTGCCAGGGTCACCAACCACACTGTGAGACACAAGGTGCCAGGGTCACCAACCACACTGTGAGACACAAGGTGCCAGGGTCACCACATCTTGACAAATCCCCTTGTTAGTGAAGAGTATATCACAGTGTTTGTCAGCAGCGTCGAGGTCAACACTGGTTCAGCATCACGGACACACTGGCTGCCTCTCACCCTCCAAAAATTTTGGCTAGCTGTGGAAATAGTTGGCTAGCTTTAACACTAATAGGTAGCTTTAACACTAGGTGGCTAGCTTTACAATTAGGCTGGACATGGGTGGTTTTTAATGATAAATGGGAGAAGTACATGAGTGGGTGAGTGTGAGGTGGAGGTGCCTAGGATGGGCCAATAGACCTAACTTAGTGTTC
This sequence comes from Cherax quadricarinatus, assembly GCF_038502225.1. Lineage (NCBI taxonomy): Eukaryota > Metazoa > Arthropoda > Malacostraca > Decapoda > Parastacidae > Cherax > Cherax quadricarinatus. The sequence continues at coordinate 7,906,412 of NC_091336.1, forward strand.
TATTATTGTTATGAGAGAGGAAGGACAACCGAGGGAAGGAGAGGCAACAAGAAGGAGGAAAATTAGAGGAAGGGAGATAGTGAGAGACAGTGATGGTAGTTCCTCTTAATAGGGAACTCCCGTAGTGTGAGGCTATCCTATGTTCCATCATTAATTATACGACGGGAACAAAGGTTAGCTGTTTCTTTGATGGAGAAGAGGCGAGGAGGGGGAGGAGGAGGGGGAGGAGGAGGGGAGGAGGAGGGGGAGGAGAAGGGGGAGGAGGAGGGGGAGGAAGAGGAAGGGAAGGAGGAGGAGGGAAGTAACAGGGGAAGGAGAGAGAGGGGAGATTATAGGACGCAGCTGATGAAACTGTCAACAAAAGCTACAACAAAAATATATAGAGATGGTACTTGACAGCTGGTGTGGAGAGTGATAAGTGTGACACCCCTGACGTCAGGTCCACACACTTAACAGTGCCACGCTCACTGTTGGCACTGAATCACAGTGCCACGCGTCCAAGCACTGCCTGCCCTTTTTAAAACATCATATAAACACGCTCTCAGATTTACAAGCGAGTTGTTTAATACCTCAAGACTATTGTTAATTTTTTTTTGGCTTTATGTTACGTGTTCCGCAGCGGGAGGTAGCCGCAGGGGGCGCTGACCCCCGGGTCAGTTCAAGATGGTCCTTCACAAGAACAAACCTTCCCGGATTTCGTACTCTATTTCTCCAACATTGCAAGCTCCTGATGATGTGTTGACTGCAAACACGAAAGGCCTAGAGTTATCAATCACCTCCTCCTGTGATTACATTGCGCATATATATTATATATATATATATATATATATATATATATATATATATATATATATATATATATATATATATATATATATATATATATATATATATATATATATATATATATATATATATATATATATATATACATAAGGAAGCGCGAGAAAACTAAATTCATAAATAAGGAGAATAAAGTGGAACTAAACAAGCTACTACGCTAGAAGTCAGACTGAATCTTTCTTGTTAAACTAATTAAGCCAACCTCACCCAGCTGGCAACACTAAGGGGAGGTTCACTTCCAGCTGCCATATCCAGTTGGTACCACTGAGAGGGTTCACTTCCAGCTGGCAAAACTGAGAGGGTTCAATTCCAGGTGGCAACACTGCAGATTATATTATAATCTATTACAAATGTTGAAGGTTCATGAAGGTGGTCCCCCCCTCCCCCCCCCCGGGCCGGACCTAGACCCAACCTTCCTAAAATAAGAATAAGACATAACTAGAATAAGAATAAGACATTACTGGAATAAGAACATTGAGAAACACACAGGGGAAAGTAAAGACAGTTTTACTGAATGTAAACAAAAAAATCTGTAAAATATTTATTTTTGATCTTGTGGAGTTGAAGAGAAGGAACAACAGTGCAGCAGTCCTGCCAGAGTGCAAAACATTTATCAGCCTCTCTCTCTTCCTTCCCTTTGCTCTTGCCAACCATGCACAACCCCACAACACCCCCACAACGCCTCCACAACACCCCCATAACACCTCCACAACACCCCCACAACACCCCACAACACCCCACAACACCCCACAACACCCCACAACACCCCACAACACCCCCACAACACCCACACAACCTTCAAAACTAGGGAGGCCAAGCCCATGATGACACTCTTCAGGTCACTTGTTCTATCTAGGCTGAAATATTGCTGCACACTAACGGCACCTTTCAAGGCAGGTGAAATTGCTGACCTAGAAAATGTACAGAGAACCTTCACGGCGCGCATAACGGAGATAAAACACCTCAATTACTGGGAGCGCTTGAGGTTCCTAAACCTCTATTCCCTGGAACGCAGGCGGGAGAGATACATGATTATATACACCTGGAAAATCCTAGAGGGACTAGTACCAAACTTGCACACGAAAATCACTCACAACGAAAGCAAAAGACTTGGCAGACGATGCAAGATCCCCCCAATGAAAAGCAGGGGTGTCACTAGCACGTTAAGAGACCATACAATAAGTGTCAGGGGCCCGAGACTGTTCAACTGCCTCCCATCATAAATAAGGGGGATTACCAATAGACCTCTGACAGTCTTCAAGCTGGCACTGGACAAGCAACTAAAGTCGGTACCTGACCAGCCGGGCTGTGGCTCGTACATTGGATTGTGTGCAGCCAGCAGTAACAGCCTGGTTGATCAGGCTCTGTGTCAGCATAGTTGTTGATCCTCCTTTA
>NC_091336.1:7908749-7911249 GCF_038502225.1 Cherax quadricarinatus
TGTACTCACCTATTTGTGGTTGCAGGGGTCGAGACTCAGCTCCTGGCCCCGCCTCTTCACTGAGAGCTACTGGGTCCTCTCTCTCCCTGCTCCATGAGCTTTATCATACCTCGTCTTAAAACTATGTATGGTTCCTGCCTCCACTACATCACTTGCTAAATTATTCCACTTCCTGACTACTCTGTGACTGAAGAAATACTTCCTAACATCCCTTTGACTCATCTGTGTCTTCAGCTTCCAACTGTGACCCCTTGCTTGTGTGTGTCTGGAACATCCTGTCTGTGTGTGTGTGTGTGTGTGTACTCACCTAATTGTACTCACCTAATTGTGGTTGCAGGGGTCGAGACTCAGCTCCTGGCCCCGCCTCTTCACTGATCGCTACTGGGTCCTCTCTCTCTCTGCTTCCTGAGCTTTGTCATACCTCTTCTTAAAACTATGTATGGTTCCTGCCTCCACTACTTCACTTGCTAGGCTATTCCACTTGCTGACAACTCTATGACTGAAGAAATACTTCCTAACGTCCCTGTGACTCGTCTGAGTCTTCAGCTTCCAGTTGTGACCCCTTGTCCCTGTGTCCCCTCTCTGGAACATCCTATCTCTGTCCACCTTGTCTATTCCCCGCAGTATCTTGTATGTCGTTATCATGTCTCCCCTGACCCTTCTGTCCTCCAGTGTCGTCAGTCCGATTTCCCTTAACCTTTCCTCGTACGACATTCCCTTGAGCTCTGGGACTAGCCTTGTTGCAAACCTTTGTACTTTCTCTAACTTCTTGACGTGCTTGACCAGGTGTGGGTTCCAGACTGGTGCTGCATACTCCAGTATGGGCCTAACATACACAGTGTACAGTGTCTTGAACGATTCCTTATTAAGGTATCGGAACGCTATTCTCAGGTTTGCCAGGCGCCCGTATGCTGCAGCAGTTATTTGGTTGATGTGTGCCTCCGGTGATGTGCTCGGTGTTATGGTCACCCCAAGGTCTTTCTCCCTGAGTGAGGTCTGTAGTCTTTGTCCACCTAGCCTATACTCTGTCTGCGGTCTTCTTTGCCCCTCCCCAATCTTCATGACTTTGCATTTGGCTGGATTGAATTCGAGAAGCCAGTTACTGGACCACATGTCCAGCCTGTCCAGGTCTCTTTGCAGTCCTGCCTCATCCTCGTCCGATTTAATTCTTCTCATCAACTTCACGTCATCTGCGAACAGGGACACTTCAGAGTCTATTCCTTCCATCATGTCGTTCACATATATCAAAAATAGCACTGGTCCTAGAACTGACCCCTGTGGGACCCCGCTCGTAACAGGCGCCCACTGTGATACCTCTTCACGTACCATGACTCGTTGCTGCCTCCCTGTCAGGTATTCCCTTATCCATTGCAGTGCCCTCCCTTTTACATGCGCCTGATCCTCCAGCTTCTGCACTAATCTCTTGTGGGGAACTGTGTCAAAGGCCTTCCTGCAGTCTAGGAAAACGCAATCTACCCACCCCTCTCTCTCGTGTCTTACTTCTGTTACCTTGTCATAAAACTCCAGGAGGTTTGTGATACAAGATTTGCCTTCCATGAACCCATGCTGGTTTTCATTTATAATCTTGTTCCTTTCCAGGTGTTCGACCACTCTCCTCCTGATAATCTTCTCCATGACTTTGCACACAATACATGTCAGAGACACAGGTCTGTAGTTTAGTGCCTCGTTTCTGTTTCCTTTCTTAAATATGGGGACTACATTAGCTGTCTTCCATTTCTCAGGTAGTTGCCCAGTTTCAAGGGATGTGTTGAAGATTGTGGTTAGAGGCACGCACAGCATCTCTGCTCCTTCTCTAAGGACCCATGGGGAGATGTTGTCCGGTCCCATCGCCTTTGAGGTGTCAAGGTCACTTAAGAGCTTCTTCACCTCCTCCTCAGTTGTTCGTATGTCATCCAACACTTGTTGGTATATTCCCTCTTGATGTTCCCTTCTGTGCTGTCTTCCCACAGCCCTTCCTGTCTCTACTGTAAAAACTTCCTTAAATCTCCTGTTCAGCTCCTCACATACCTCCTGATCATTTCTTGTGAGTTCTCCACCTTCTGTCCTTAATCTGATCACCTGGTCTTTGACTGTTGTCTTCCTCCTGATGTGGCTATACAACAGTTTCGGGTCAGTCTTGATTCTCGATGCTATGTCATTTTCATACTGTCGCTGGGCCTCCCTCCTTACCTGTGCATACTCATTCCTGGCTCTGCGACTGATCTCCCTATTTTCGTGTGTTCTCTGCCTTCTGTACTTTTTCCATTCTCTATTGCACTTTGTTTTTGCCTCCTTACACCGTCGGGTAAACCAGGGGCTCGTTCTGGTCTTCCCGTTGTTACTGTTGCCCTTGGGAATAAACCTTTCCACTGCCTCCTTGCATTTTGTTGTTACATATTCCATCATTTCATTTACTGGCTTTCCTGCCAGTTCTCTGTCCCACTGGACCTCCCGCAGGAAGTTCTTCAACCCTATGTAGTCCCCTCTTTTATAGTCAGGC
>NC_091336.1:7918749-7929288 GCF_038502225.1 Cherax quadricarinatus
TACACAGCCTCAACCACCACAATCTGCAAAACAGCTTACAACACACAGCCTACACTACACAGCCTACATCACACAGCCTACACTACACAGCCTACATCACACAGCCTACACTACACAGCCTACACCACTCAGCCTACATCACAACCTGCAACACAGCCTACACCACAGCCTGCAGCACAGCCTACAACACAGCTTGCAACACAGCCTGCAACGCAGCCTGCAACACAGCCTACAACACAGACTGCAGCACAGCCTACAGTGCAGCCTACACCTCAGCCTGCAGCACAGCCTACAACACAGCTTGCAACACAGCCTGCAACACAAGCTACAACACAACCTGCAACACAGCCTACAACACAGCCTACACCACAGTCTACAACACAGCCTGCAACACAACCTACAACACAACATACAATACAGCCTACACCACAGCCTACACCACAGCCTACACCACACAGATTACAACACGAATTACAACACAAACTGTAACACAGCTTACAACACAACCTGCAACACAGCCTGCAACACAGCCAGCGACACATCATACAACACAGCCTACACCACAGCCTACAACACAGCCTGCAACACAGCTTGTAACACAGCCTGCAGCAGTACCTGCAACACAGCCTACAACACAGCCTGCAACACAATCTGCAACACAGCCTGCAACACAACCTGCAACACAACCTACACCACACAGCCTACAACACAACCTACAACGCAAACTGTAACACAGCCTACAACACAACCTGCAACACACCCTGCAACATAGCCTGCGACACATCATACAAAACAGCCTACACCACAGCCTACAACAGCCTGCAACATAGCCTGCAACACAATCTGCAATACAGCCTGCAACACAACCTACACCACACAGCCTACAACACAACCTACAACGCAAACTGTAACACAGCCTAAAACACAACCTGCAACACACCCTGCAACACACACACACACACACACACACACACACACACACACACACACACACACACACACACACACACACACACACACACATAACGGAAGGGATAGACTCAGAAGTGTCCTTGTTTGCAGATGATGTGAAGTTAATGAGAAAAATCAAATCAGACGAGGATCAGGCAGGACTACAAAGAGACCTGGACAGGCTACAACCCTGTTCCAGCAACTGGTTCCTTGAGTTTAATCCTGCCAAATGCAAAATCATGAAGACTGGGGAAGGGCAAAGAAGACCGCAGACACAATATAGTCTAGATGGCCAAAGACTGCAAACCTCACTCAAGGAAAAAGATCTGGGGGTGAGTATAACACCGAGCATATCTCCTGAGGCGCACATCAACCAAGTAACTGCTGCAGCATACGGGCGTCTGGCAAACCTACGGATAGCATTCCGATACCTCAGTAAGGAATCGTTCAAGGTTCTGTATATCATTTACGTCAGGCCCATACTGGAGTATGCAGCACCAGTTTGGAGTCCACACCTGGTCAAGCACGTCAAGAAATTAGAGAAAGTGCAAAGGTTTGCAACATGACTAGTCCCAGAGCTAAGGGAATTGTCCTACGAAGAAAGGTTGAGGGAAATCGGCCTGACGACACTGGAGGACAGGAGGGTCAGGGGAGACATGATAACGACATATAAAATACTGCGCGGAATAGACAAGGTGGACAAAGACGGGATGTTCCAGAGATTGGACACAGAAACAAGAGGTCACAATTAGAAGTTGAAGACTCAAATGAATCAAAGGGATGTTAGGAAGTATTTCTTCAGTCATAGAGTAGTCAGGCCGTGGAATAACCTAGCAAGTGACGTAGTGGAGGCGGGAACCATACATAGTTTTAAGGAACACATGGAGTTTATTTTCTATGCAGATTTCGATGTTTAAAAGCGTATGTATATTCTACCTATTATGTACATATATATATATATATATATATATATATATATATATATAGAGAGAGAGAGAGAGAGAGAGAGAGAGAGAGAGAGAGAGAGAGAGAGAGAGAGAGAGAGAGAGAGAGAGAGAGAGAGAGAGAGGGAGAGAGAGAGAGAGAGAGGGGGAGAGAGAGAGAGAGAGAGAGAGAGAGAGAGAGAGAGAGAGAGAGAGAGAGAGAGAGAGAGAGAGAGAGAGAGAGAGAGAGAGAGAGAGAGAGAGAGAGAGAGAGAGAGAGAGAGAGAGAGAGAGAAAACAAATGGATCTGTCAGTTAAAAATAGGAGAGGAGAGTTATTAAATGGAGAGTTAGAGTGTAGGAGTGAGGAAGAGCCAGTTGTGAGTGTGGGGGAAGTTCGTGAGGCAGTAGGTAAAATGAAAGGGGGTAAGGCAGCCGGGATTGATGGGATAAAGATAGAAATGTTAAAAGCAGGTGGGGATATAGTTTTGGAGTGGTTGGTGCAATTATTTAATAAATGTATGGAAGAGGGTAAGGTACCTAGGGATTGGCAGAGAGCATGCATAGTTCCTTTGTATAAAGGCAAAGGGGATAAAAGAGAGTGCAAAAATTATAGGGGGATAAGTCTGTTGAGTATACCTGGTAAAGTGTATGGTAGAGTTATTATTGAAAGAATTAAGAGTAAGACGGAGAATAGGATAGCAGATGAACAAGGAGGCTTTAGGAAAGGTAGGGGGTGTGTGGACCAGGTGTTTACAGTGAAACATATAAGTGAACAGTATTTAGATAAGGCTAAAGAGGTCTTTGTGGCATTTATGGATTTGGAAAAGGCGTATGACAGGGTGGATAGGGGGGCAATGTGGCAGATGTTGCAGGTGTATGGTGTAGGAGGTAGGTTACTGAAAGCAGTGAAGAGTTTTTACGAGGATAGTGAGGCTCAAGTTAGAGTATGTAGGAAAGAGGGAAATTATTTCCCAGTAAAAGTAGGCCTTAGACAAGGATGTGTGATGTCACCGTGGTTGTTTAATATATTTATAGATGGGGTTGTAAGAGAAGTAAATGCGAGGGTCTTGGCAAGAGGCGTGGAGTTAAAAGATAAAGAATCACACATAAAGTGGGAGTTGTCACAGTTGCTCTTTGCTGATGACACTGTGCTCTTGGGAGATTCTGAAGAGAAGTTGCAGAGATTGGTGGATGAATTTGGTAGGGTGTGCAAAAGAAGAAAATTGAAAGTGAATACAGGAAAGAGTAAGGTTATGAGGATAACAAAAAGATTAGGTGATGAAAGATTGGATATCAGATTGGAGGGAGAGAGTATGGAGGAGGTGAATGTATTCAGATATTTGGGAGTGGACGTGTCAGCGGATGGGTCTATGAAAGATGAGGTGAATCATAGAATTGATGAGGGGAAAAGGGTGAGTGGTGCACTTAGGAGTCTGTGGAGACAAAGAACTTTGTCCTTGGAGGCAAAGAGGGGAATGTATGAGAGTATAGTTTTACCAACGCTCTTATATGGGTGTGAAGCATGGGTGATGAATGTTGCAGCGAGGAGAAGGCTGGAGGCAGTGGAGATGTCATGTCTGAGAGCAATGTGTGGTGTGAATATAATGCAGAGAATTCGTAGTTTGGAAGTTAGGAGGAGGTGCGGGATTACCAAAACTGTTGTCCAGAGGGCTGAGGAAGGGTTGTTGAGGTGGTTCGGACATGTGGAGAGAATGGAGCGAAACAGAATAACTTCAAGAGTGTATCAGTCTGTAGTGGAAGGAAGGCGGGGTAGGGGTCGGCCTAGGAAAGGTTGGAGGGAGGGGGTAAAGGAGGTTTTGTGTGCGAGGGGCTTGGACTTCCAGCAGGCATGCGTGAGCGTGTTTGATAGGAGTGAATGGAGACAAATGGTTTTTAATACTTGACGTGCTGTTGGAGTGTGAGCAAAGTAACATTTATGAAGGGGTTCAGGGAAACCGGCAGGCCGGACTTGAGTCCTGGAGATGGGAAGTACAGTGCCTGCACTCTGAAGGAGGGGTGTTAATGTTGCAGTTTAAAAACTGTAGTGTAAAGCACCCTTCTGGCAAGACAGTGATGGAGTGAATGATGGTGAAAGTTTTTCTTTTTCGGGCCACCCTGCCTTGGTGGGAATCGGCCAGTGTGATAATAAATATATATATATATATATATATATATATATATATATATATATATATATATATATATATATATATATATATATATATATATATAGACTGTTTCTGTTAGTCTCCTTTGGTGAGCCAGGACACACATCTCGCATCTCTGTGGAACCCCGTTTACAGAGCATTATTTAGATTTAGTGATATTTGACGTTTTCGGAGGTTGTGTCGTGAGACACTATATCTCTGGTCTCGAGTTTAACTCTCCACCTACATTGTTCTGGCATCTACGTTCTATCGTAGTCGGGAAACTGGAATTGCTGAACTCATTTTCAGTAACAAGAGAATCTAGCCTTTTCAGGGATGATCTACCGAAGGTCCACAGTTAGGGTCGTTTTGGTCTCCTTGATTCCTTGCCTGACACTGTGCTGCTCACGGCTGCTTCCAGCATTTTTTCTTTTAGGCGACTGGTTCATCATATTGTTCAAGCAAGCTGTTAGATTGCTTTGATGGTCTAGAAGTTAGGTTATCTAGGGATTTGTTGCTGTCAGTCACATTTTAAATGTAAGTCAAGTAACTCCGAGTACATACTCTTATACTCCTATATTATTGTTGTACTCATAAATGCTCCTCATCATAGCAACATACCAGATGGTACTTATTCATAAGAGTATTATAACGTACTGTATATTATCTGGTATGCCCTTAACGCCATATCATTATACTTACACAATAACTAAGTATAATAAGTTATTCTCCAAGAGTTATGTAGAAGCTTATCTCCTTAATTATTCAAGTTACATTAACTGCAATTATTACCATCTAGACACCTTTGTTATTAAAGATTTCTTCTGTTTGACCCTAGTGGGTTTAGCGCTTGGTTTTGATTATAATGATAATATTAAAGATTCAATATTTGCTTCATTTGTATTCATTCAGTTGCAATCCAAAAAGAGCTATTGAGAAGCCTCAGGATTTTACAGGATTTTACAAACTGGTAGACTAGATGCTGGAGGTGGACCAGGAAGTTGACCTGGGAGTCTCTGGAGGTGGACCAGGAAGTTGACCTGGGAGTCTCTGGAGGTGGACCAGGAAGTTGACCTGAGAGTCTCTGGAAGTGGACCAGGAAGTTGAAATGGGAGTCTCTGGAGGTGGACCAGGAAGTTGACCTGGGAGTCTCTGGAGGTGGACCAGGAAGTTGAAATGGGAGTCTCTGGAGGTGGACCAGGAAGTTGACCTGGGAGTCTCTGGAGGTGGACCAGGAAGTTGACCTGGGAGTCTCTGGAGGTGGACCAGGAAGTTGACCTGGGAGTCTCTGGAGGTGGACCAGGAAGTTGACCTGGGAGTCTCTGGAGGTGGACCAGGAAGTTGACCTGGGAGTCTCTGGAGGTGGACCAGGAAGTTGACCTGGGAGTCTCTGGAGGTGGACCAGGAAGTTGACCTGGGAGTCTCTGGAGGTGGACCAGGAAGTTGACCTGGGAGTCTCTGGAGGTGGACCAGGAAGTTGACCTGGGAGTCTCTGGAGGTGGACCAGGAAGTTGACCTGGGAGTCTCTGGAGGTGGACCAGGAAGTTGACCTGGGAGTCTCTGGAGATGTCTTCACTTAAAAGATTAATGTCGTATTTTGTAACATACCACCTCTGTCTACATCCAGTGTCATCACTGTCTACCTCTGTCACCACTGTCTACTTCCAGTGTCACCACTGTCTACCTCCAGTGTCATCACTGTCAACCTCTGTCACCACTGTCTATATCCAGTTTCACCACCGTCTACCTCTAGTGTCACCACTGTCTACCTCCAGTGTCATCACTGTCTACCTCTGTCACCACTGTCTACCTCCAGTGTCACCACTGTCTACCTCCAGTGTCATCACTGTCTACCTCTCTCACCACTGTCTACCTCCAGTGTCACCACTGTCTACCTCCAGTGTCATCACTGTCAACCTCTGTCACCACTGTCTACATCCAGTTTCACCACCGTCTACCTCTAGTGTCACCACTGTCTACCTCCAGTGTCATCACTGTCTACCTCTGTCACCACTGTCTACCTCCAGTGTCACCACTGTCTACCTCCAGTGTCATCACTGTCTACCTCTGTCACCACTGTCTACATCCAGTTTCACCACCGTCTACCTCTAGTGTCACCACTATCTACCTCCAGTGTCACCGCTGTCTACCTCCAGTGTCACCACTGTCTACCTCCAGTGTCACCAATGTCTACCTCCGGTGTCATCAGTGTCTACCTCCAGTGTCACCACCGTCTACCTCCAGTGTCACCACTGTCTACCTCCAGTGTCACCACTGTCTACCTCCAGTGTCACCACTGTCTACCTCCAGTGTCACCACTGTCTACCTCCAGTATCACTACTGTCTACCTCTAGTGTCACCAATGTCTACCTCCGGTGTCAGTGTCTACCTCCAGTGTCACCACTGTCTACCTCCAGTGTCACCACTGTCTTCCTCCAGTGTCACCACTGTCTACCTCCAGTGTCATCACTGTCTACCTCTGTCACCACTGTCTACCTCCAGTTTCACCACCGTCTACCTCCAGTGTCACCACTGTCTACCTCCAGTGTCATCACTGTCTACCTCTGTCACCACCGTCCACCTCCAGTTTCACCACTGTCTACCTCCAGTGTCACCACTGTCTACCTCCAGTTTCACCACCGTCTACCTCTAGTGTCACCACTGTCTACATCCAGTTTCACCACCGTCTACCTCTAGTGTCACCACTGTCTACCTCCAGTTTCACCACCGTCTACCTCCAGTGTCACCACTGTCTACCTCCAGTGTCACCACTGTCTACCTCCAGTGTCACCACTGTCTACCTCCAGTGTCACCAATGTCTACCTCCGGTGTCATCAGTGTCTACCTCCAGTGTCACCACCGTCTACCTCCAGTGTCACCACTGTCTACCTCCAGTGTCACCACTGTCTACCTCCAGTGTCACCACTGTCTACCTCCAGTGTCACCACTGTCTACCTCCAGTATCACTACTGTCTACCTCTAGTGTCACCAATGTCTACCTCCGGTGTCAGTGTCTACCTCCAGTGTCACCACTGTCTACCTCCAGTGTCACCACTGTCTACCTCCAGTGTCACCACTGTCTACCTCCAGTGTCATCACTGTCTACCTCTGTCACCACTGTCTACCTCCAGTTTCACCACCGTCTACCTCCAGTGTCACCACTGTCTACCTCCAGTGTCATCACTGTCTACCTCTGTCACCACCGTCTACCTCCAGTTTCACCACTGTCTACCTCCAGTGTCACCACTGTCTACCTCCAGTTTCACCACCGTCTACCTCTAGTGTCACCACTGTCTACATCCAGTTTCACCACCGTCTACCTCTAGTGTCACCACTGTCTACCTCCAGTTTCACCACCGTCTACCTCCAGTGTCACCACTGTCTACCTCCAGTGTCACCACTGTCTACCTCCAGTGTCACCACTGTCTACCTCCAGTGTCATCACTGTCTACCTCTGTCACCACCGTCTACCTCCAGTTTCACCACTGTCTACCTCCAGTGTCACCACTGTTTACCTCCAGTTTCACCACCGTCTACCTCTAGTGTCACCACTGTCTACCTCCAGTGTCACCACTGTCTACCTCCAGTGTCACCACTGTCTACCTCCAGTGTCACCACTGTCTACCTCCAGTGTCATCACTGTCTACCTCTGTCACCACCGTCTACCTCCAGTTTCACCACCGTCTACCTCTAGTGTCACCACTGTCTACATCCAGTTTCACCACCGTCTACCTCTAGTGTCACCACTGTCTACCTCCAGTGTCACCACTGTCTACCTCCAGTGTCACCACTGTCTACCTCCAGTGTCATCACTGTCTACCTCTGTACCTCTGTCACCACCGTCTACTCTCCACTGTCTACATTCACCACCGTCTACCTCTAGTGTCACCACTGTCTACATCCAGTTTCACCACCGTCTACCTCTAGTGTCACCACTGTCTACCTCCAGTGTCACCACTGTCTACCTCCAGTGTCACCACTGTCTACCTCCAGTGTCATCACTGTCTACCTCTGTCACCACCGTCTACCTCCAGTTTCACCACTGTCTACCTCCAGTGTCACCACTGTCTACCTCCAGTTTCACCACCGTCTACCTCTAGTGTCACCACTGTCTACCTCCAGTGTCACCACTGTCTACCTCCAGTGTCACCACTGTCTACCTCCAGTGTCACCACTGTCTACCTCCAGTGTCATCACTGTCTACTTCTGTCACCACCGTCTACCTCCAGTTTCACCACCGTCTACCTCTAGTGTCACCACTGTCTACATCCAGTTTCACCACCGTCTACCTCCAGTGTCACCACTGTCTACATCCAGTTTCACCACAGTCTACATCAGTTTCACCACGTCTCCAGTGTCACCACTGTCTACCTCCAGTGTCATCACTGTCTACCTCTGTCACCACCGTCTACCTCCAGTTTCACCACTGTCTACCTCCAGTGTCACCACTGTCTACCTCCAGTTTCACCACCGTCTACCTCTAGTGTCACCACTGTCTACCTCCAGTTTCACCACCGTCTACCTCCAGTGTCACCACTGTCTACATCCCGATATTACAAAGTATTCCTCAGCCTGAAACACAGTGTACAAAATAATGTTCCGGTGTGTGTACACAGGTTGGTGGTCGCCTTCTGCAACTCGCTGTAATTTACACTCAAACTGTTTGTGTGTGTGTGTGTGTGTGTGTGTGTTACATAATGCGACATCTAAGTCAAGATGTCTCCCAGAGAATACTAGAAGGTCAACTTATTGATCCCACTCTAGTATCTAGCCTGTTTCTGCTTTTGTAATAACTTGTAAGAGAATTCTAGTCCAGTTATCCTGTCAAACTGTGTGGCTTCTCGATAGCGCTTTTTAGATTACAACTGAATGAATATAAACCAACTAAATAAAATTTGAGATCTTTAGTAACAAAGGTGTGTAGGTGGTAATAATTATAGTTAATGTACCTTGAATAATTAAAGAGATAAGCTCTTACACAACTCTTGGAGCATAACTTAGTATACTTATATATCAGAGTTATTCTGTACATATAATCATATGGTGCTATGGGCACATTTGACAAGATAATGTACTAATTTTAATATGTACCGTCTGGTACGTTGCTATGATGAGATGTACAAGACTAATCGTAAGTGTGTGTGTTTGTGTAAGTGCTCGGTATGTGCTCAGATTGACTCAGATTAGACTTAGATTGCGACTGACAGCACCAAGTCCATAGATAAGCTAACTTCTGGACCATCGAGGTAGTCAAACAGTTTGCTTGAACAGTATGACGACCCTTTCACCAAACAGCAGTAATGCTGGAAGCAGCAGTGAACAGCACAGCGTCAGGCAAGAAATCAAGGAGAAAAAAACGACCTTAACTGTGGACATTCAACAAATCTTCCCCAAAAAGGCTAAACTCCCTTATTTACTGAAACTGAGTTCAGTAATTCCAGTTTCCCGACTACGACAATGGGTAGATGCCAGAACAAATTTTGGTCGAGAGTTTAACTCGGGACCAGAGATATATTATTATAATCAAAATTAAGCAGCAAGCCCACCAGGGTCATACAATACTGCACCAGAGATATAGTGCCTCATGACATACAACCTCTGAAAATGTTAAATATCACCAAGTCTAAATAATGCTCTGTGAACAGAACTGCACAGAGATACGAGATGTGTGTCCTGGCTCACCAAAGGAGACTACCAAAAATAGTCTAAATAACACGAGCCGAGGAGAACCGCATTCTCCCAGATAAAGCAATAGATGACGAGGTGTTTCCTCCACGAGGAGTAGAGAGAGAGAGAGAGAGAGAGAGAGAGAGAGAGAGAGAGAAGAAGGGCTGGCAGATCCAACTCCAGGTGACTCGCTCTAGCTTACCCTTGACACCAACTGTGAAACAAGCAGCAGGTAGTTAGCAGCGTGCTGGCAGTCAGTCAAAACTCTCCAACAAGCACAGTGGAAGATGTAGTTGTTACATCCTTCCTACATAAGCTAATAATATGTCAGATAATATAAAACATGAAATTTTCGTTGTAGCTATTAAGGAAAAACTCAAATATATAAAATTATATGATTACAATACATGTACAATATTTAGTGCATCCTTTTTGAGGGCGCAACGGTGTGTATGAGCGCCTCAAGGGAGGTTCCTTGACGCTGGTGAGGGGCTCTTGATCTAGGGAATTGGATCTGTGCTCCAGTTCCCTGAATTGGGGTTGAGGGTATTCACCTTCCAACCCCCCCCCCCCCTCACATGCACTGTATGTTCCTACGGGTTTAGCGCTCCCCATAATTATAATAATTATAATGGTGTGTATAAGTGGTTTATATACTTACGTATATGTGGCTGCAGGGGTCGAGACACAGCTCCTGAGTGTGTGTGTTTGTGTGATATTTGCTCCTAAGACGATACATGGAAGCTGCATTCACAACTTCGTCCTCCAGATCATTCCTCTTTCTGGACATCGTGAAGATAAAGAAATTGTTCCTGACATCCCTGTATTTTTAACTTCTTGCTCTGCCCT
>NC_091336.1:7929388-7946888 GCF_038502225.1 Cherax quadricarinatus
CAGGATTAGAATAATATGCAAATTAGATTTAGATTTTAGAAGACCTTGTGGAAGAGGATTTGCCACGAGCTTAGCTTCTCCAGGATGGAGTCACTGGACAGGATTTGCCACGAGCTTAGCTTCCCCAGGATGGAGTCACTGGACAGGTACTGCAGACAATAACTAGGGGCAAGAAGAGCAGGAAATGGATTAGACACCGGAAGTGCTGGCGGGGTAAAAAGAGAACTTTTACTCTGATGGAAGTAATATTTGAGTGCCAGTGTTATTCTTCTCTCGTTATTACATAAGAAAGTAAGAACACTACAGGAGGCCTGTTGGCCCATACTAGGCAGGTCCTTCACAATCCATCCCACTAAATTTGCCCAACCCAATTTTCAACGCTATCTAAGCCATAAGGTTTGATAATTCTAATTGAGACACTTATGCAACATATGGGAATCTTAACTGAAGAAACGTTTCGCCACACAGTGGCTTCATCAGTCCAATATAAAGCAGGAAGGTGCAAGGAGAGGAGGAGTTTGAGGTAATCAGTCCCTCAGCCTGGAACCGATGTGTTCAGTCCATCAGTCTTATGGAAATATAAACACTTAAGCAGTATAATATGGTCCTTTATTGACAACGTTTCGCCCACACAGTGGGCTTTATCATGTCACAAACAGATCTGTTTGTGACTTGATAAATCCCAATGTTTGAGCGAAACGTTGTCAATAAAGGATCACATTGTACTGCTCAAGTGTTTATGTTTCCTTTGTGTAGGTATTTTATACCATTTATTTCCATCACTCTTGTAGGTAGTACAACACAGTGCCAGAGAGGTGGTTTATATACTGCAGTCAGGTGAGTGGAAGCAGTAGGCGGCGGCGTCACAGTGGGACCTGCCACTAGTGTAAGTAGATCTTCGTCCAAAGGTTGGACAAGTGTTGGAGAATTCTTTGTATCAAGATCCCATGATGTTGCAGTGTCTGACAGATGTGATAAATGGTTTTTATAATTCTATTTGCTCTTGTGCAAGTCCCACTCAAGTCCAACCCCCCTCAC
Source organism: Cherax quadricarinatus (assembly GCF_038502225.1). NCBI lineage: Eukaryota > Metazoa > Arthropoda > Malacostraca > Decapoda > Parastacidae > Cherax > Cherax quadricarinatus. The sequence goes on from NC_091336.1 coordinate 7,930,427, forward strand.
TCATGTGTTTATCCAACCTAAATTTGAAACTACCCAAAGTTTAGCTTCAATAACTCTACTAGACAGACTGTTCCACTCATCAACTAAACTATTTCCAAGCCAATACTTTCATATTTCCTTTCTAAATCTAAATTTGTCTAATTTAAATTCATTATTGTGGGTTCTCTTTTGGAGAGAGATTCTTAAGACTTTATTTATATCCCCTTTGTTAATACCCATCTTCCACTTATACACTTCGATCAGGTCTCCCCTCATTCTTCGTCTTACAAGTGAATGTAATTTAAAGGACTTCAATCTTTCTTCAAGCGGAAGATTTCTTATGATATGTATTAATTTTGTCATTCTTCGCTGAATATTTTCTAATGAATTTGTATCCATTCTATAATATGGAGACCAGAACTGAGCTGCGTAATCTAGGTGAGGCCTTACTAATGATGTATAAAGCTGTAGTATGACCTCTGGACTTCTCTTGATTACACTTCTTGTTATAAATCCGAATAATCTGTTTGCCTTGTTACGCACGCCTAGGCACTGCTGTCTTGGTTTAAGGTTGATGCTTTCCGTACGGCTAAGTTCTACATTATTAAGTTGATAGGTGCTAGGGCTGTGAACATTCCCAAACTTTAGAACTTTGCATTCACCTACATTGAACTGCATCTGCCACTTTTCTGACCCTGAATAAACTAGGTGAAGTAGAGCTTGATCATACAGAATATGAAAAAGACTTGGGAGTCGTGGTAAGCAGAAATCTAAATCCAAGACAGCAGTGCCTAAGTCTGCGCAATAAGGCTAACAAATTACTTGGATTTATTTCAAGAAGCATAAGCAACAGAAGTCCAGTTCTATACATCACTAGTGAGGCCTCATTTGGATTATGCCTCTCAGTTTTGGTCTCCTTACAACAGGATGGATATAGACTCGATGGAGAACAAACAGATAAAAATGACTAAAATAATTTACTGTATAAGGAATCTCCGGTATGAAGATAGACTTAGAGCCTTGACTCTCCACTCTCTGGAGAGACTTAGAATGAGGATAGACATCATCCAGGTGTATAAGTGGATGACGGGCATAAACAAAAGTGATGTTAATAAAGTACTGAGGGTGTTGAACCAGGTAAGAACAAGAAATAATGGATTTAAGTTGGAGCTGTTAGGTCTTTAAACCAGAAATAGATAGTGGTATGGGTTTTGTGGAAAATCATTGTATTCTGAGTGTATCGATAGTGTGAGTTTTAAGGAAGCCAGTTATAGGCAGAATGAGGTAGAGTTATTGTTGAATATGGGTTAACCAGTGGCATTAGGTGACAAGGAGAGTAACAGGCATAGTGGAGTAACAGAAATCAGCAGGAAGAGAAAAGAGAAGGGAGGGTTTCTGAAAATATATTATACTAACAGTCGTAGTGCGAGAAATAAGATGGACGAATTGAGATTAGTTGCAAGTGCTGGTAACATTGATGTTTTTGCCATAACTGAGACGTGGTTTAATATGAAAAATAGGGACATGCCTGCGGAATGTCACATTCAGGGTTTTAAATTGTTCCAAGTAGACAGAAGTATTGGGAAGGGGGGTGGGGTGGCACTCTATGTCCAAGATCGTTTAAATTGTTGCATAAAAACGGGTATGAAGTCTGAAACACATACTGAGTCTGTTCGGGTAGAATTTTCAGAGGGGCACGAAAAATAGGTTTTAGGCGTGATATACCGTCCCCCAAACTTGGATAGAGACCAAGGAAGACTACTATGGGAGGAAATTGTTAGGGCCACAAGGCACGATAATGTAGTAATTCAAGAGGACTTGAACTTTAGTCAGTTTGATTGGAATTTTTTGACTGGGAATTTAGAATCTAACGACAATTTAGAAGTAGTTCAAGATTGTTTTTTGAAGCAGTTTGTGACAGAACCTACAAGGGGAAATAACCTGCTTAACTTGGTTCTAGCAAACAAGGAATCCCTTGTTAATAATTTAGAAATTTCAGAGGAACTTGGTGTTAGTGACCACAAATCAATTACATTTAGTATTGAATGGAAGTATGATAGTAGCGATAACTCAGTAACAGTCCCAGATTTTCGCTTAGCAGATTACGATGGGCTTAGAGAACACTTATCATCTGTTGACTGGGGTAACGAAGAGAGCTATCAATATGACAGTTTTCTGAACACTATACATGCTGCTCAAAGAACGTTTATCCCATATAAAGAAATTAGATCAAATAGAAATGACCCAAAATGGATGAATAATATGCTCAAATATCTACTAGGGCATAAGAAAGGAATTTATAGGAGCATAAAAAGAGGTGAGGGTCATCTTATGAATCAATATGTTGGCATTAAGAGGGACATTAAAAAGGGGATAAGAAAAGATAAACGGGACTACGAAATTAAAGTTGCTAGGGATTCGAAAACTAACCCAAAAGGTTTCTTCCAAGTTTATAGAGCAAAAGTTAGAGATAAGACAGGTCCCCTTAAAAATAACTATGGGCATCTTACTGACAAGGAGATTAAAATGTGCTCAATTTTTAATAATTATTTTCTCTCGGTTTTTACACAGGAAGACACTAACAATATCGCAGTAATTAATTTTTATAGTGGGCCTGAAGAAGATAAATTATGCAACATCACAGTCACTAGTGAAATGGGTAAGAAACAAGTAGACTGACTGAAACAAAATAAGTCACCGGGTCTTGATGAGGTTTTTTCTAAGGTTCTTAAGGAATGCAAAATGAAACTCTGAACCATTAACTAATATTTTTAATTTATCTCTTCAAACAGGTGTAGTGTCTGATATGTGGAAGATGGCTAATGTAATTCCTATTTTTAAAACAGGGGACAAGTCATTACCGTCAAATTACCGCCCAATAAGCCTGACCTCAATTGTAGGCAAATTACTAGAGTCAATTATAGCTGAGATTATAAGAAGCCATCTCGATAAGCATAGCTTGATTAATGATACTCAGCATGGATTCACAAGAGGCCGGTCTTGTCTAACTAGTTTATTAACCTCAGACTCAGTGCTTGTTTCTCGTAGCCAGTTAAGGTGCGTGACGATAGGTTGTTTATCAGGGATTCTCGTCCCATTTCTTTCCATCGACTGTTAGTGCAGAGGTACTGAAGTTTGCGATTGAGTTTGATCTTGTGGGACTCAAATTTACCACTAACATACGCAAACCTAACTATCAACTCACCCTAGTTACCAGAAACCACAGACACAGCGACAGTAACTTCCAGAAAGGTTATATACAGCGCATTCTCACTGTAGCTTTATGTGAGCCTTCTTCTACTAATCTTCCTATACGATATATCACTGCCTTAAGGACCTCGCCAACGACCCAAACATTATTGTCGTCACCGCCGACAAAGGAGATGGATTCGTCATACTCAACACCAGTGACTACAACACCAAAATGATGAACCTTTTGAATGATCAGTCTACATAAGAACCTATCAGCACTCAACAGTGGGAGACACTCACCAAAGATTTTCTATACAAAACCAGACAAATACTCAAACGCACTAGAGAAGGGAAGAAACTTCTGTACTTGTTACCCAGCAACCCTAAACCAGCACACATGTATGGTTTACCCAAGACCCATTAGCATAATATTCCTCTCAGACCAATCATATCAGATATAGGCAGTGAACCACACAAACTAGCCGGAGTTCTTGCCAAACGTCTTTCCTGCCTTCTGGGGATCATCAGCCCCGCTCATCTTAAGTATTCAGGCGACCTTCTCAACCGCATCCGAAACCTCTCCATACTTAACAAGAGACTAAGCAGTTTGGACGTGATTTCCCTCTTCACTGAAGTACCTACCACACAAGCCGTCGAGGTTCTACGACGTAAAGTCAATCAGGATCTTAATCTTCCTTTACCTCCCGGAGATTTTGTTGACCTGATTGAATTTTGCGCTAATTTCAACTGTTTTTCTTTTAATAACAGGCTCTACAAACAAACTTACGGCATGGAAATGGGGTCTTCCATCAGTGCCGTCTTGGTCAACTTGTACATGGAACACCTAGATGCTGAACACTTCGCCAACATCATAACCTCAAGCGTCACTTGGTTACGTTACGTGGACGACGTCCTCGTAATAACTCCCTAACGTTTTGATGTACGGAATCTTCAGGCAAGGCTCAACGCAGTTGAACCGGCGATCCAGTTTACACTAGAAGAAGAGTCCAGTGACAAGCTACCTTTTCTAGACGTCCTCATTCACAAAGTAGACAACAACCTAAGATTTCAGGTTTACTGGAAACCTACAAATAAAAATGATCTCACACACTTCTATTCCAGTCAAGATACTAAAACGAAAAGAGGCATCATCATCGGGGTTTTCCTAAGAGCACCGAATTTGTAGTCCTCAGTTTGACGAGGAATGTACATACATTCACCAAACATTTACTGATTTACGTTTTCCTTCCTTTTTCATCAAAGACTGCAAGAAAAGAGCTCTTCAGATCATTAATTCTCCACGCACCAACACCATTCCTAACAAAGTTATAATTCTTCCTAACAGCCAGGTTGCATTGAACATTTCTAAAGTACTTGCACAAGCTAACACTAGAGTCGCCATCGCTTCCAGCACTTCAATAAAAGATCTAACCAGGACAAAATCCAAGCACCATGAACCAGTCAACGCAGGAGTTTACACTATACCCTGTGGAGGCTGCGACGGGATTTATGTAGGTGAAACAGCAAGAAACCTCGACACCCGCCTCAATGAACACATTTATGCATGTAGGAACGATAACCTAAACAACGCCTGTGTACAACACCGAAATTCCACCAATCATCTCATGAAATTCAGAGACGCCCAATTAGTGATCAAAGAAACTAATTTCCGCAGACACAAGCGCCTTGAATCACCACTAATCGCTGTTTCGAATACAATTAAACAAAACAAAGGCAGCAAGAATCTTCGTGAAAACAGTAAACCCTGCCATCACATAGTCTCTCCTGCTAATACTACACAAGCACATCACAGAGAATGAACAATGAAACAGGCCTTCTCTTATCCAGCCTCCAATAGAAATATTTGTCTAACCTATTTTTATGTTACCCAAGTAATAGCTTTTATATCCTTTTACTCATGTGCAAATTAATTGTTCTGCCATACTACTACAACTTATATCACTACTATTACTACTACTACTACCATTAGCATTGCAACTCATTCTAAGCTTATATGTACCCTATGTGTCAATGTACTGTTTGCAACGGCTTGACAAAGCTCCTGGAGAGCGAAACGTTGCCACAATAAAATGTCACATTAGTTGCACTTGTGTTCTTATGTTCTTATGTTCATTAAAGGACCACATTATACCGCTTAAGTGTTTATATTTCCATTGTCTAAATCCTGCTGAAGTTGTGTCACATCTACGGTTGAATCAATTATCCTACCTATCTTCGTGTCATCAGCGAATTTGCTCATATCACTAGTAATTCCCTCGTCAAGGTCATTGATATATATGATAAACAACAGCGGGCCTACAACTGATCCCTGTGGAACGCCACTTGTTCAAGACCCCCACTCAGACTTAACCCATTTATGCACACTCTGCCTCCTATTGGTGAGCCATGACTTGATCCATGACAGCACTTTTCCCTCAGTGCCATGAGCTCCCACTTTAACAGTCTCTGATATAGTACTCTATCAAAAGCCTTACTAAAATCCAAATAAACAATATCGAATTCTTTATCATGATTAACGGCCTCAAAAGATTTACTGAAGAAAGTTAGTAAATGATTTAGGCAGGAACGGCCCCTCGTGAATCCATGCTGATTATCGTTAATGAGATTATGCTATCAAGATGGCTTCTTTTATTATCAGCTATAATTGACTCTAATAATTTGCCTACAATTGAGATTTAGGGTAATTGGGCGGTAACTTGAGGGTAGCGACTTGTCCCCTGCTTTGAAAATAGGAATTATATTGGCCATCTTCCATACATCAGACACTACACCTGTTTGAAGAGATAAGTTAAAAATATTAGTTAATGATTCACAGAGTTCCATTTTGCATTCCTTAAGAACCCTTGAAAAAACCTCATCAGGACCCGGCGACTTATTCTGTTTTAGTCAGTCTATTTGTTTCATAACCATTTCACTAGTGACTGTGATGTTACATAATTTATCTTCTTCAGGCCCACTATAAAAATTAATTACTGGGATATTGTTAGTGTCTTCCTGTGTAAAAACCGAGAGAAAATAAATATTAAAAACTGAGCACATTTCATTCTCCTTGTCAGTAAGATGCCCAGAGTTATTTTTAATTGGACCTATCTTTTACCTAACTTTTGTTCTATAAACCTGGAAAAACCTTTTGAATTAGTTTTCGAATCCCTAACAACTTTAATTTCATAGTCCTGTTTAGCTTTCCTTATCCCGACTTAAGAAATCGTAATGACACGATTGCAATCGTGTCATTACGGTTTCTTAAGTCATGTTGACGGCAGTGAAGGGACTTGAGCTAGAGTTCGTCACGGCCACGCTAGCTGGAGATTCGTCTGTAAAAACTTGCATTTGTGGTCACAGAGGTGCCTGTGCTAACCTTCCTATGGTGTAGAAATATACCTAGTTGGATGAATCTTATTGTGGCTAGCTGGTCTAGTGGCTAACGCGACGGGCTGGAGTTTTGAGACTATGACCGCGGGTTCAATCCCGGCCGGGGGTATGGTTTCCTTATCCCCTGTTTAACGTCCCTCTTAATGTCAACATATTGATTTATAAGATGACCCTCACCTCTTTTGATGTGCCTATAAATTCCTTTCCTCTGCCCTAAAAGATGTTTAAACCTATTATTCATACATTTCAGGTCATTTCTATTCGATCTTATATCTTTATATGGAATAAACATTCTTCGGGCAGCATGTATAGTGTTCAGAAATTTGTCATATTGATAGCTCTCTTCGTTACCCCAGTCAACAGATGATAAGTGTTCTCTAAACCCATTGTAATTTGCTAATCGAAAATCTAGGACCGTTACTGAGTTATCCCTAATATCATACTTCCATTCAACGTTAAAGGTAATTGATTTGTGGTCGCTAGCGCCAAGTTCCTCTGTAATTTCTAAATTGTTAACAAGGGTTTCTTTGTTTGCCAGAACCAAGTCAAGCAGGTTATTTCTTCTTGTAAAGTCTGTCATAAACTGCTTCAAAAAACAATCCTGAACTACTTCTAAGTCGTTAGATTCTAAATTCCAAGTCAAGGAATTCCAATCAATCTGACCAAAGTTAAAGTCACCTAGAATTACTATGTTATCGTGCCTTGTGGCCCTAACTAAGTTTGGGGGACGGTATATCATGCTTAAAATCAATTTTTCATACCTCTCTGAAAATTCTGTGCAGACAGACTCTGTATGTGTTATTGAAGACTTTATACCCATTTTTATGGAACGGTTCAAGCGATCTCGGACATACATAAGAACATAAGAACATAAGAACGAAGGAACACTGCAGAAGGCCTACTGGCCCATGCGAGGCAGGTCCAAGTCTCCTACCGGCTTAAGCCAATGCACCCAACCTAGTCAGGTCAGGTCACATTGACTTAAGGGAGGAACACGGCAACCGACCTGTTAGCACAAGCTATCAGGTCTAACTCACACCCACCCACATCTACTCATGTATTTATCCAACCTATTTTTAAAGCTACACAACGTTCTGGCCTCTATAACTGTACTTGGGAGTTTGTTCCACTCATCCACAACTCTATTACCAAACCAGTACTTTCCTATATCCTTCCTGAATCTGAATTTTTCCAACTTAAAACCATTGCTGCGAGTCCTGTCTAGGCTAGATATTTTCAGCACACTATTTACATCCCCTTTATTTATTCCTGTCTTCCATTTATACACCTCAATCATATCCCCCCTAATTCTACGTCTTTCTAGAGAGTGCAGTTTCAGGGCCCTTAGTCTATCCTCATAGGGAAGGTTTCTGATACATGGGATCATCTTTGTCATCCTCCTTTGTACATTTTCCAGAGAATTTATATCCATTCTGTAATACGGTGACCAAAACTGTGCAGCATAATCTAAATGAGGCCTAACCAAGGATGTATAGAGTTGAAGAACAACCTGAGGACTCCTATTATTTATGCTTCTTGATATGAAGCCAAGGATTCTATTAGCTTTATTGCGAACACTTATGCACTGTTGTCTTGGTTTCAGATTACTGCTAACCAGAACTCCTAAATCTTTTTCGCAATCCGTAATATTAAGATCTACATTATTTAGTTTATATGTGGCATGGTTATTGTCCTGTCCAACATTTAGAACTTTGCATTTGTCTATATTAAACTGCATCTGCCACTTCTCCGACCACTGCATCAGTCTATTCAAATCTTCCTGAAGTGCTCGAATGTCCTCGTCAGAATGAATTCGACGGCCTATTTTGGTGTCATCGGCAAACTTGCCGATGTCGCTCTTTATGCCCTCATCTATGTCGTTTATGTAGATTGTGAACAGCAGGGGGCCCAACACTGACCCCTGTGGAACACCGCTCGTGACGCTTCCCCACTCTGATTTCTCCCCATTTATGCAAACTCTCTGCTGCCTATTTGTCAACCATGCCTCTATCCAGGAAAAAATTTCTCCTCCTATTCCATGTGCTTTAATTTTCCTCAATAGTCTCTGATGTGGGACCCTGTCAAAAGCCTTACTGAAGTCCATATACACAATATCATATTCATTACCATGATCTACCTCCTCAAATACCTTAGTGAAAAAAGTTAATAAATTCGTAAGGCAGGAACGCCCCTTTGTAAAACCATGCTGAGATTCGTTGATTAATTTATGCTTTTCAAGATGGCTACGAACTGCCTCGGCAATTATTGATTCCATAAATTTTCCCACTATGGAGGTTAGGCTTATTGGTCTATAGTTCGAAGCTAAGGACCTGTCACCTGTTTTGAAAATAGGTATCACATTTGCCATTTTCCACTTATCTGGCACCATGCCAGTTTGTAGTGATATGTTGAAAAGATTAGCCAAAGGTGTGCTAAGCTCCTCTTTACATTCCTTTAGAACCCTTGCATACAGTTCATCAGGGCCTGGGGATTTGTTAGGTTTTAATTTATCTATTTGCCTAAGGACCATGTCACTTGTGACCCTAATAGTGCACAGTTTATTATCGTCCTGTTCTACATAATTTATCATTACTGGAATATCGCTGGTATCCTCCTGTGTAAAAACTGAGAGGAAGTATGTGTTAAAAATTCTACACATTTCCTTATCACTGTCAGTGAGCTGACCCGAGGAACTTTTGAGTGGGCCTATCTTGTCCCTGATCTTACTTCTGTATACCTGAAAGAATCCTTTTGGGTTAGTCTTCGATTCTTTTGCAACTTTAACCTCATAATCTCTTTTTGCTTTTCTAATTCCCTTTTTTATTTCTCTCTTTAACTGAATATATCGATTTCTCAATTGCCCCTCTCCTCTTTTGATTTGCCTATATATGCCTCTCTTTTGACCAATCAGATATTTTAATCTATTGTTCATCCATTTAGGATCATTTTTGTTTGATCTGATTTCCCTATTTGGAACATAATTTGACTGAGCAGCTAGAACTATGCCCTGGAAAGCATCATATCGGCAACCATCACCACCTACCTGACCCTTAGTCAGGTCATTCCAGTTCAGCCCACCTAAGTAATTTTTCAGTCCTATGAAATCAGCCAAGCGAAAGTCAGGGACGGAGGCTTGATTGCCATTATTAGGGGAATTCCATGATATATTAAAACTGAGTGATTTGTGATCACTCTCCCCAAGCTCATCATTAACCTCAAGATTATTAATTAGTGTTTCCCTACTGGCAAGAACCAAGTCAAGGAGGTTATTTCCCCTAGTTGGCTCTGTCACAAACTGTTTTAAAAAACAATCCTGGATCGTATCAAGAAAGTCACCCGACTCTAAATTTCCTGTCAAATTGCTCCAGTCAATCTGTCTATAGTTGAAATCTCCCATTAGCACAACATTTTCGTATGTAGATGCCTTACGAATTTCGTCCCATAGAAGTTTACTGCACTCCCTATCAAGATTTGGGGCCCTGTAAATCACACCCAAAATTAGTTTTTCTCGGCCCTCGAGAAGCTGTAACCAAACAGATTCAGTGGCTGACGCTTCTAATTTAATATCTTGTCTAACACAACAATTTAAATTGTCTCTGACATACATCGCTACTCCACCACCTTTCCTGTTGACCCTGTCAGTGTGGAATAATTTATAGCCTTGTATGTGACATTCAGAGGGCATCTCTCTATCTTTCAGATTGAGCCAGGTCTCTGTTATAGCAATAATATCTATGTTTCCTGCACTTGCAATTAATCTTAGCTCATCTATCTTATTTCTAACACTCCTGCTATTAGTATAGTAAACCTTAAGGGAGCTAGTCCCTTGCTGCCCTCTGCTGTCCCTCTTTGTTTGCTGACCTGTTCTATTGTCTTTATTTATAACTTCATGCTGAATGCCTTTTATACATTTACTGTTTCCAACCCTAGTGTTGCAACCTGCTTGTTTCCCACACACACCCATACCTCTATCTTCCATCAGTTTAAAATCATAGGCATTTCACCAATGGCCTTCTCAATCGAGTCTGCAAGTGCTACCACCCCTGACCCAGAGAGATGTACCCCATCCCTTGCATACATATCATGTTTGCCATAAAAGTTGTTCCAGTTGTCAATGAATGGGATTGCAAGTTCCTTGCAGTATCTGTCTAGCCAGCAATTTACACCAATTGCCCTAGACAACCATTCATTTCCTACTCCCCTTCTAGGCAAGATGCTACATATGATTGGGATCCCTCCCTTAGACTTAATGAAATCTATAGCTGACCTGTACTTATCTAGCAGCTCTTCTCTCCTACCCTTCCCAATATCATTTCCACCAGCACTGAGACAGATAATGGGCTTGTTCCCATTACCTGACATGATATTATCCAGCCTGTTGACAATGTCCCCAACACCAGCTCCAGGGAAGCACACTCTATCTCTCATCTTCTTATTCCTATTACAAAAAGCACGGTCAATATATCTTACCTGAGAGTCACCAACCACAAGAATGCGCTTACCTTCATTAGCAGGGGCAGTAGTACCCTTACCTTCACTGGCCACTGAAGTACATTCATCCTGGAGAACAGAGAAGCGATTTCCTACCTTCAGATCTTCACTCTTAACTTTCCTTATTCTGATGCGCCTCCCATTACTGTGAACAACTCGCCACTTGTAGCAGGTGCTGGGCTGCACCTCACTGCTGGTAGCCGTTGCTACCTCCCCAACTACAGCCTCCTTACAGCGAGAGACAGACTGCACCTCACTGCTAGAAGTCTCATTCCCCACAACTCCAGCCACCTCACACTCTCTCCCAGACCCATTGAGGTGGACCTTCAGCCTCCTAATCTCCTCCTGGAGAAGCAAGACCTCCTCCTTCAACTCTCCAACCTCAGTTTTTAAAACACTGCAGAAGCAAGCCATGCTTTGTAACCGTCCACGCTAATCCCCAAAGCAGCTCAGGGTCTGTGACCTCACGTGACGACTGACCACTGACCACTGACGACTGACCACTGACCACTGACGACTGACCACTGACCACTGACGACTGACCACTGACCACCCCACCCCCCTTCCCGATACTTCTGTCTACTTGGAACAATTTAAAACCCTGAATGTGACATTCAGCAGGCATGTCCCTATTTTTCATACGGATCACGTCTCAGTTATAGCAAACACATCAATGTTACCTGCACTAGCAACTAATCTCAACTCGTCCATCTTATTCCTAGCACTACGGCCATTAGTATAAAATAAGTTTAAAGGCCCTCCTTTCTCTTTTCCCTTCCTGCTCATTTCTGTTTTTCCACTAAACCTATTACTGTCCTTGTCACCTAGTGCCATTGGCTTTCCAATATCCACTTCATTCTGCCTGTTATTGGTTCCCCTAAAACTCACAATATTACAACACTGTGACTTCACAGTTTTCCCCCAAAAAACTCATACCACTAACTATTTCTAGTTTAAAGCCCTAACAGCTCCCTCCACTGCATTGGCCAGTGCTCCCACCCCAGACCTAGATAACTGAACCCCATCCCTGGCATACAAGTCATTTCTGCCATAAAAGAGGTCCCAGTTGTCAATGAATGTTACAGCATTTTCCTTACAGTGTTTGTCCAACCAGCAATTGATACCAATTGCCCTGGACAACCCTTCATTTCCAACTCCTCTCCTTGGCAATATACCACATATCACAGGGTTCCCTCCCTTCTTCCTAATTATCTCTATTGCTGATCTATACCTGCTAATCAGGTCCTCACTCCTACATCTGCCAACATCGTTGCCTCCAGCACTGAGACAGATAATAGGATTGCTCCCATTACCTCTCATCATGTCGTCTAGACAGCTAACATTATCCTTCATCCCAGCTCCAGGAAATTATACCCTCTGCCTCCTCTTCTTATCTCTAAGACGAAAATCCCTATCCATAAACTTAATGTGACTGTCCCCAATTAAAACAGTGTTCTTACCTCGACTGGCGGTGTGCATGACGTTCTCGACTGTCTTAGTAGAGATGGTCTTCGCTGGGATGTCTTTACTGGCTGGCTTCACTGTGTCATTAACAACACTGACAAGTTCCAGAGCCGGAGATTATGATTTTTTAGACATCTGGGCTATAGATACAGTGAGGCCTCCCAGTGATATTTTCAAAAGGAAAAAGCATTGATCACAACTATAGAATGTTATTACATCACATACGTGATGTAATAACATACCATAGTTATAAACATAACAGCAGCAACTGTGAATACTTTTCACTTTATCTTTGGAGGCTTTCCAGCTGGCGGAGGCCCTGGCCTGCAGACCCTAAAACCCAAGCTTTAATCAGGCTCTGCTGACAACGCAACAGCGTTTAATCATTCAGAGCTTGATTCTTAAATTTATATTGTTTGTATATGCATGTATAAGAGGCATAATGTTCCTCCTCCCCCTGTCTCTTCTGCCTTTGAGTCTTCACTGCATTTTCCCTCACTCTGTTGTGACTTGACGATGGCTCTGGAGGGACCGAAACGTCGCCCCCAAAGTTCCTCCCCTAAGTGAAGGATTTTAGTAACTCGTATATTATTATCAAGACTTTTCGATCAACCAGCAGTTTCATGGATTCACTAGGATACGAAACGTCTAAACACAAATATATCATAAACCCAGTACTGTGTGTTGAAGAATGAGATGTTTGTGCAACATTTGGACTGAAGTAGTCAGTGGCTTCCTTGGTCCATTACGGAGGAGAACGGTGGAAGATGATGAGGAGTTTGAGGTAATCAGTCCCTCAGCCTGGAGTCGATGTGCTAACTCCAAAATATTGCACACACGTGTCCCATTCTCAACTTTTCGATTTTGTGAACCATTTACACAACTGTGTGTTATTCACGTACCGACGCTGCTGTAATCTGCTCCTGTGTTACTGTAGTGTTTATACTTAGGGAGAGTACGAAGTTAGTGATAATTATAAGTACAGAGGAGAAGTATAAGGTGGTAAAAAGCTTGACGACTTGTTCAGGACGTAGCTGATGGCTTGTAAGTGTAGGGAATGTAGTTATGATGTTGTTGGGAGGTAGGAGGCCAGAGGTAGAGTATCATTTAAGAGGGAGACTAGAGGTAGAGTACCATTCAAGAGGGAGACTAGAGGAAGAGTACCATTCAAGAGGGAGACTAGAGGTAGAGTACCATTCAAGAGGGAGACTAGAGGTAGAGTACTATTCAAGAGGGAGACTAGAGGTAGAGTACCATTCAAGCGGGGGACCAGAAGCAGTGTACCATTCAAGAGGAAGGCCAGAGGTAGAGTACCATCTAAAAGAGAGACCAGAGGTAGAGTACCATCTCTGAGGGAGACCAGAGGTAGAGTACCATCCAAAGGAGAGATCAGAGGTAGAGTACCATCTAAGAGGGAGGCCAGAGGTAGAGTACTATCCAAGAGTTTGCCAGAGGAAGAGTACCACTCAAGATAGAGACCAGAGCTGGAGTACGACCAGAGTGGGAACAGCTCATAAAATCTACAAGATAAAAACAGCCAAAAGGTGAACATGACAACAAGCCTCTGACTTCAGGTGCACCTAGACACAGTACTGGCACTCACAACACCAGTACTCGAGGCCCCAGCGCCACCACGCAACCCTCATCTCATCAAGCATAAAAAGAGGGTTCTTTCTGTCTACGCACAAATCAGTTTTACAGGCTAAGAGCTGTTACCCAACCTCAGCTCATTTCAAAGCCCAACCCTATCTAAGACACACCCTCCAGGATGCCACTCACACCAATTGACTAACACTCAGGTACCTACTTAGTCCCAGAACTGTAAAATTTACAGACATTAAGAGAACCACATACGACTGAAAAATTAGAGGAGACACTATAACAACATATAAGATACCGGGAGAAACGAGAACGAGAGGACACAGGTGGGAATTTGATGTTGAGATGGTGCAAAGGAACACAAAAACAAGCTATGGAGTGTGTGAGATACATAGTTTAAGATAGTTCAATACGCAGCTTCAAGGCAAGCTATGACAGTCATATATATATATATATATATATATATATATATATATATATATATATATATATATATATATATATATATATATATATATATATACATATACATATATATATATATATATATATATATATATATATATATATATATATATATATATATATATATATATATATATATATATATATATATATACATATACATATATATATATATATATATATATATATATATATATATATATATATATATATATATATATATATATATATATATATATATATATATATACGCGCGCGCGCGCACACATCAACCAAATAACTGCTGCAGCATATGGGCGCCTAACAAACCTCAGAACAGCATTCCGACATCTTAATAAGGAATCATTCAGGACCCTGTACACCGTGTACGTTAGGCCCATATTGGAGTATGCGGTACCAGTTTGGAACCCACACCTAGCCAAGCACGTAAAGAAACTAGAGAAAGTGCAAAGGTTTGCAACAAGACTAGTCCCAGAGCTAAAAGGTATCTCCTATGAGGAGAGGTTAAGGGAAATCAACCTGACGACACTGGAGGGCAGGAGAGATAGGGGGGACATGATAACTACATACAAAATACTGAGAGGAATTGACAAGGTGGACAAATACATGATGTTCCAGAGACTGGACACAGTAACACGGGGACACAGTTGGAAGCTGAAGACACAGATGAATCACAGGGATGTTAGGAAGTACTTCTTCAGCCACAGATAGTTTGGGAAGCGATGTAGTGGAGGCAGGATCCATACATAGCTTTAAGCAGAGGTATGATAAAGCTCATGGTTCAGGGAGTGACCTAGTAGCGACCAATGAAGAGGCGGCGGGGCCAGGAGCTTGGACTCGACCCCTGCAACCTCAGCTAGGTGATTACAACTAGGTGAGTACACACACACACACACACACACACGCACACACACACACACACACACACACATACACACACACACTCTGGAGGTCCCAAGGTGGTAATAGCAGTGATGTATAACCCACCACAGAACAGCAGGAGGCCAAGGCAAGAGTACGACGAGAGCAATAGAGCGATGGTTGACACACTGGCTAGAGTGGCCAGAAGAGCTCATGCATGCAGGGCAAAGCTCCTGATCATGGGTGACTTTAACCACAAGGAGATCGATTGGGAGAACTTGGACCCACATGGGGGCCAAGATACATGGAGGGCTAAGATGATGGAGGTGGTACTGGAGAACTTCATGTACCAACACGTAAGGGACACTACAAGAGAGAGAGGAGAGGATGAACCAGCAAGGCTGGACTTAGTATTCACCTTCAGTAGTGCAGATATCGAGGACATCACATATGAAAGACCCCTTGGGGCCAGTGACCATGTGGTTTTAAGCTTCGAATACACAGTAGAGCTACAAGTGGAGGGAGAAGCAGGAAGGCCAGGACGAATGAAGCCAAACTACAAGAAAGGGGACTACACAGGAATGAGGAACTACCTGAACGGGGTTCAGTGGGACAGAGAACTGGCAGGGAAGCCAGTTAATGAGATGATGGAATATGTAGCAACAAAATGCAAGGAGGCTGAGGAGAGGTTTGTACCCAAGGGTAACAGGAGTAATGAAAAAGCCAGGATGAGCCCATGGTTTACCCAAAGGTGCAGGGAGGCAAAAACCAAGTGTGCTAGGGAATGGAAGAAATATAGAAGGCAAAGGACCCAGGAGAATAAGGAGAACAGTCGTAGAGCCAGAAACGAATATGCACAGATAAGAAGGGAGGCCCAAAGACAATATGAAAATGACATAGCAGCGAAAGCCAAATCGGACCCGAAACTGTTGTACAGCCACATCAGGAGGAAAACAACAGTCAAGGACCAGGTAATCAGGCTAAGGAAGGAAGGAGGAGAGACAACAGGAAATGACCG
>NC_091336.1:7951888-7981888 GCF_038502225.1 Cherax quadricarinatus
TATATATATATATATATATATATATATATATATATATATATATATATATATATATATATATATATGTATATTATTGTGACTACGAACGAGTGGTATTTATCAATAACAGCACTGCACTAGCCAAGGACCCGAACCCATGCTACTTTGGCTTGCCTCATGGTGGGTTAATACACGTGACGCCCTAATCCACTGGACCAAATGATCCTTAAGAGTAGCGCATCCCACGGAACTGGATGTTGTACACAATATATACAATACACAATATGAATATGATATTGTGTATATGGACTTCAGTAAGGCTTTCGATAGAGTTCCACACCAGAGGCTGCTGAGGAAACTTAATGGCACACGGAATAGGAGAAATTTTTTCCTGGGTAGATGCATGGCTGACAAATAGGCAGCAGAGAGTTTGCATAAATGGGGAGAAATCAGAATTGGGGTACGTCACAAGCGGTGTTCCTCAGGGGTCAGTGTTGGGCCCGTTGTTGTTCACAATTTACATGAGATGAGGGAATAAACAGTGACATAAGCAAATTTGCTGATGACACCAAAATAGGCCGTCCAATTCATTCTAATGAGGACACTAGAAAACTCCAGGGTGATTTGAATAGACTGATGCAATGGTCGGAAAAGTGGCAGATGCAGTTTAATATTGACTAATGCAAAGTTCTAAATGTTGGACAGTTAAATAACCATGCCACATATAAACTAAATAATGTAGATCTTAATACTACTGAATGCGAAAGGGATTTAGGAGTTCTGGTTAGCAGTAATCTAAAACCAAGACAACAATTCATTATTGTTCGCAATAAAGTTAACAGAATTCTTGGCTTCATATCTAGAAGTATAAATAATAGAAGTCCTCAGGTTGTTCTTCAACTCTATATATCCTTGGTTAGGCCTCATTTAGACTATGCTGCTCAGTTCTGGTCACCGTATTACAGAATGGATATAAATGTTCTGGAAAACGAACAGAGGAGGACAAAGATGATCCCATGTATCAGAAATCTTCCCTATGAGGATAGACTGAGGCCCTGAATCTGCACTCTCTAGAAAGACGTAGAATTAGGGGGGATATAATCGAGGTGTATAAATGGAAGACAGGAATAAATAAAGGGGATGTAAATAGTGTGCTGAAAATATCTAGCCTAGACAGGACTCGCAGCAATGGTTTCAAGTTGGAAAAATTCAGATTCAGGAAGGATATAGGAAAGCACTGGTTTGGTAATAGAGTTGTGGATGAGTGGAACAAACTCCCGAGTACAGTTATTGAGGCTAAAACGTTGTGTAGTTTTAAAAATAGGTTAGATAAATACATGAGTGGGTGTAGGTGGGTGTGAGTTGGACCTGACTAGCTTTTGCTGCTGGATCTGGTGCAGTGCTCCTTCCTTGAGTGGAGGTGACCAGACTGGGTGGGTCATTGGGCTAATCCGGGGGGGTGGGTCATTGGTGTAATCCGGGGGGGTCATTGGTCTAATTCGGGGGGGGGGCACATGGACCTGCTCCGCATGGGTCAGTAGGCCTGTTGCAGTGTTCCTTCTTTCTTATGTTCTTATGTTCCTACCCAAGGACACATGGTGTGGATGACTCGAGGCTAATTTCATTCTAGTCCCTGTTTGGTGTACTAGTTCAACGAGCAGTATTTTATATTACTGTGACCAAGAACGAGTGGTATTGATCAATAACAACACCGCACTAACCAAGGACTCGAACCCATGCTGCATTGGCAGGCATTCACAAATTTTTGCTTACCTTACTCGGCAGGAAGAGAGGTGCTATTAATCCAAAATCGCAAGTTTTAGCTATTAGGCACGACATATGTATGTATGCATATATATATATATATATATATATATATATATATATATATATATATACAAACACTGATCTCTGTGTATATTTCGCATGCTCTCGCGAATTCCTTGCATATATATATATATATATATATATATATATATATATATATATATATATATATATATATATATATATATATATATATATATATATATACATGTGTGTGTGTGTGTGTGTGTGTGTGTGTGTGTGTGTGTGTGTGTGTGAGTGTGTGTGTAATATCCTGCAGCTGAGGTCCTCTTCAGCAGATACAAAGAATAAGAGATACCTTTTATATATAGAGACAGAAATATTAAACAGTTCCTTGCTGGCTGAGGGGAATGGGGTGAGGGGTGTGGAGGAGGTGAGGGGTGTGGGTGGGTTGAGAGGTGTGGGCGGTGTAAGGAGTGTGGGCGGGGTGAGAGGTGTGGGCGGGGTGAGAGGTGTGGGCTGAGTGAGAGGTGTGGGCGGGGTGAGGCATGTGGGCGGGGTGAGAGGTGTGGGCGGGGTAAGGAGTGTGGGCGGGGTGAGAGGTGTGGGCGGGGTGAGAGGTGTGGGCTGAGTGAGAGGTGTGGGCAGGGTGAGGGGGGTGGGCTGTCCGGCATTGCGGCAGGAGACTTCCCCCCCCCAACACACACACACACACACACACACACACACACACACACACACACACACACACACACACACACACACAAGACAGAGCTACAAAGAGACCTGGACAGGCTGGATGTGTGGTCCAGCAACTGGCTCCTAGAATTTAACCCCGCCAAATGCAAAGTCATGAAGATCGGAGAAGGGCAAAGAAGACCGCAGACAGAGTATAGGCTAGGAGGCCAAAGACTGCAAACCTCACTCAAGGAGAAAGATCTAGGAGTGAGTATAATACCGAGTACGTCGCCAGTAGCACACATTAACCAGATAATTCCTGCGACATATAGGCAAACCTGAGAATAGCGTTCCGGTACCTCAGTAAGGAATCGTTCAAGACTTTATACACTGTGTACGTCAGGCCCATACTGGAGTACGCAGCACCAGTTTGAAACCCACACTTGGTCAAACACTTCGAGAAATTAGAGAAAGTGCAAAGATTTGCAACAAGGTTAGTTCCAAAGCTCAAGGGAATTTCCTACAAAGAAAGGCTAAGGGAAATCGGCCTGACAACACTGGAGGACAGGAGGGTCAGGGGAGACATGATAACGACATACAAAATACTGCGTGGAATAGACAAGGAGGACAGAGAGAGGATGTTCCAGAGAGCGGACACGGAAACAAGGGGTCACAATTGGAAGCTGAAGACTCAGATGAGTCAGAGGGATGTTAGGAAGTATTTCTTCAGCCACAGAGTTGTTAAGAAGTGGAATAGTCGGGTAAGCGATGTAGCTGAGGCAGGAACCATACATAGTTTTAAGACGAGATATGATAAAGCTCATGGAGCAGGGAGAGAAAGGACCCAGTAGCGGTCAGTGAAGAGGCGGGGCAAGGAGCTGAGTCTCGACCCCTGCAACCACAATTAGATGAGTACGATTAGGTGAGTACACAAACACACACACATGGTACGTAATGATGTATCACAATGGGCACCTGTGACGAGCGGGGTCCCACAGGGGTCGGTCCTAGGACCAGTGCTATTTTTGGTATATGTGAACGACATGATGAAAGGGTTAGACTCAGAAGTGTCCCTGTTCGCAGACGATGTGAAGTTAATGAGGAGAATTAAATCAGATGAGGACTGGGCAGGACTTCAAAGAGACCTGGACAGACTGGACACCTGGTCCAGCAACTGGCTTCTCGAATTTAATCCCGCCAAATGCAAAGTCATGAAGATAGGGGAAGGGCAAAGAAGACCGCAGACAGAGTATAGGCTAGGTGGTCAAAGACTGCAAACCTCACTCAAGGAAATAGATCTTGGGGTGAACATAATACCGAGCACATCTCCTGAGGCGCACATCAGTCAGATAACTGCTGCAGCGTACGGGCGTAAGGCAAACCTAGGGATAGCGTTCCGATACCTTGGTAAGGAATCGTTCAGGACCGTACACCATATACGTCAAGCCCATACTGGAGTATGCAGCACCAGATTGGAATCCACAGCTAGTCAAGCATGTCAAGAAATTAGAAAAAGTGCAAAGGTTTGCATCGAGACTAGTCCCAAAGCTAAGGGAAATGTCCTACGAAGAAAGGTTAAGGGAAATCGGCCTGACGACACTGAAGGACAGGAGGGTCAGGGGAGAAGACATGATAACGACATATAAACTACTGCAAGGAATTGACAAAGTGGACAAAGACAGGATGTTCCAGAGATGTGACACAGAAACAAGGGGTCACAGTTGGAAGTTGAAGACTACTATGAGTCAAAGGGATGTTAGGAAGTATTTCTTCAGTCATAGAGTTGTCAGGAAGTGGAATAGCCTAGAAAGTGACGTAATGGAGGCAGGAACCATATATAGTTTTAAGACGAGGTTTGATAAAGCTCATGGAGCAGAGAGAGGACCTAGAAGCAATCAGTGAAGAGGAGGGGCCAGGAGTTATGTCTCAACCCCTGCAACCACAAATAGGTGAGTACACACACACACACACACACACACACACACACACACATATGAAGCAAGAAAACAAGGGGAAAAAAAGCAATTGAAAGCATCATGAAAGTAATAGGAGAAAACGACATGACCCAGCTGGAAATTTTTTGGAGAATAGTGGGGTTTGTAAAAAAAAGAACCCGGCCAGTGAAAGTGACCTTCAAGGCAGAATCGACTCGGAACAGGATACTGCAGGAGAAAGCACGATTAAGGGACATGCCGGCATACAGGAAGGTGTATCTCGACCGCGACAGAACACAAGAAAAAAGGCAGAAACTGAGAGAGATGGTACAAAGGCGAAAGGAGGAAAGAGAGGGGATGGAGAAGAAAGACAGGAGGTCCCAGACACAGGAAGAAGATCCTATAGAAGCCTTCCAACCAGGTCAACTCCAGTGCAGCCAAACACTCTAAACCAAAACACCCATGCCACATCCAATGCCCCCACCCACTACATTACAAACACCACCCCCACAGCAACCACCCATAGTTCCTTATCAGGTCTCCCACTTCCCCAACCCCAATACACCTCCCAGACCACAGTCTTAGAAAAGAAGTTGAAGGTGTGGTATACAAATGCAGATGCAATAACAAATAAGTATGAGGAGTGACACGAAAGAATCAAGGAGACATCCCCAGACATAATAGCACTCACAGAAACAAAACTCACCAGAATAATAACAGATTCAATTTTTCCACCCGGATATCAAATCCTCAGGAAAGACAGAGGGAGGAGAGGGGGAGGAGGAGTTGCACTGCTCATTAAAAACCAGTGGGGTTTTGAGAAAATGGAAGGAATGGATGGCACGGGTGAAAGGGACTACTTAGTACGAACAATCCAGTCAGAGGGACATAAGGTGATAGTTGCAGTAATGTACAACCCACCACAGAACTGCAGGAGACCAAGAGAAGAATAAGATGAGAGCAACAGAGCCATGGTCGACACACTAGCCGAGGTGGCCAGGAGAGCACACATGGGGGGAGCAAAGTTACTAGTTATGGGTGATTTCAATCACAAGGAGATTGACTGGGAAAACCTGGAGCCCCATGGGGGTCCCGAAACATGGAGAGCCAAGATGATGGATGTAGTACTGGAAAACCTCATGCATCAACATGTTAGAGACACTACCAGAGAGAGAGGTGAAGATGAACCAGCAAGACTGAACCTTGTATTCACCTTGAGTAGTTCAGACATCGAGGATATCTTGTATGAAAGGCCCCTGGGAGCTAGTGATCATGTGGTTCTGTGCTTCGACTACATAGTTGAGCTCCAAGTGGAGAGAGCAGCAGAAATAGGCTGGGAAAAACCAAACTACAAAAGGGGGAACTACTCAGGCATGAGGAACTTCCTTCAAAACATTCAGTGGGAGAGGGAACTGACAGGAAAACCAGTACAAGAAATGATGGACTATGTGGCAACAAAATGCAAGGAGGCAGAGGAGAGGTTTGTTCCCAAGGGAAACAGAAATAATGGGAAGAACAGAACGAGTCGTTGGTTCACCCAAAGGTGTAGGGAGGCAAAAACTAGGTGTACTAGAGAATGGAAAAGGTACAGAAGACAGAGAACTCAGGAAAATAAAGAGATTAGCCGAAGAGCCAGAAACGAATATGCACAGATAAGAAGGGAGGCTCAGCGACAATATGAAAATGACAGCATCGAAAGTCAAGACTGACCGAAGCTGTTGTACAGCCACATCAGGAGGAAAACAACAGTCAAGGACCAGGTAATCAGACTGAGGAAGGGTGATGAGGAATTCACAAGAAACGACCTAGAGGAATGTCAGGAGCTCAACACGAGATTTAAAGAAGTATTTACAGTGGAAACCAGTAGGACTCCAAGAAATCAGAACAGGGGGTACACCAGCAAGTGCTGGATGAGGTACATATAACCAAGGAGGAAGTGAAGAAGCTGCTATGCGAACTTGACACATCAAAGGCGGTGGGACCAGACAACATCTCTCCGTGGGTCCTTAAAGACGGAGCAGAGATATTGTGTGTGCCATTAACAAAGATCTTCAACACATCATTTGAAACTGGGCAACTCCCTGAGGTATGGAAGATGGCAAATGTAGTCCCAATTTTTAAAAAGGGAGACAGACATGAGCCATTAAACTACAGACCTGTATCACTAACGTGTATAGTATGCAAGGTCATGGAGAAGATCATCAGAAGGAGAGTGGTGGAGCACCTGGAAAGAAACAAGTGTATAATTGACAACCAGCATGGTTTCAGGGAAGGAAAATCCTGTGTCACAAACCTACTAGAGTTTTATGACAAGGTGACAGAAGTAAGACAAGAGAGAGAGGGGTGGATCGACTGCATTTTTTTGGACTGCAAGAAGGCCTTCGACACAGTCCCTCACAAGAGGTTACTGCAAAAGCTAGAGGATCAGGCACACATAACAGGAAAGGCACTGCAATGGATCAGAGAATACCTGACAGGGAGGCAACAACGAGTCATGGTACGTGACGAGGTGTCAGAGTGGGCGCCTGTGACAAGCGGGGTTCCACAGGGGTCAGTCCTAGGACCTGTGCTGTTCTTGGTATATGTGAACGAAATAACGGAAGGGATAGACTCAGAAGTGTCCTTGTTTGCAGATGATGTGAAGTTAATGAGAAGAATCAAATTGGATGAGGATCAGGCAGGACTACAAAGAGACCTGGACAGGCTACAAGCCTGGTCCAGCAACTGGCTCCTTTCGTTTAACCCTGCCAAATGCAAAATCATGAAGATTGGGGAAGGGCAAAGAAGACCGCAGACACAATATAGTTTAGATGGCCAAAGACTGCAAATCTCACTCAAGGAAAAAGATCTGGGGGTGAGTATAACACCGAGCATATCTCCTGAGGCGCACATCAATCAGATAACTGCTGCAGCATACGGACGCCTGGCAAACCTACGGATAGCGTTCCGATACCTCAGTAAGGATTCGTTCAAGACTCTGTATACCATTTACGTCAAGGCCATACTGGAGTATGCAGCACAAGTTTGGAATCCACACCTAGTCAAGCACGTCAAGAAATTAGAGAAAGTGCAAAGGTTTGCAACAAGGCTAGTCCCAGAGCTACAGGGATTGTCCTACGAAGGAAGGTTGAGGGAAATCGGCCTGACGACACTGGAGGACAGGAGGGTCAGGGGAGACATGATAACGACATATAAAATACTGCGCGGAATAGACAAGGTGGACAAAGACGGGATGTTCCAGAGAGGGGACACAGACACAAGAGGTCACAATTGGAAGTTGAAGACTCAGATGAATCAAAGGGATGTTAGGAAGTATTTCTTCAATCATAGAGTAGTCAGACCGTGGAATAGCCTAGAAAGTGACGTAGTGGAGGCGGGAACCATACATAGTTTTAAGGCGAGGTATGATAAAGCTCATGGAGCAGGGAGAGAGAGGACCTAGTAGCAATCAGAGAAGAGGCGGGGCCAGGAGCTATGAATCGACCCCTGCAACCACAAATAGGTGAGTACAAATAGGCGAGTACACACACACATACACACACACACACACACACACACACACACACACACACACACACGCGCACACACACAGACACACTCACAAACACACAGACACACACACACACACACACACACACACTTGACACCTCAAAGGCGGTGGGACCAGACAACATCTCTCCATGGGTCCTTAAAGAGGGAGCAGAGATATTGTGTGAGACATTAACAAAGATCTTCAACACATCATTTGAAACTGGGCAACTCCCTGAGGTACGGAAAATGGCAAATGTAGTCCCAATTTTTAAAAAGGGAGACAGACATGAGGCACTAAACTACAGACCTGTATCACTAACGTGTATAGTATGCAAGGTCATGGAGAAGATCATCAGGAGGAGAGTGGTGGAGCACCTGGAAAGAAACAAGTGTATAATTGACAACCAGCACGGTATCAGGGAAGGAAAATCCTGTGTCACAAACCTAACTAGAGTTTTATGACAAGGTGACAGAAGTAAGACAAGAGAGAGAGGGGTGGATCGACTGCATATTTTTGGACTGCAAGAATGCCTTCGACACAGTTCCTCACAAGAGGTTACTGCAAAAGTTAAAGGACCAGGCACACATAACAGGAAAGGCACTGCAATGGATCAGAGAATACCTGACAGGGAGGCAACAACGAGTCATGGTACGCGACGAGGTGTCAGAGTGGGCGCCTGTGACAAGCGGGGTTCCACAGGGGTCAGTCCTAGGACCTGTGCTGTTCTTGGTATATGTGAACGACATATCGGAAGGGATAGACTCAGAAGTGTCCTTGTTTGCAGATGATGTGAAGTTAATGAGAAGAATCAAATTGGATGAGGATCAGGCAGGACTACAAAGAGACCTGGACAGGCTACAAGCCTTGTCCAGCAACTGGCTCCTTGAATTTAACCCTGCCAAATGCTAAGTCATGAAGATTGGGGAAGGGCAAAGAAGACCGCAGACACAATATAGTTTAGATGGCCAAAGACTGCAAACCTCACTCAAGGAAAAAGATCTGGGGGTGAGTATAACACCGAGCATATCTCCTGAGGCGCACATCAATCAGATAACTGCTGCAGCATACGGGCGCCTGGCAAACCTACGGATAGCGTTCCGATACCTCAATAAGGATTCGTTTAAGACTCTCTATACCATCTACGTCAGGCCCATACTGGAGTATGCAGCACCAGTTTGGAATCCACACCTAGTCAAGCACGTCAAGAAATTAGAGAAAGTGCAAAGGTTTGCAACAAGACTAGTCCCAGAGCTACGGGGATTGTCCTATGAAGAAAGGTTGAGGGAAATCGGCCTGACGACACTGGAGGACAGGAGGGTCAGGGGAGACATGATAACGACATATGAAATACTGCGCGGAATAGACGAGGTGGACAAAGACGGGATGTTCCAGAGATGGGACACAGACACAAGAGGTCACAATTGGAAGTTGAAGACTCAGATGAATCAAAGGGATGTTAGGAAGTATTTCTTCAGTCATAGAGTAGTCAGGCCATGGAATAGCCTAGAAAGTGATGTAGTGGAGGCAGGAACCATACATAGTTTTAAGGCGAGGTATGATAGAGCTCATGGGGCAGGGAGTGAGAGGACCTAGTAGCAATCAGCGAAGAGGCGGGGCCAGGAGCTGTGAATCGACCCCTGCAACCACAAATAGGTGAGTACAAATAGGTGAGTACACTCACACACACACACACACACACACACACACACACTGTACACCGTGTATGTCAGGCCCATACTGGAGTATGCAGCACCTGTTTGGAACCCGCACTTGATAAAGCACGTCAAGAAACTAGAGAAAGTACAAAGGTTTGCAACAAGGTTAGTTCCAGAGCTAAGGGGAATGTCCTATGAAGAAAGATTAAGGGAAATCGGCCTGACGACACTGGAGGACAGGAGGGTCATGGGAGACATGATAACGACATATAAAATACTGCGTGGAATAGACAAGGTGGACAAGGACAGGATGTTCCAGGGAGGGGACACAGAAACAAGAGGCCACAATTGGAAGTTGAAGACACAAATGAGTCAGAGAGATAGTAGGAAGTATTTCTTCAGTCATAGAGTTGTAAGGCAGTGGAATAGCCTAGAAAATGACGTAGTGGAGGCAGGAACCATACACAGTTTTAAGACGAGGTTTGATAAAGCTCATGGAGCGGGGAGAGAGAGGGTCTAGTAGCAACCGGTGAAGAGGCGGGGCCAGGAGCTAGGACTCGACCCCTGCAACCACAAATAGGTGAGTACAAATAGGTGAGTACACACTCACACTCACACTCACACACACACACACACACACACACACACACACACACACACACACACACACACACACAAACACACGCACACACACACACATACACACACCTAGCTAAGCATGTAAAGAAACTAGAGGAAGTGCAAAGGTTTGCCACAAGACTAGTCCCAGAGCTAAGAGGTATGTCCTACGAGGAGAGGTTAAGGGAAATCAACCTGACGACACTGGAGGACAGGAGAGATAGGGGGGATATGATAAAGACTTACAAAATACTTTGAGGAATTGACAAGGTGGATAAAGACAGGAAGTTCCAGAGACTGGACACAGCAACAAGGGGACACAATTGGAAGCTGAAGACACAGGTGAATCACAGGGATGTTAGGAAGTATTTCTTCAGCCACAGAGTAGTCAGGAAGTGGAATAGTTTGGGAAGAGATATAGTGAAGGCAGGATCCATACATAGCTTTAAGCAGAGGTACGATAAAGCTCATGGCTCAGGGAGAGTGACCTAATGGCGACCAGTGAAGAGGCGGGGCCAGGAGCTTGGACTCGACCCCTGCAACCTCAACTAGGTGAGTACAACTAGGTGAGTACACACACACAAACACACACACAGACACACACACAGACACACACACACACACACACATGTATGAAGAGAGCATTAGAGCGATGGTTGACACACTGGCTGCAGTGGCCAGAAGAGCTCATGCATGCAGGGCAAAGCTCCTGATCATGGATGACTTTAACCACAAGGAGATTGATTGGGAGAACTTGGAGCCGCATGGGGGCCAAGATACATGGAGGGCTAAGATGATGGAGGTGGTACTGGAAAACTTCATGTACCAACACATAAGGGACACTACAAGAGAGAGAAGAAAGGATGAACCAGCAAGACTGGACTTAGTATTCACCTTGAGTAGTGTAGATATTGAGGACATCACATATGAAGGACCCCTTGGGGCCAGCGATCATGTGGTTTAAGCTTCGAATACACAGTAGAGCTACAAGTGGAGGGAGAAGCAGGAAGTCCCGGGCGAATGAAGCCAAACTACAAGAAAGATGACTACACGGGAATGAGGAACTTCCTGAACGGGGTTCAGTGGGACAGAGAACTGACAGGGAAGCCAGTTAATGAGATGATGGAATATGTAGAAACAAGGTGCAAGGAGGCTGAGGAGAGGTTTGTACCCAAGGGTAACAGGAATCATGAAAAAGCCAGGATGAGCCCATGGTTCACCCAAAGGTGCAGGGAGGCAAAAACCAAGTGTGCTAGGGAATGGAAGAAATATAGAAGGTAAAGGACCCAGGAGAATAAGGAGAGCAGTCGTAGAGCCTGAAACGAATATGCATAGATAAGAAGGGAGGCCCAACGACAATATGAAAACGACATAGCAGCGAAAGCCAAATCTGACCCGAAACTGTTATACAGCCACATCAGGAGGAAAACAACAGTCAAGGACCAGGTAATCAGGCTAAGGAAGGAAGGAGGAGAGACAACAAGAAATGACCGTGAAGTATGTGAGGAACTCAACAAGAGATTCAAAGAAGTGTTCACAGAGACAGAAGGGGCTCCAGAAAGACGGAGAGGTGGGGCACACCAAGTTTTGGACACAGTACACACAACCGAGAAAGAAGTGAAGAGGCTTCTGAGTGAGCTAGATACCTCAAAGGCAATGGGGCCAGATAACATCTCTCCATGGGTCCTGGGAGAGGGAGCAGAGGCGCTATGTGTACCCCTAATAACAATATTCAATACATCTA
Source organism: Cherax quadricarinatus (assembly GCF_038502225.1). Classification (NCBI taxonomy): domain Eukaryota; kingdom Metazoa; phylum Arthropoda; class Malacostraca; order Decapoda; family Parastacidae; genus Cherax; species Cherax quadricarinatus. The sequence goes on from NC_091336.1 coordinate 7,963,817, forward strand.
TCGAATCAGGGAGATTGCCTGAGGCATGGAAGACAGCAAATGTAATCCCAATCTTTAAAAAAAGAATTCAGACATGAAGCACTAAACTACAGACCAGTGTCACTGACATGTATAGTATGCAAAGTCATGGAAAAGATTATCAGAAGAGTGGTGGAACACCTAGAAAGGAATGATCTCATCAACAGCAGCCAACATGGTTTCAGGGGCGGGAAATCCTGTGTCACAAACCTACTGGAGTTCTATGACATGGTGACAGCAGTAAGACAAGAGAGAGAGGGGTGGGTGGATTGCATATTCTTGGGCTGCAAGAAGGCGTTTGACACAGTTCCACACAAGAGATTAGTGCAAAAACTGGAGGACCAAGCAGGGATAACAGGGAAAGCACTACAATGGATCAGGGAATACCTGTCAGGAAGACAGCAGCGAGTCATGGTACGTGGCGAGGTGTCAGAGTGGGCACCTGTGACCAGCGGGGTCCCACAGGGTTCAGTCCTAGGACCAGTGCTGTTTCTGGTATTTGTGAACGACATGACCGATGGATTAGACTCCGAAGTGTGCCTGTTTGCAGATGACGTGAAGTTGATGAGAAGAAGTCATTCGATCGAAGACCAGGCAGAACTACAAAGGCATCTGGACAGGCTGCAGACCTGGTCCAGCAATTGGCTCCTGGAGTTCAATCCCACCAAATGCAAAGTCATGAAGATTGGGGAAGGGCAAAGAAGACCGCAGACGGAGTACAGTCTAGGGGGACAGAGACTACAAACCTCACTCAAGGAAAAAGGTCTTGGTGTGAGTATAACACCAGGCACATCTCCTGAAACGCACATCAACCAAATAACGGCTGCAGCATATGGGCGCCTAGCAAACCTCAGAACAGCATTCCGACATCTTAATAAGGAATCGTTCAGGACCTTGTACACCGTGTACGTTAGGCCCATATTGGAGTATGCGGTACCAGTTTGGAACCCACACCTAGCCAAGCACGTAAAGAAACTAGAGAAAGTGCAAAGGTTTGCAACAAGACTAGTCCCAGAGCTAAGACGTATGTTCTACGAGGAGAGGTTAAGGGAAATCAACCTGACGACACTGGAGGACAGGAGAGATAGGGGGACATGATAGCGACATACAAAATACTGAGAGGAATTGACAAGGTGGACAAAGACAGGATGTTCCAGAGACTGGACACAGTAACAAGGGGACACAGTTGGAAGTTGAAAACACAGATGAATCACAGGGATGTTAGGAAGTATTTCTTCAGCCACAGAGTAGTCAGAAAGTGGAATAGTTTGGGAAGCGAAGTAGTGGAGGCAGGATCCAGACATAGGTTTAAGCAGAGGTATGATAAAGCTCACGGTACAGGGAGAGTGACCTAGTAGCGACCAGTGAAGAGGCGGGGCCAGGAGCTTGGACCCGACCCCCGCAACCTCAACTAGGTGAATACAAATAGGTGAGTACACACACACACACACCCCTGCACCACCACTGACTCAAGTCTCAAGAGATTCTTGAAGTTCGCGTGTGTCTGAGTCACGTGGACCGTCACCCATCCACACACTCTTACCTTATTTCCCAAGCTAAGAGCTGAGCAATAGAGCTTAAAACACAGCTAAATCCACTCCTGTACACCTGTGCGCATGTACACCTGTGCGCATGTACACCTGTGCATGTACAGGTGTGAGGGAGAGGAGGAGAGAAGACTGGTGATGTGTACTGATGTTGCACGAGTCTTGACTTTACCTGGTCAAGCAGCAGCTGTTGTGTCTTCATTGATCCCAGGCTGCTGGTGGCTGCAGTGCTGACGACCAACAAACAGGAAAACAACAGCAGCAACAAATAAACAGAAGCCGCATCGCCAAATAAGGCTATTACCTGTTAATGTACCGCTGCAGAAAGCCGGCTGACCATTGGTACATGTAATATTATATGTTAATGTACCGTTGTAGAGAGCCGGCGGTCCAGTGGTACATGTAATATTACCTGTATTAATTATACTGGTATAATAACGAGTTATGGTGAATGCAGGTATAATCCAGTTACTAGTACTTTGTGCTATATAGTACTTACACTGCACAGGTAACCTGTACATAACACAAACATAGAACGACATTTTGGTTCTACTTGGACCATTAACAAGTAACATAGTGTGACTTGTTAATGGTCCAAGTCGGACCGAAACGTCGTCATGTGCGGGTTATTTGTGTATTGTTCCAGTCACGGTATTGTACCATTCTATTCCTTACATAGTACCTGGCTAGTTAGAAGTTATAGACAGTTGGCTGAGAGACAGTAACTATTCCTGGAGGTAGTACCCTCCAGAAATAGAAACTATCATGGGTCACAACCCAGGGTGAGTTAGTATATCGTAGACTTGGCTGGTGTTTATTTTACAATAAACTGAGGAAAAATAACAGCTCTGAGTTTGTAAATTCGACTGTGTAAAAGAAGAAAGTGTGGTAAACGTTTTGGACTTTGGCAGTAGAGTTGTGATCTTCCTTTTGTTTTTCAAGAGCATGTAAGATGAGAGGTAAGTCTTACTACACTTCTGTTTACTTTCATTATTCACTTTGTTTTTACTCTCTTGTGTTATTCTCTATTCTTGTGTGTGTGTGTGTGTGTGTGTGTGTGTGTGTGTGTGTGTGTGTGTGTGTGTGTGTGTGTGTGTGTGTGTGTGTGTGCGTATGTATATTCAGTTCACTGAAAGTTGATCTGGGAAGTTTGGGTTTACCAGACAATATTAAGTTAAAAGCTTTCTGATAGACAGCGAGATAGATAGATTGACAGTTACCAGCTCTCATCTATGTCGTGGCGATGGTTGTAGCAGTCTTCGTAACACCCACAACAGTGTTAGTAATAGTCTTAGTAACACCCACAACAGTGTTAGCAATAGTCTTAGTAACACCCACAACAGTGTTAGTAATAGTCTTAGTAACACCCACAACAGTGTTAGTAATAGTCTTAGTAACACCCACAACAGTGTTAGTAATAGTCTTCGTAACACCCACAACAGTGTTAGTAATAGTCTTAGTAACACCCACAACAGTGTTAGCAATAGTCTTAGTAACACCCACAACAGTGTTAGTAATAGTCTTAGTAACACCCACAACAGTGTTAGTAATAGTCTTAGTAACACCCACAACAGTGTTAGTAATAGTCTTCGTAACACCCACAACAGTGTTAGTAATAGTCTTAGTAACACCCACAACAGTGTTAGCAATAGTCTTAGTAACACCCACAACAGTGTTAGTAATAGTCTTAGTAACACCCACAACAGTGTTAGTAATAGTCTTAGTAACACCCACAACAGTGTTAGTAATAGTCTTAGTAACACCCACAACAGTGTTAGCAATAGTCTTAGTAACACCCACAACAGTGTTAGTAATAGTCTTAGTAACACCCACAACAGTGTTAGTAATAGTCTTAGTAACACCCACAACAGTGTTAGTAATAGTCTTAGTAACATCCGCAACAGTGTTAGTAATAGTCTTAGTAACACCCAAAACAGTGTTAGTAATAGTCTTAGTAACACCCACAACAGTGTCAGTAATAGTCTTAGAAATACACTATCCATCACCGTCCTCAGAGCGCCTCCCAGGCAATTAATTTATAAACTTTAAGCTTCAGAGACTATATTTTTTTTCCTCTTGGGCCTCTTAGTAGGATCTTTGTCCTCCCGACAGAACTTTCCCCAAGAAAGTGGGTTTTTGGGGACTGTTTACCCAAAGTCTTAAACCGATCGCAAGTTGACGAGTTGTTTTGATGTGGGTAGTAGGAGGCGGTGGGGGGGAGGGGAGGGTTGTAGGTGCCGGGCAATGAGAAGTAGAGGGGGTGGAAGAGATGGGGGAGAGATAGGAGATGGGGATAAACGATAGTAAGAGCAAGGAAAAGGGAGAGAACACGAAAGAAAGAAGAATCCGCAGAGTGGGTGGAAACTCTGTTTTGGAAGTGTGAGTAGCAACGAGAGGAGAGAGAGAAAGATTCGTACTACATTATATATATCTAGTTATACATGCATACGTACATACATACAAACATACACATACATTCAGAACAACCACTGTAAAAAAATAGTGAACTTCCAAGCATTTTCGTGATTCCTCGCATTATCAGTTTCTTGATAATGTGAGAAATCACGAAAGCGCTTGGAATCTCACTATTTTTGTTCACAGTAATTGCTGTGCACATTGTACACATATCACATGCTTACTGTGATCTTATTGCAGACATACACACATGTAGAGACAGTGATGATGGTAGGTTAGGGAGGATGGTAGTGAGTGTGTACCCGTAAGACAGTGATGATGGTAGGTTAGGGAGGATGGTAGTGAGTGTGTACCCGTAAGACAGTGATGATGGTAGGTTAGGGAGGATGGTAGTGAGTGTGTACCCGTAAGACAGTGATGATGGTAGGTTAGGGAGGATGGTAGTGAGTGTGTACCAGTAAGACAGTGATGATGGTAGGTTAGGGAGGATGGTAGTGAGTGTGTACCAGTAAGACAGTGATGATGGTAGGTTAGGGAGGATGGTAGTGAGTGTGTACCCGTAAGACAGTGATGATGGTAGGTTAGGGAGGATGGTAGTGAGTGTGTACCCGTAAGACAGTGATGATGGTAGGTTAGGGAGGATGGTAGTGAGTGTGTACCAGTAAGACAGTGATGATGGTAGGTTAGGGAGGATGGTAGTGAGTGTGTACCAGTAAGACAGTGATGATGGTAGGTTAGGGAGGATGGTAGTGAGTGTGTACCAGTAAGACAGTGATGATGGTAGGTTAGGGAGGATGGTAGTGTGTACCCGTAAGACAGTGATGATGGTAGGTTAGGGAGGATGGTAGTGAGTGTGTACCAGTAAGACAGTGATGATGGTAGGTTAGGGAGGATGGTAGTGAGTGTGTACCAGTAAGACAGTGATGATGGTAAGTTAGGGAGGATGGTAGTGAGTGTGTACCAGTAAGACAGTGATGATGGTAAGTTAGGGAGGATGGTAGTGAGGGTGTACCAGTAAGACAGTGATGATGGTAGGTTAGGGAGGATGGTAGTGAGTGTGTACCAGTAAGACAGTGATGATGGTAGGTTAGGGAGGATGGTAGTGAGTGTGTACCAGTAAGACAGTGATGATGGTAGGTTAGGGAGGATGGTAGTGAGTGTGTACCAGTAAGACAGTGATGATGGTAGGTTAGGGAGGATGGTAGTGAGTGTGTACCAGTAAGACAGTGATGATGGTAGGTTAGGGAGGATGGTAGTGAGTGTGTACCAGTAAGACAGTGATGATGGTAGGTTAGGGAGGATGGTAGTGAGTGTGTACCAGTAAGACAGTGATGATGGTAGGTTAGGGAGGATGGTAGTGAGTGTGTACCAGTAAGACAGTGATGATGGTAGGTTAGGGAGGATGGTAGTGAGTGTGTACCAGTAAGACAGTGATGATGGTAGGTTAGGGAGGATGGTAGTGAGTGTGTACCAGTAAGACAGTGATGATGGTAGGTTAGGGAGGATGGTAGTGAGTGTGTACCAGTAAGACAGTGATGATGGTAGGTTAGGGAGGATGGTAGTGAGTGTGTACCAGTAAGACAGTGATGATGGTAGGTTAGGGAGGATGGTAGTGAGTGTGTACCAGTAAGACAGTGATGATGGTAGGTTAGGGAGGATGGTAGTGAGTGTGTACCAGTAAGACAGTGATGATGGTAGGTTAGGGAGGATGGTAGTGAGTGTGTACCAGTAAGACAGTGATGATGGTAGGTTAGGGAGGATGGTAGTGAGTGTGTACCAGTAAGACAGTGATGATGGTAGGTTAGGGAGGATGGTAGTGAATGTGTACCAGTAAGACAGTGATGATGGTAGGTTAGGGAGGATGGTAGTGAGTGTGTACCAGTAAGACAGTGATGATGGTAGGTTAGGGAGGATGGTAGTGAGTGTGTACCAGTAAGACAGTGATGATGGTAGGTTAGGGAGGATGGTAGTGAGTGTGTACCAGTAAGACAGTGATGATGGTAGGTTAGGGAGGATGGTAGTGAGTGTGTACCAGTAAGACAGTGATGATGGTAGGTTAGGGAGGATGGTAGTGAGTGTGTACCAGTAAGACAGTGATGATGGTAGGTTAGGGAGGATGGTAGTGAGTGTGTACCAGTAAGACAGTGATGATGGTAGGTTAGGGAGGATGGTAGTGAGTGTGTACCAGTAAGACAGTGATGATGGTAGGTTAGGGAGGATGGTAGTGAGTGTGTACCAGTAAGACAGTGATGATGGTAGGTTAGGGAGGATGGTAGTGAGTGTGTACCAGTAAGACAGTGATGATGGTAGGTTAGGGAGGATGGTAGTGAGTGTGTACCAGTAAGACAGTGATGATGGTAGGTTAGGGAGGATGGTAGTGAGTGTGTACCAGTAAGACAGTGATGATGGTAGGTTAGGGAGGATGGTAGTGAGTGTGTACCAGTAAGACAGTGATGATGGTAAGTTAGGGAGGATGGTAGTGAGTGTGTACCAGTAAGACAGTGATGATGGTAGGTTAGGGAGGATGGTAGTGAGTGTGTACCAGTAAGACAGTGATGATGGTAGGTTAGGGAGGATGGTAGTGAGTGTGTACCAGTAAGACAGTGATGATGGTAGGTTAGGGAGGATGGTAGTGAGTGTGTACCAGTAAGACAGTGATGATGGTAGGTTAGGGAGGATGGTAGTGAGTGTGTACCAGTAAGACAGTGATGATGGTAGGTTAGGGAGGATGGTAGTGAGTGTGTACCAGTAAGACAGTGATGATGGTAGGTTAGGGAGGATGGTAGTGAGTGTGTACCAGTAAGACAGTGATGATGGTAGGTTAGGGAGGATGGTAGTGAGTGTGTACCAGTAAGACAGTGATGATGGTAGGTTAGGGAGGATGGTAGTGAGTGTGTACCCGTAAGACAGTGATGATGGTAGGTTAGGGAGGATGGTAGTGAGTGTGTACCAGTAAGACAGTGATGATGGTAGGTTAGGGAGGATGGTAGTGAGTGTGTAGAAGTAAGACAGTGATGATGGTAGGTTAGGGAGGATGGTAGTGAGTGTGTACCCGTAAGACAGTGATGATGGTAGGTTAGGGAGGATGGTAGTGAGTGTGTACCAGTAAGACAGTGATGATGGTAGGTTAGGGAGGATGGTAGTGAGTGTGTACCAGTAAGACAGTGATGATGGTAGGTTAGGGAGGATGGTAGTGAGTGTGTACCAGTAAGACAGTGATGATGGTAGGTTAGGGAGGATGGTAGTGAGTGTGTACCAGTAAGACAGTGATGATGGTAGGTTAGGGAGGATGGTAGTGAGTGTGTACCAGTAAGACAGTGATGATGGTAGGTTAGGGAGGATGGCAGTGAGTGCGTACCAGTAAGACAGTGATGATGGTAGGTTAGGGAGGATGGTAGTGAGTGTGTACCAGTAAGACAGTGATGATGGTAGGTTAGGGAGGATGGTAATGAGTGTGTACCAGTAAGACAGTGATGATGGTAGGTTAGGGAGGATGGCAGTGAGTGTGTACCAGTAAGACAGTGATGATGGTAGGTTAGGGAGGATGGTAGTGAGTGTGTACCAGTAAGACAGTGATGATGGTAGGTTAGGGAGGATGGTAGTGAGTGTGTACCAGTAAGACAGTGATGATGGTAGGTTAGGGAGGATGGTAGTGAGTGTGTACCAGTAAGACAGTGATGATGGTAGGTTAGGGAGGATGGTAGTGAGTGTGTACCAGTAAGACAGTGATGATGGTAGGTTAGGGAGGATGGTAGTGAGTGTGTACCAGTAAGACAGTGATGATGGTAGGTTAGGGAGGATGGTAGTGAGTGTGTACCAGTAAGACAGTGATGATGGTAGGTTAGGGAGGATGGTAGTGAGTGTGTACCAGTAAGACAGTGATGATGGTAGGTTAGGGAGGATGGTAGTGAGTGTGTACCAGTAAGACAGTGATGATGGTAGGTTAGGGAGGATGGTAGTGAGTGTGTACTAGTAAGACAGTGATGATGGTAGGTTAGGGTGGATGGTAGTGAGTGTGTACCAGTAAGACAGTGATGATGATAGGTTAGGGAGGATGGTAGTGAGTGTGTACCAGTAAGACAGTGATGATGGTAGGTTAGGGAGGATGGTAGTGAGTGTGTACCAGTAAGACAGTGATGATGGTAGGTTAGGGAGGATGGTAGTGAGTGTGTACCAGTAAGACAGTGATGATGGTAGGTTAGGGAGGATGGTAGTGAGTGTGTACCAGTAAGACAGTGATGATGGTAGGTTAGGGAGGATGGTAGTGAGTGTGTACCAGTAAGACAGTGATGATGGTAGGTTAGGGAGGATGGTAGTGAGTGTGTACCAGTAAGACAGTGATGATGGTAGGTTAGGGAGGATGGTAGTGAGTGTGTACCAGTAAGACAGTGATGATGGTAGGTTAGGGAGGATGGTAGTGAGTGTGTACCAGTAAGACAGTGATGATGGTAGGTTAGGGAGGATGGTAGTGAGTGTGTACCAGTAAGACAGTGATGATGGTAGGTTAGGGAGGATGGTAGTGAGTGTGTACCAGTAAGACAGTGATGATGGTAGGTTAGGGAGGATGGTAGTGAGTGTGTACCAGTAAGACAGTGATGATGGTAGGTTAGGGAGGATGGTAGTGAGTGTGTACCAGTAAGACAGTGATGATGGTAGGTTAGGGAGGATGGTAGTGAGTGTGTACCAGTAAGACAGTGATGATGGTAGGTTAGGGAGGATGGTAGTGAGTGTGTACCAGTAAGACAGTGATGATGGTAGGTTAGGGAGGATGGTAGTGAGTGTGTACCAGTAAGACAGTGATGATGGTAGGTTAGGGAGGATGGTAGTGAGTGTGTACCAGTAAGACAGTGATGATGGTAGGTTAGGGAGGATGGTAGTGAGTGTGTACCAGTAAGACAGTGATGATGGTAGGTTAGGGAGGATGGTAGTGAGTGTGTACCAGTAAGACAGTGATGATGGTAGGTTAGGGAGGATGGTAGTGAGTGTGTACCAGTAAGACAGTGATGATGGTAGGTTAGGGAGGATGGTAGTGAGTGTGTACCAGTAAGACAGTGATGATGGTAGGTTAGGGAGGATGGTAGTGAGTGTGTACCAGTAAGACAGTGATGATGGTAGGTTAGGGAGGATGGTAGTGAGTGTGTACCAGTAAGACAGTGATGATGGTAGGTTAGGGAGGATGGTAGTGAGTGTGTACCAGTAAGACAGTGATGATGGTAGGTTAGGGAGGATGGTAGTGAGTGTGTACCAGTAAGACAGTGATGATGGTAGGTTAGGGAGGATGGTAGTGAGTGTGTACCAGTAAGACAGTGATGATGGTAGGTTAGGGAGGATGGTAGTGAGTGTGTACCAGTAAGACAGTGATGATGGTAGGTTAGGGAGGATGGTAGTGAGTGTGTACCAGTAAGACAGTGATGATGGTAGGTTAGGGAGGATGGTAGTGAGTGTGTACCAGTAAGACAGTGATGATGGTAGGTTAGGGAGGATGGTAGTGAGTGTGTACCAGTAAGACAGTGATGATGGTAGGTTAGGGAGGATGGTAGTGAGTGTGTACCAGTAAGACAGTGATGATGGTAGGTTAGGGAGGATGGTAGTGAGTGTGTACCAGTAAGACAGTGATGATGGTAGGTTAGGGAGGATGGTAGTGAGTGTGTACCAGTAAGACAGTGATGATGGTAGGTTAGGGAGGATGGTAGTGAGTGTGTACCAGTAAGACAGTGATGATGGTAGGTTAGGGAGGATGGTAGTGAGTGTGTACCAGTAAGACAGTGATGATGGTAGGTTAGGGAGGATGGTAGTGAGTGTGTACCAGTAAGACAGTGATGATGGTAGGTTAGGGAGGATGGTAGTGAGTGTGTACCAGTAAGACAGTGATGATGGTAGGTTAGGGAGGATGGTAGTGAGTGTGTACCAGTAAGACAGTGATGATGGTAGGTTAGGGAGGATGGTAGTGAGTGTGTACCAGTAAGACAGTGATGATGGTAGGTTAGGGAGGATGGTAGTGAGTGTGTACCAGTAAGACAGTGATGATGGTAGGTTAGGGAGGATGGTAGTGAGTGTGTACCAGTAAGACAGTGATGATGGTAGGTTAGGGAGGATGGTAGTGAGTGTGTACCAGTAAGACAGTGATGATGGTAGGTTAGGGAGGATGGTAGTGAGTGTGTACCCGTAAGACAGTGATGATGGTAGGTTAGGGAGGATGGTAGTGAGTGTGTACCAGTAAGACAGTGATGATGGTAGGTTAGGGAGGATGGTAGTGAGTGTGTACCAGTAAGACAGTGATGATGGTAGGTTAGGGAGGATGGTAGTGAGTGTGTACCAGTAAGACAGTGATGATGGTAGGTTAGGGAGGATGGTAGTGAGTGTGTACCAGTAAGACAGTGATGATGGTAGGTTAGGGAGGATGGTAGTGAGTGTGTACCAGTAAGACAGTGATGATGGTAGGTTAGGGAGGATGGTAGTGAGTGTGTACCAGTAAGACAGTGATGATGGTAGGTTAGGGAGGATGGTAGTGAGTGTGTACCAGTAAGACAGCTTGTGTGACACACACGACATACAATATTCTTCATGACTCAGCCAACACGACTCTGTATACCCCTTCTCTTGCTTCTTTTCTCTTCGTCTTCTTTTTTCATCTACTCTCCTCCGTCTTCTCCTCCTACTCCTTCCTTCCGTCTCTCTTCCTACTGCCGTGGAGGTACAGAAGTCAGGACAGCCAGTACGAACACAGACTATGTAAAGCTCAGATTTTCTTTAGGATGATGTTTCGCCCATCTCATGACATGATAAAGCTCTACATAAAGCTAAACGTTCTCCCAATGAAAGCTTCTTCCATATATTGGTTTTATATATTGAAATTTTTTTGACAGTGTTATCTTCTCGTGGTGGCGCACACTTCCCCAGACCAGGCTGTACACACACCTACATTGGGACGTCACTGGCACGCCACTGAGACGTCACTGGGACGTTACTGGGACGTCACCATTAGTTGTCACAACCACCTACGTACCTGCGAGAACAACAACAAGAAAAACAACAATAATCATGTTGGTATTAATAACAGCGTGTGCTGGACCGTGCAGCTGGCACTGGTGTGTGCTGGACCGTGCAGCTGGCACTGGTGTGTGCTGGACCGTGCAGCTGGCACTGGTGTGTGCTGGACCGTGCAGCTGGCACTGGCGTGTGCTGGACCGTGCAGCTGGCACTGGCGTGTGCTGGACCGTGCAGCTGGCACTGGTGTGTGCTGGACCGTGCAGCTGGCACTGGCGTGTGCTGGACCGTGCAGCTGGCACTGGTGTGTGCTGGACCGTGCAGCTGGCACTGGTGTGTGCTGGACCGTGCAGCTGGCACTGGCGTGTGCTGGACCGTGCAGCTGGCACTGGCGTGTGCTGGACCGTGCAGCTGGCACTGGTGTGTGCTGGACCGTGCAGCTGGCACTGGTGTGTGCTGGACCGTGCAGCTGGCACTGGCGTGTGCTGGACCGTGCAGCTGGCACTGGCGTGTGCTGGACCGTGCAGCTGGCACTGGTGTGTGCTGGACCGTGCAGCTGGCACTGGCGTGTGCTGGACCGTGCAGCTGGCACTGGTGTGTGCTGGACCGTGCAGCTGGCACTGGCGTGTGCTGGACCGTGCAGCTGGCACTGGCGTGTGCTGGACCGTGCAGCTGGCACTGGTGTGTGCTGGACCGTGCAGCTGGCACTGGCGTGTGCTGGACCGTGCAGCTGGCACTGGTGTGTGCTGGACCGTGCAGCTGGCACTGGCGTGTGCTGGACCGTGCAGCTGGCACTGGCGTGTGCTGGACCGTGCAGCTGACACTGGCGTGTGCTGGACCGTGCAGCTGGCACTGGCGTGTGCTGGACCGTGCAGCTGGCACTGGCGTGTGCTGGACCGCGCAGCTGACACTGGCGTGTGCTGGACCGTGCAGCTGACACTGGCGTGTGCTGGACCGTGCAGCTGACACTGGCGTGTGCTGGACCGTGCAGCTGGCACTGGCGTGTGCTGGACCGTGCAGCTGACACTGGCGTGTGCTGGACCGTGCAGCTGGCACTGGCGTGTGCTGGACCGTGCAGCTGGCACTGGCGTGTGCTGGACCGTGCAGCTGACACTGGCGTGTGCTGGACCGTGCAGCTGGCACTGGTGTGTGCTGGACCGTGCAGCTGGCACTGGCGTGTGCTGGACCGTGCACCTGACACTGGCGTGTACTGGACCGTGCAGCTGGCACTGGCGTGTGCTGGACCGTGCAGCTGGCACTGGCGTGTGCTGGACCGTGCAGCTGACACTGGCGTGTACTGGACCGTGCAGCTGACACTGGCGTGTGCTGGACCGTGCAGCTGGCACTGGCGTGTGCTGGACCGTGCAGCTGACACTGGCGTGTGCTGGACCGTGCACCTGGCACTGGCGTGTGCTGGACCGTGCACCTGGCACTGGCGTGTGCTGGACCGTGCAGCGACACTGGCGTGTGCTGGACCGTGCAGCTGACACTGGCGTGTGCTGGACCGTGCAGCTGACACTGGCGTGTGCTAGACCGTGCAGCTGACACTGGCGTGTGCTGGATCGTGCAGCTGACACTGGCGTGTGCTGGACCGTGCAGCTGACACTGGCGTGTGCTGGGCCGTGCACCTGGCACTGGCGTGTGCTGGACCGTGCAGCTGACACTGGTGTGTGCTGGACCGTGCAGCTGGCACTGGCGTGTGCTGGACCGTGCAGCTGACACTGGCGAATGCTGGACCGTGCAGCTGGCACTGGCGTGTGCTGGACCGTGCAGCTGACACTGGCGTGTGCTGGACCGTGCAGCTGGCACTGGCGTGTGCTGGACCGTGCAGCTGGCACTGGCGTGTGCTGGACCGTGCAGCTGACACTGGCGTGTGCTGGACCGTGCAGCTGACACTGGCGTGTACTGGACCGTGCAGCTGGCACTGGCGTGTGCTGGACCGTGCAGCTGGCACTGGCGTGTGCTGGACCGTGCAGCTGACACTGGCGTGTACTGGACCGTGCAGCTGACACTGGCGTGTACTGGACCGTGCAGCTGACACTGGCGTGTGCTGGACCGTGCAGCTGGCACTGGCGTGTACTGGACCGTGCAGCTGGCACTGGCGTGTGCTGGACCGTGCAGCTGGCACTGGCGTGTACTGGACCGTGCAGCTGACACTGGCGTGTGCTGGACCGTGCAGCTGGCACTGGCGTGTGCTGGACCGTGTAGCTTACACTGGCGTGTGCTGGACCGTGCAGCTGACACTGGCGTGTGCTGGACCGTGCAGCTGGCACTGGCGTGTGCTGGACCGTGTAGCTTACAATGGCGTGTGCTGGACCGTGCAGCTGGCACTGGCGTGTGCTGGACCGTGCAGCTGACACTGGCGTGTGCTGGACCGTGCAGCTGGCACTGGCGTGTGCTGGACCGTGTAGCTTACACTGGTGTGTGCTGGACCGTGCAGCTGGCACTGGCGTGTGCTGGACCGTGCAGCTGACACTGGCGTGTGCTGGACCATGCATCTGGCACTGGCGTGTGCTGGACCATACAGCTGGCACTAGCATGTGGTGGACCGTTTAGCTTGCACTGGCGTGTGCTGGACCGTGCAGCTGGCACTGGTGTGTGATGGACCGTGCAGCTGGCACGGGCGTTTGCTGGACCGCGCAGCTGACACTGGCGTGTGCTGAACCGTGCAACTGACACTGGCGTGTACTGGACCGTGCAGCTGACACTGGCGTGTGCTGGACCGTGCAGCTGACACTGGCGTGTGCTGGACCGTGCAGCTGACACTGGCGTGTGCTGGACCGTGCAGCTGACACTGGCGTGTGCTGGACCGCTCCCCCACGTCAGCTGTAGTTGTTGCGTGTGTCCACCACGTATATATATATATATTGATTCTGCATGTGAGAGACAAGCCACAATCTTGCGACCATCTCCAGCAGGTGTGTGCACGGTGACCAGAGCCATCTAGAGGCGGTATATAACCCTTGGTCGTCTGCTGGGGGAAGTGCTGTAGCCCTCGAATTTTACCGGGGGGAGGTGAAGGGATGGTTCAGTTCGTGTTGGTAAGTCGTTCCTTACAATAAGCTTCTCTGACGAGGTTCGCACCTACACATACACGGACCAGTGAAGAGGCGGGGCCAGGAGCTATAAATCGATCCCTGCAACCACATTTAGGTGAGTACAGAGGCTATATACACCGAAGATGTATATCTCTGAGAGTTTAATTTTAATTTTAATTTTAATCAATATTTTAGAGTGAAGTGTTTTTGACTGGTGGTGCAAAAAGTCATGTGCAGTGTGAACGACCATAGTCAAGGCGATAGGTTTCAAACCTCCCATAAGCCAAGCATTATACACACATTTAAGTGGCATGTTGCAATATAATCTGGCGGTGCTAATAACCAGGTTGTACAAACACTAAGCAGAAACATAGAAGAAAAGTAATGGGTTTTTATGGTATTCACTGTTACTGAGTGAATATACTCAGTAACAGTGAATATACTCAGTAACAGTGAATGTACTCAGTAACAGTGAATATACTCAGTAACAGTGAATATACTCAGTAACAGTGAATATACTCAGTAACAGTGAATGTACTCAGTAACAGTGAATATACTCAGTAACAGTGAATATACTCAGTAACAGTGAATATACTCAGTAACAGTGGAATATACTCAGTAACAGTGAATATACTCAGTAACAGTGAATATACTCAGTAACAGTGAATGTACTCAGTAACAGTGAATATACTCAGTAACAGTGAATATACTCAATAACAGTGAATATACTCAGTAACAGTGAATATACTCAGTAACAGTGGAATATACTCAGTAACAGTGAATATACTCAGTAACAGTGAATATACTCAGTAACAGTGAATATACTCAATAACAGTGAATATACTCAGTAACAGTGAATATACTCAGTAACAGTGGAATATACTCAGTAACAGTGAATATACTCAGTAACAGTGAATATACTCAGTAACAGTGAATATACTCAATAACAGTGAATATACTCAATAACAGTGAATATACTCAGTAACAGTGAATATACTCAATAACAGTGAATATACTCAGTAACAGTGAATATACTCAGAAACAGTGAATATACTCAGTAACAGTGAATATACTCAGTAACAGTGAATATAGTCATTCACTGTTACTGAGTATGTTCACTATTACTGAGAATATTCACTGTTATTGAGTGTTCACTGTTACTGAGTTTATTCACTGTTACTGAGTATATTTACTGTTACTGAGTACATTCACTGTTACTGAGAATATTCACTGTTACTGAGTATATTCACTGTTACTGAGTACATTCACTGTTACTGAGTACATTCACTGTTACTGAGTACATTCACTGTTACTGAGTACATTCACTGTTACTGAGTATATTCACTGTTACTGAGTATATTCACTGTTGCTGAGTATATTCACTGTTACTGAGTATATTCACTGTTACTGAGTACATTCACTGTTACTGAGTATATTCACTGTTACTGAGTATATTCACTGTTACTGAGTACATTCACTGTTACTGAGTATATTCACTGTTACTGAGTATATTCACTGTTACTGAGTATATTCACTGTTACTGAGTACATTCACTGTTACTGAGTATATTCACTGTTACTGAGTATATTCACTGTTACTGAGTACATTCACTGTTACTGAGTACATTCACTGTTACTGAGTATATTCACTGTTACTGAGTACATTCACTGTTACTGAGTACATTCACTGTTACTGAGTATATTCACTGTTACTGAGTACATTCACTGTTACTGAGTACATTCACTGTTACTGAGTATATTCACTGTTACTGAGTACATTCACTGTTACTGAGTATATTCACTGTTACTGAGTACATTCACTGTTACTGAGTATATTCACTGTTACTGAGTATATTCACTGTTACTGAGTATATTCACTGTTACTGAGTACATTCACTGTTACTGAGTATATTCACTGTTACTGAGTACATTCACTGTTACTGAGTATATTCACTGTTACTGAGTACATTCACTGTTACTGAGTATATTCACTGTTATTGAGTATATTCACTGTTACTGAGTATATTCACTGTTATTGAGTATATTCACTGTTACTAAGTATATTCACTATTGATGAGTTGTCAGGTGTTGGCACCAGCTGCACATGTTAACAACAGCTGCACATGTTAAGAACAGCTGCACATGTTAGCACCAGCTGCACATGTTAACAACAGCTGCACATGTTAACAACAGCTGCACATGTTAGCACCAGCTGCACATGTTAGCACCAGCTGCACATGTTAGCACCAGCTGCACATGTTAGCACCAGCTGCACATGTTAGCACCAGCTGCACATGTTAGCACCAGCTGCACATGTTAACAACAGCTGCACATGTTAGCACCAGCTGCACATGTTAGCACCAGCTGCACATGTTAACAACAGCTGCACATGTTAGCACCAGCTGCACATGTTAGCACCAGCTGCACATGTTAACAACAGCTGCACATGTTAACAACAGCTGCACATGTTAGCACCAGCTGCACATGTTAGCACCAGCTGCACATGTTAACAACAGCTGCACATGTTAGCACCAGCTGCACATGTTAACAACAGCTGCACATGTTAGCACCAGCTGCACATGTTAGCACCAGCTGCACATGTTAACAACAGCTGCACATGTTAACAACAGCTGCACATGTTAGCACCAGCTGCACATGTTAACAGCTGCACATGTTAACAGCTGCACATGTTAGCACCAGCTGCACATGTTAACAACAGCTGCACATGTTAGCACCAGCTGCACATGTTAGCACCAGCTGCACATGTTAGCACCAGCTGCACATGTTAGCACCAGCTGCACATGTTAGCACCAGCTGCACATGTTAACAACAGCTGCACATGTTAGCACCAGCTGCACATGTTAACAACAGCTGCACATGTTAACAACAGCTGCACATGTTAGCACCAGCTGCACATGTTAACAACAGCTGCACATGTTAACAACAGCTGCACATGTTAGCACCAGCTGCACATGTTAACAACAGCTGCACATGTTAGCACCAGCTGCACATGTTAGCACCAGCTGCACATGTTAACAACAGCTGCACATGTTAACAACAGCTGCACATGTTAGCACCAGCTGCACATGTTAGCACCAGCTGCACATGTTAACAACAGCTGCACATGTTAGCACCAGCTGCACATGTTAACAACAGCTGCACATGTTAACAACAGCTGCACATGTTAGCACAAGCTGCACATGTTAACAACAGCTGCACATGTTAGCACCAGCTGCACATGTTAGCACCAGCTGCACATGTTAGCACCAGCTGCACATGTTAGCACCAGCTGCACATGTTAACAACAGCTGCACATGTTAGCACCAGCTGCACATGTTAACAACAGCTGCACATGTTAACAGCTGCACATGTTAGCACCAGCTGCACATGTTAACAACAGCTGCACATGTTAACAACAGCTGCACATGTTAGCACCAGCTGCACATGTTAACAACAGCTGCACATGTTAGCACCAGCTGCACATGTTAACAACAGCTGCACATGTTAACAACAGCTGCACATGTTAGCACCAGCTGCACATGTTAGCACCAGCTGCACATGTTAGCACCAGCTGCACATGTTAACAACAGCTGCACATGTTAGCACCAGCTGCACATGTTAGCACCAGCTGCACATGTTAACAACAGCTGCACATGTTAGCACCAGCTGCACATGTTAGCACCAGCTGCACATGTTAACAACAGCTGCACATGTTAACAACAGCTGCACATGTTAGCACCAGCTGCACATGTTAGCACCAGCTGCACATGTTAACAACAGCTGCACATGTTAGCACCAGCTGCACATGTTAACAACAGCTGCACATGTTAGCACCAGCTGCACATGTTAGCACCAGCTGCACATGTTAACAACAGCTGCACATGTTAACAACAGCTGCACATGTTAGCACCAGCTGCACATGTTAACAGCTGCACATGTTAACAGCTGCACATGTTAGCACCAGCTGCACATGTTAACAACAGCTGCACATGTTAGCACCAGCTGCACATGTTAGCACCAGCTGCACATGTTAGCACCAGCTGCACATGTTAGCACCAGCTGCACATG